>NC_141225.1:2480000-2667500 GCF_054856515.1 Filicampus tigris | reverse complement strand
ACCGTTTAAATTATTCATGCATTTTAATAGCTTTTAGGATGTGTCTTATGTTTCTTTATGTGGGTTACAATAACATGTGAAATGATATAAAAGCAATTGTCATGGCTTGTTAGTGCTGACTTTTTTATTTATGATGTTTTGTCTCCCTCTGCAGGTGCTTTAGCATTAAAGCTATGTAATAATGTGACAGTAATAATGTGTTAATAATTTCAGACATAAGTCTGAAATATACAAGAGTATAAGTCGCACCCGCGGCCAAACTATGAAAAAAAATGTGACTTATAGTCCGGAAAATACGGTTATTGTATTGTATTGTATTGTATTGTATTGTTATATCATTATACTGTTCAGCAGGGGTGCCCAACCCTTTGTGACCCAAGAATATACCTTCCAAGCAGCCAACCTCCCGCAGTCGACCAGTTCACACATTCGCACGCATACACAGGCGCACGTGTGCACGCACTCGTGCATGCCATGAGCAAAAGCCATAATGAACCCTAACATGAACGAAACTGAAAAATAAACGAGATACATGGCAGGTAAATTTCTGAGTTTGTAAAAAGAAAATCATTGCCTTCCTTAGTTGGAGACCTGACACAGCAGACAGTACAATGCAGAATCATCACTATCGTAGTTCGCGTGTACCGTTTTAAAATGCCGCTCCAGATTCCGGCCCTTCCCACGGATCTCCACAGCGGCGGCGGATGCTGGGACACCGCGGTGGCAGCAGTCGGCCTTTGCGGGGTGGGTGATCCTGCCCGGGCCGGCCCGGCTGGCTCATTCGGCCGACGTCTAGCCATAGAACTAACGCAATGCAGCTTATTACCCAAAAGTCAGAATCGGCTAAGTACTTCTAATGGCAACATTGACCCAACAAGTTCAACACACATGCACATATCCAGCTAATAGTTAGCTTATAGCATACGCAGCTGCAGCATATACATAAATACTGTACACACAGATGTACAGATTATATGGTTACATAGACTGCTTAGATAGACTTTCCTTGCTTGTCCTTAAACTGCAGCATTGTTTGTCATACATATTTTCTTTCTAAAGACAAGGTTAGCCAATCAATTGGTGTTCAGTAGCATGCTTTCAGTCACAGCTGCATTATTGTAGTGTCTTGAACTCAAAATTAAAGCGCTTGTGAAAAATGACACTAAATAATAATACAAAAAAATGTATTAAAATAAATATACTGGTTAAAAATAGCCCTTTGAATAATCCATGGTAAAGTTCGCAAATAGTAAAAAGTTAATGAAATTGAAGAACAGAGAAGTTCATGTGATGTGTCCAAAAATAAGAATCGGAAACATTAGGAACCGGAATCGTCCAAATTCAAACGATACCCGACCCTAGCTATCTGGTGGCCAGGAAGTACTGTACTGTATGTTGAATTGCTTTGAGGTGTTTCATTTAGACGCAAGTAGTGCTTTGTAGCCATCTTGTATTCATCATTAAGCAATTACAAACCTTTTTGAGGGGGTATCAATTACTTGAGCCGTCTTCCTTGCAGAATGCCCGGATTTACTTTAATGCGCAGTTTGAATTTACATTGTCAGGCCGGTGTTGTTTGTACAGTATGTTTATGATTATGGTTATTGTTTGCTATGATGTAAAACTATCCGAACTTATAGTCAAGGTGTTTGTTCCTGTATTATAAATGTTTTTTCTCATGTAGCATAATAAAGTAACTCGAAACTCATTTCCACATTGTACATATAGCATTTTTAAATTTGAACTTGAACATAAAGTAAACATTTTGATCTTAAGACAGCACTGTTTTATGTAACAAAGCAGCAGGTTACTAATAGAAAAGGCTAAATTATGTTGGTTTTGGAATTTGTTGTGGATAGAAACAAATAGTGTATTTGTGGTGGATTCATTGATTCGAACATTTTAAGCCGCTTACATACTTTTGTTTGTAGGCTTTCGAGTGTTGATGATTTCAATGCGTTTCCTGTTTCTCCGTGTTCTTAAGGATCTGCTGGTGACTGTGTTTGAGAACGGATGCCTTCTGCAAAATTACTCGCTGGAAGAAATCCGTAAGAATGCCAGACTGCGGGATGAAGAGATGGCGCCGACCATGCACAACCACAAAGAGGAGCTGCTGCACAAGCACATCAATGGGACTCATTAGACCAGATTGTAAACCTGCTGATGTGGACAGGTGTGTAGATTGTTCTGCCTTGTTTTCCTAAATCTTCCTAAGGGAGGAGTATGCAGGGTTTTCATTTGTGTCCTTTTTTCTAATGAGCCAAGAAGACAACAAGAGCTGCATATGGCAAATGAAATACGCAGAGTGTCATCACAAGCAGTCCACTGAGGACATTTTTGCTGAGGAAGACTCGCGTTCATTCTGGGCCAGCACCATCTTGGGCATGATGACCACAATTCAAACTCAGGGTCAGCAATGCAATGTTTGTGAGGTTGTCGAGCTTTTTCCCCCTTCAAGCATACATTTTAAAGTTTGTCTCCTGTTTTGGAGGATGCAATTGTTTTTATGGTGTCTCTACATCAATACTCTTCCAATTGTTTTTGAGTTTGTCTTATTTCTCTTGCTATTGTATAATAGAGTTTGAAGCAGTGCTTTAGGCTAAAATCACACAAAAATATTATAAACTGTTAGTGTTATTGACTACAGTAGTAGTGCTACTTGGAGTGAGTAGGTCAGTGTAGTACCATATTTTTCGGACTAGTCACCGTTTTTATCATAGTTTGGCTAGTCCTGCGACTTATACTCAGGTGCAACTTGTAGATATTTAAATTAGAGCTCGGACTGGCACCCACAATCCCCGTGCATTACCACATCCTTCTTTCCACCGGTGCTAATGCATCAGAAGTATTTGCCAACTGTCAAAGTAGAACAAGAAATGGAAGCAGATGAAGAGTAGTCATGGCAACAAATGTGTGACATATAGCTAGTCTAGCATCCGTCTTATTTGCACCGCCAGGATTTACAACACTAAAAGGCGCGATAACCAACCAAGATTCTACCTCTGGCCACAACACGATGCAGGATTAGATTCGTTGATTTGATTTGAAAGAAGACAGTTTCACAAAACACATAAAACATGATTTAAAAAGGGGGAAAAAAATACGGAATTGGCCAAAAGGCAGTTTTTCATCTGTGGTCTCCTGGCCATCATATAAAAGAGGCATTAAAATACAATTCCAAGGGATACATATGAACAATAAGACACTAGATAAAAGCCCTTCCCACATCTTACAATAAACATTAGAATGGATAATTAATAATAGTTACGAGGCACACAATAATCACACAAAGACGTTACGGCACAAAAGGTTTATCTTGTAGTGTTGGCACGTGTGCTTATTTATGTACCGTATGTACAAATGCTTAGCGAAGGCCTTGTAGGTGGTTTGCCTCCTCTGGTATTTTGTTCCATTCCTTAGCACATCTTATACTGACCATGTCGAGAAACTCGAAGCAGTCTTGCACAGAGGAAATGCACAGTCACCTCTGAGAGTGGCATGAGCGAGGCGCACATGACACATGAGATGAGATGAATTCAGCCAGAGGAACTGGAGCTACACCATTCAGTGCCTTTATATATCTGCCTGAGATCGGCAACATTATGAAAACTGGTCCAGTTCAAAGGATTGTACTTTTTTAGTATTGCACAGTGATGATAGTAATGTGTTTTGTTTTGTTTTTTTGTCCATTCTTTCATGGCCTGTTTGTAGAGTACAATACCTGTCAAACCCCGGGGTGTACTGAATCTTACGAAAGTTGTAATTCGCGCTTATATATCTGTATAGAATCTTACACATTATTTACAAAAGGCTGCTGTCACGCGCGGTGGACGACTGGTTAGCACGTCCGCCTCATAGTACAGAGGTCGTGGGTTCGAATCCAGCCCCGGCCTTCCTGTGTGGAATTTGCATGTTCTCCCCGCGCCTGTGTGGGTTTTCTCCGGGTACTCCGGTTTCCTCCCACATTCCTAAAGTGCGGATGTTTGTTTGTCTCTGTGTGCCCTGCTATTGGCTGGCAACTAGGGCTGCCACAAACCATTATTTTGCTAGTCGACTAATCACTAACAGAAGTCGCGATTAGTCGACTAATCGAATAATATATAACTCACGGCAAATCGCAGCAGCTCGCTGCTGCTCTTATAGTAAGCATCATTCGCTTACAGCTTAAATTCTTTATGTACAAACTAATTATGAAGACGAGATGATAGTACATTCGACTTGTATTAAACTTTGCAACTTAAGCCATCATTCCTGACATGTTTATAATTAAAGGAGAGACTTAAATTGATGGCGATAGTACACTGGCCTTAAAATTTTAGCTGTAATTCTTTAGTGCGTTTTAAAATTGAACCAAAAGTATACACTATGCAGAGTTGGACTAATACAGTGAAATGATCTATGAATACAAAAAGAAGTACTTTAATACATATTTAAAATACATATTTCACTCTTCTTGGGCACCAAGACTTTTTTTTTTTTTTGAGTGAATTGGGCAAATGCTCTGTGCTAAAGAAAACTAAAATAAACACTTCTATTGGTTTTTAATTTTGTGTTAATTTGAACTTCATCAAAAAGGTTTTGTTATTCTTTTCACTAGTATGCATCATTTAAAAGTAGTCAATTGATCTACACAATCAAAATGTGGTATGCACCTGTAACAAAAAAGGAAGACCTTTTTTTTTTGCACTATAACATAGTATATTACAACAAATTTAATCATGGATTTTATTGTTATGTGATGCCGATGAGTGGCACATATGTCGTTTTTGTGTTGAGTGCTGATATTTCCCAGTTCATGAACGTATCACTCCGTTCGCGAGAGAGAGGGAGCAAGCGTACGCTTCCTGCTTCGATGTCCACCACGGGCAGAAACACAGAGTTTTGGTTGTTAATCAACGTGAGTTTACTGAATAATGGCTGCTTAATCCATAGAAGATGCTACGGCGTGTTAGCGTACCGAATAGGAGCGTTACATCAAACACACCGTAACATGTGTATGCTAACTGCGGCTAGCTTCTAGACACAAATGTGCCTATGTCAGATATGAAATCAGGCATAAGCCATAACTTGTTTCCTTTTTTTAAATGATTGGGCATCCCCATCGTGCTGCCATGACAGGCAGGTTTGCATTGTATTGAGTATATTTGGTGAAATGCGCCATAACCTTCGGACTCTGTTGCCAACACGAATTAGCCCTTACAGTGTAAGGCTTACACTATTTTACCCACAATGCTTCTGTTTACATTACCCGGATTACCACCACTGCGCATGTGCGTTGCAGATAGGAAAACAGCCAGCGGGAGAAGAGCGAGACGCGACAGTCTCGAAAGAAAAATAATGTGCCAAATAAATAAATAATAGAGTCCGTACGTCCGTAGAGTCAACGAAGCGTCGACTATTAAAATTAATTGTCGACAATTTTGATCGTCAACGTCGTCGTGATTAGTCGACTAATCATGGCAGCCCTACTGGCAACCAGTTCATGGTGTACCCCGCCTACTGCCCATTGACATCTGAGATATGCTCCAGCACTCCCCGCGACCCTTGTGAGGATAAGCGGTTTGGATTATGAATGGATGGATGCTGTCACGTGACCGGAAATCAGCGATGTACCGCGTACATGTTTGAAAAGGTGTTTCCACCTGTAGGGAAGAGTAGTGCCAATTTTTAAGTGCCTTTTATGCAAGGGGATCACTGGAATGCCTCAAACTACAATATGTACATATAGTTTAGGATGTTGTGTATCCCAATCACTTTGGATCTTAAACTGTTTGAGAAATATAGCTGTAGAAAAAAAGTGGTTTTGTGGCACAACTTGCCCTGAGTGCGGGCTAAATTGTGCCATTAGTCAGAAATCACTGGGGTAAATTGTGCCATTGATAAAATGCTAACATCATTAAATGTGATCAAATGTAAGAATACAGTGTACAATTACAACAAAGTAATATATAGTAAATAATCATAAATTGTGAAGTCATGCCATTAGCGCAACTTGACCCAGGTTCTTTGGCACAAATTACCCCAAGCCCACCATTTTTGAAAGAAATGTATCCCCCAGCTGTTTTGAGCAAACATCATGCTACCTGTATAGACTCAAGATGTAGCTTACTAAAAATCAGTCAAACGTGTGAACTGTTTTCTATAATTGTTCAAACACAGCAGTCAAAAAACCATCATAAAAATGTTACTTTGGAGGGCAAAAAATGTTTTTGGAACTTAAATATGCTTACCTATCAAGCCATGTGTATCCCTTCTTTGCAGGATGAGCGAAATGGATGCCTCTTCAAAAATATGTGGTCACATGACCAACTTTTATGGTTTTCTAGTGAACGGCTGGCACTACTTGCCCCTTGGCACAAATTACCCCACTCTCCCCCTACAAAATACGCCAAAAGTGTCCAACTTGACAGGTATGAAGTACTTCTCACGGACTTTTCTCCAACTAGTTATTTTCATGTGACTGAAAATCATCAGATGCAAGACAATTTTTGTCACCTTAGTCGACATTTCATTACGAATCGACCAAAACGTTGCAAGATTCTTTTTGACTTTTTTTTTTTTTACTAAATACTATATCAATATGAAATTTAAAGGAAAGCGTTGAATCTATCATTAAAGAGGGCTCCTTTTTCCATTAATTTCCAAACGTGGACTGTTATAAAGCAATTGGCAGCTCATGCTTGAACTATTTCCATCCGTACTGCCGGACGCATTGGGCTCCAGCACTCCTTTTTTGGGGGTACTCTGAGTAACCGAACGGCACATTTGAACAACGGTCGTGAGTTTCCGAACGGTCGTAGTGAGCAGTGCACGCACAAAGTGTATTTCCAAATGCCTCACGATCAGGGAATTGGGATTTTGAGGGCGAATCCGAGCTCTACTCTTCTTGGTTTCGGTTTTTGTAAAATAAATTTCCCCCCAAAAAATGTTTTATACTTTGGAGCGACTTATGTTTTGTTTTTTTGTCAACACCCTTTATTTGAAGAGCAACTATACTATGTACAGTAATGTCCTAAATCCACAGATTCATATTCATTGTCGTTTATAAAAATGATAATTTTCATGATGATGATCATTGAAACAAACCTCAATTCGCATAAATCTGGAGCATATGTGAAGAAAAATGTGTACTTCTACTGCAGCCTCTTTATTTTGTCACATTTACCTCATGTCACATACGGCATTTACTGAGCACAAATGAAAATAATCTTGTTTGCTGTCATTTTATTTCATTCATCGATGCTGTTAGTCTGTTTTTTCTTTTGGCAAAGCTTTTGCTTTATCATTATTTTGTGGCGTTGTTCTCCACAGCCTTCATTTTCAATTGTCTCTTGATAATTCGTATTTCGACAGTGTCATGGCTGTTGAAGTTGGTTATTTATGTCCAAAGAAAGTTTGGTCATCACTGGAGATACATCAGGTGCTTCTTTTAAGACGTGTATCCTCCAAGAGTTTAGGCTGCCATGGAACAGGCTTGCTTATTGTGGCTGATTTGCCATTCCATCGTTGGGTACACTATCAGAAAAAAAGACTACTGTAGTCTTTCATTTTTGGTCTCAAAGTACAACTTTGCCCTATACGGTTTACAATTGAACCCCAAATCATCCAAACTGCCAAAGATATCATGTCTGTCCCTTTTTTATTTCCATGTAAGGGTACGAACAAATGCAAGGTCTATGTGAATGCATGTTGAAGGAGCTCACTCTTGGAATGCAGCTTAAAGAAATAGTAATAGTAGTCATCTAGACCAGTGTTTTTCAAACTTTTTTGATTCGAGGCACATTTATTTCATTGAAAAAATCCCGCGGCACACCACCAGCTGAAATAGTGGGGGGGAAAAAAAGCTTATTTTAACAATATGTCTTATATTGTTTATAAGCATTTTTTTTACATTGAAGAATGACATTATATTATAATGTCTTGACTAGGAATTAAATAAACACAAAGAAAAAAAGTATTTTATAGTCTTCATTGATACTTACTTTGAAACATGGGCCTGTTTATGATAAACATGCGTCACTAATTCGATTGTCTCCAAACACAGACAATTAGCTACCTGCCGCCGCTGCTGCTACCTGCTGGTATGGAAGAGTACTACAATGTAGTAAAGCCATGATTACGCTGCCAGGCGCTAGACCGCACAGGCACACACATTAGATCATTTCCCACGGCACACCTGACAATATCTCACATACGGCACACAGTTTGAAAAACACTGATCTAGACCAGGAATGAGCATACTTAAAAGATGGTACCGTGCACTACTTCCTACCCAGATGTATGACAAAAATGCCATATTCAATATGGACAAAATATGTGTTTTGAACCAGGGCAGTTCACTCTGCTTAGTTGAAGGAGTCAAAACAAAACCGGTGCATCTCTGCAGAGCGAGTCCGCTATCCATCAAGTCAGCCAAGTCACCATACGCGATTGCAAAGGCATTACATATGTCCATGTTTTTGGAGAACACACAGGACACAACTCCTCATGCACTTTAAATGAACTGTCGACTGTTTTTGTGAAGAAAAAAAAAAATCCTTGTTGCTTGATGTACTTTTATTTTTGCCATAACTTTTTCCGTCATAAGGTCGTTTTCATTATGATTATTAATTAAGTGTGTTTATGTTATCATAGCTCATAGAATGCGCGTCTTAATTTAGTGTCACGTTAATTTTACGTTGCACGTTAACATGAATCAGTGACTGTGACTTGTGTGCAAAACAGTAAAATCCCGGATTGTTCCATTGAATGCTAACCTAATGTGAGTGTAGTCTTCCCGGTAATTACGTGATTGACCCTCCTTCTTCTCTATGTTTAAAGAATATCCATTAACTTGGGCAACTCTAAAATGCAATCAAGTAAATCATGGCTGGCATTCTTACTACATTCTTATTCTCTAATGGAGATGAACGGGTGGAAATGCTACTAACTGATGTTTGCCATCTAGTGGTGAACAGTGTTATTACAATTTCAAACTGCGTAATCAGGTGTGGGAAGCATTTTTATAATGCTCAAAAACGAATCTTGGGGCCACTCCAAATGTTGGCGTGGGCCGCCAATTAGCCATCCATAATCTGATAATTACCTTTTGCAACATACCCAAAGGTACTTATTTGCCTACAATATGTTTCGTTCCAAAGCAAAACTATATTCCTTTGTAGAAACAAGTTCAACAAACATGTTCTTTGGTGACTTGGCTGTGTCCATGTTGGTGTTGTACTTGTCCAATGTCTTGTTTTTTTGCAGCCCTAAAATGATGCCAAAATCATTTTTACGCCTTTATAAATTCTGTTTACATGAGAAAATTTCAGGTAAAACATTTTTTTTGCTCTGGATTTGTATGGCTTGTAGATGTATGTATTTGAATTTCATTTCCATAAAGGCAAGAGAATTGTGGCTTAAGCAGTATTATTTCCTTCATTCTAAGATGCACTGCTGCCCTTTAAATGCGTGGACAGCCTCCTAATATTGTTGCCATGGGTGAATTAAATGACAAACTGGGTTTTCTGAATGGCTGTAGTGAACTCAAAATATTGTCACATGGACACACTATTTTCCTCATTATCATGTTTTTTGTCAGAGCATCAAAATATAATATTCAAGAATTCTTTTATCAAATGGTACAAAATGGACCCAGCCCCTACCCCCAATAAGAAAACAAGTGAATTAAAGTGGAAGTCAACACAGAAATTGTCTTTACAAAAATATGTTTTATGCAGGCCCACTAGTCTAGACACAACATTCTGATTAAATTAAGAACGCTAACAATTTAGTCCTGTCTCGTCTCGTCACCGAAAATTCATGTACGTCACGTCATGTTTTCGTCCTCAAAGAGCCACGTTTAGCTCGTTATCGTCATTGAACAAAAGAGGCGGTAACGAAAAATTTTCGTCATCATCATCGTTGACGAAAACAACACTGTTCAGAAGGCTGTGCAATAACTGCAATTGGCCCCTGTGGTTGTTCTTAGGAGTTGGGGATGTGAAAAGAATCAACTTGCATTCAACAATAATTGGATCTTTGCAAGATTTGTCTACTCCATTTCAAATGTGATTTTCCCTTTCATGTTCATCAGCAACATATTCCGCAGCAATGGGTGGTATACTCAGTCAACGACTATGGTGACCACCACTGCGTTAGAGAGCTACTATGATTTGTCAATATTCTAAAGAAAATGTGTGCTTTCAAATGAAAATCTTCCACCTTTTGATTCTAATTGATTTTTTTAATAGCAAAAATGATTAAAGAACAAAAGATAAAGCCCCCACTATGCACCAGTGTCATTGTTACTTTTCAGACTACTCAAGTTAATGCTAACCTGAGCTTGTCCTGTGATGTTCAGTGGACCTGGAAATTATTCACAGCGCTTTGCTTTTAGAACAATTTATGTTACAGCTGTATTCCAAAATGGAATCAGTTATTTTTTCCCTCCAACTTTTACAGGACACCCTGACACCCATGACAACCTGAAAAAAGATTTTTCTTTTATTTTTTTCCAAATGTGTCAAAAGTAAGAAATTGCGTACGTAAGTATTTTCAGCCTTTGCTCAATACTTTGTTGGTGCACCTCCGGCAAAAGTCACAGCCTCAAGTCGTTTTGTATGTGATGCTTCAAGATTGGCATACTTTGGGCAGTTTTGCCCATTCGTCTTTACAGTAACTCTCGAGGTCAGGTCAGGTTTGATGGGGAACATCATTACTCCAGATATGTTCAGTCAGATTCAAGTCTGGGCTGTAGCCAAGCCACTTTCATTTCAGAGTTGCCCCAAAGCTCTGCATTCATCTTTCCCACAGTCCGGTCTTTTTCTAGCCTGCACTGTGATGTTTTACATGGTTTGTCCAACAAAAACGTGAAAAAAAAAAAAAAATTTCTTTGATATTAGTTTGTCTGTTGAGATTTAGATGAAGAACACATTGCATTTTGCTGGTATCCAGGTAACTCCAAAGAGTTCACATACTTTTTCTTGCAACTGTATTTTCATCCCCCATGTGCAGAATTACACTTAATTAGTGTGCCGATCCATGCATGTGGCGCATGCAGCCGACACACTTCCCCATCCCACAGATTGACAACTTCACAGCGCATAAATTAACTTTGCAAGGAAGTCTGTAAATACTACTCCTTGTGATTGACTGATGAGATTTGGACTCTACCAGCCGGTCACCAGAACGTTTGTTGACGTCATCGCATTGTCCCCTGTGTACAAAAGCAGCTTCGCAGCTCTCGGGCTGGTTGCCTGTAGCACGGCAGCTAAACAACCTCCTCCTCTAAAAGTGACTAATCATCAACTCCACAGCGGTGAAACAGCAAATCCTCTGACAAGTATTGTTAATGCAAAAGGAGGATGAGTAAGATTTCACAAGAAGACATGGTAAGGCTAAGCCATGCTAAAAATTGCTTGCTAAATGACCTTCCAATCGAATATTTCATGTAATATGTCATGTGTAAACTACCACTACATCATTGTATAATTAGCATTTTTTGTGCCATTGTATTGAATAAATCAAAACTTAAAAAAAAGCTGACAACTTGAAACTATTTAAAGAAAGAAAAGAAAAATGTAATAAATATATGAATGTTGTTCAGAGTCTTTGTTGTGGCGCGTTTGTTGTTTTGCAATCAAATTTAGGTCAGAACTGCAATTGCAAGTTATCCCACTCAGGGATGGCGCTACACCGGGGCTAGGGCTATAACCTCGCCAGAAATCTGTGTTGCCCCACTTTAGCTCCTCCAGCATTTAGTTGATATTCTAAAAAAAAAAAAATATATATATATATATATATATATATATATATATATATATATATATATATATATATATATATATATAGTCTCTTACTATGTAATAACAATTTGCAGTTTTGAATGAAATTTGCGTACATGCAGGATATGTTGATATGTACTGCACATAAAATTCTAAGGACATTTGTTTTAGGACACTTTCTTTTAAACTAAGCAGCTTTGTTGTGTGTTTTTAGTTTGTTTATTTATTCATTTCTTTTATTTTTTATTTTATTTTTTTACTACTGTGCTGCCTGAAGGCTGATTGGTTGTCTGTTGTCTTGTTTTAGGACACTCACTGGCTTTCTTTTAAACTAAGCAGCTTTGTTGTGTGTTTTTAGTTTATTTATTCATTTCTTTTATTTTTTCTTTTATTTTTTTACCACTGTGCTGCCTGAAGGCTGATTGGTTGTCTGTTGTCGTGGAGATGTCAGAGACCGTAAGTGGGGGGCGAGATGTGGGATTTCAAAAAAAAAAAAAAAAAAAAGTGTGCTTGTGCATAATGGCCTGTCCATAGTACTAGATAAAGTCCTCCGGCCAACTAAAGTTCAGGCTGGGATCGTTTCACGTCGGAGCGAGAATGGCGCTGATGTTTCCTCTGTGAGTCCTCATTTCCCCATTGACGCGCGGCCAGCCTGGATGATGGAGATTCACGCGGACGTGGCCCGTGGGCGACTGCTCACGCTGTTACTCCCACTCTGCTTTTTGGGTCTACAAGGGTCAGCCATCGACACAGGTTAGACATCCACGGTACGAGGAACACGTGTGCGCAATCTTCGTGCCTAACAAGCTGATTGCAGGTTATTGCTTAACGAACAGTTATAAACTGGAATTGTATTTTTCCCCATATATGTTTAAGGCTAATTGAAAAGAATTGTTTTCTCTAACTCAAAGACCAACAATATTAAGATACTGAAACTGCATACGAAAAGCACAACTGTTTAATTGTGATCATATTGCATGCGTGTGCATGCAATAGCATTTGAGTGATTAAAATGGATCTAAATCTACTTAATGTAACAAACTAATGGTGCTCATTCATAAGTACCATTTAGAAAATTGATTATTTTGTTTCTCTTAAACTTAATACAAAGACTGAAACATGAAAAAAAGAATGTTATATGATACAGTTGTGAAGTCAAAATGTAATTGTATATTAAAACAGCATAAACAAACTCACGATTAAATATCTATTTTCATATGTGAAATCTGTGGAATTGTATTTTTTCTTACTACAATGTAACAGTATAAATTCAAGTGTATTGTATTGTTTGTTGTCCATCCACATTTGTGATGGGCCATTAGAAGCATAATTCAGGATTAGCGAGCCTCTCACACTTTTGACATGCTCTCAATCACATGACTGAAACGCTCTTATAAACATTACTGAAGTTTTTTTTGCTCATGAAAATTAGGGAAATGCTCTCATGTGCAAAACTGGAACACTCGGGAATGCTCTCATGCGCACGGATGAATTTCTTGCTCTGATACACACTACTAAGACACTTAAACACTACTGAAACACTTCCATAAACTACACTGAAACACTCTCACATTCACTCATGCGAGTCGTACAATGCTGTCATTCACACGACTAAAACAAACTGGTAGCCTATACACTCCCATGAGGACACGCTGCCTACAATATTGACATCACACTGCCGTTATCCTCCGGACAGTCACGCAGCATATTGTAACCTGCCTCTCGTCACGGGACCGTGTACACCAAATCTATACTTAAAACGCTTAGTAGTCATGTAAATATATGTACACAACACCACAAGGCTGACCAAATGGTCATGCACTGAAGTATTTTAAAAACTAAAAGCTCCATATTAACTTAATGGGAAAAATCCTAAAACAATACAGTACGAAGTAATGCTATAGGTTGAGTTAGGCCACTTTATGGCTGTTGGGCAGCCGTCATGTTTTATTTTGAAATACAAAAGAAAGGAGTTCCGTTCCAACAAACCTCTCACACTAAACTGAGATGGCTTGCATAGAGACAGGTCAAATGCCTTCACACACACACCATACTGAAAATGAAACGCATACACATTACTCAAAATTTTTCCGTCGATAAACACTTGACACACTTCACTGCATAACTCAGAAATGGTCTCTAGACGCTATCAATGTGTAGATGAGCGTGTTTTGGTAGTTTGTATGAGATAATTTTACTAGTATTTAGCAGAGAAATTCAGTCATGCATATAAGAGCATTTGACTTATTTTTGTGAGCCCCGTAGCCCCCCCCCCAAAAAAAAAAAAATCTGGTGTTTAGAAGGATGTTTAATAGTAAATTTGAGAGCTAATTCTGAATAATGATCCTATAATGGCCCCTTATACACATTTAGTCATTGGCAAACAACCAACCTGAGTCTCTGAGTGTGTGCATGCGTGCGTGTGCCTGCGCCCGCATGTGTATCCATGAAATGAATTCCTGTGAAATCAGCCATGCTCAGCTAAGCCATGGATGCACAGCACGCCTATACTACTGCACTACGGACACAATACTGCCCCACTGTCATGCCGTGACGTGACACTACCATCACATTTTAAGATGGATTTCATATATGACATTATTGTTAAAAAAGATCTCAAATTGTTATTTTTCTCTAACATCTGCTGAGTAGAGGGAATGAGCATTTCCCATCAACAGGGGCTCCCGAGCTTTGGAGCATTCCTGGAGGTCATTGTAGGAGGAGCTAACGGTGTACCATGGAAACAGAGCTAATAAACTCCATGGGTGATTGTAAATTTTCTCGTTTATTTGGCCTACGGCCCAGATGCGGCGGGTGATGGGCAGCTGAAAAGGGGCTTCCAATCCAAAGCCGGATCTGCCCACCCATCTATCCTGGTCCGGCCCATGCAATAACAACACTGCTGAAGTTGCAAGGTTGTTTGATGGTTTAGGATGGTTTCCCTGCTGCTATTTTGCCAGTTTTTCAACCAATCAATTCAAGTTCATTAAGGCTAATTAAGGAATGCAAAAGAATCAAATCCTCATGTGAATAGTGACTACAGATTAAGCACTAAATATAAACCTAAACATACATTAATGTTGAATCAATAATGTTATTTGAATTCAATTCAACAGTGTGCTCATACACATTTGTTTCTCAAATTAGCAGTATGTTTATTTACTCACATAATGTTGTGGCTTTGATTCACCTCAAGCAACAGATGACCAGTCTTTTACAAAAGGCCTCCTGTCCAATGTTTAATTATTTCATTATAGTTTCGCACATATAGGACGAGCATCCTTTTTTGTCTGAGCTGCTTGAGAGAGCCTCTCTTTCAATGTCTATCTCAAGCCTGGACTAATCTGTGCCACTAAAAGCACTATTTTTCTCCTAACTTCAGCCACTAGGGTTGTGTTTTTACCAATATGAGTATGTTTGCAGGACTCCACAGTTGTGGAGATTCAGTATGGAGCAAGTCATAAAGTCAGTCAAATATCCAAACGGGGCATTTATTAACTGCAATGCAAAGAGGACTATGCACCGATTTGGAGTAAAGCATTTATTAGAAAGGGGGTCTTTTTTCATACAGGCACATTTTTATCATCCTGTATTTTATTATTGTTTTTTTAATGTTATTACATCGTTTTGCTGTGATTGGCTGGCGACCACTTCCGCATGTACCATAACTACCGCCTGCCTATAGACAGCTTGGATAGGCTCCAGCACATCCGTGATGCTAATGATGATAAGCGGTTCGGAAAATCAATGAATGAATAAACAAACCGCATTGATAGAATAGTATGTATTACAGTGTATCTCAAGGGAAACAAGTTGAAAACAAAAGTGATTCTTTGCAATAATATGTTCTATGCGCCTCCACTATAGTCTAAAAATGGACATTCTGATTCATATTTCATTTGTGGAATATGAGTTAATCCATGCCTTTTTAGCCATCTCAGGGGGCGGCCATTTTGTCACTTCTGTTGACTGAAAATGACATTACAGTTGCTCAGGGCTCGGGTAACGACCAATCACGGCTCCGTTTTTCTGAAGCTGAGCCATGATTGGTTGTTACTTGAGCCCTGAGCAACTATGATGTCATTTTCAGTCAAGAGAATGTAGCAAAATGGCTGCCCCCTGAGATGTACAAAAAAAGGTGGATTTTTCTACTTTACTCATATTCCATAAACGCAATATTAATCAGAATGCTGTGTTTCCACTTGTGGGGCTGCATAGAACATATTCTTGGAAAGAAAATTTTGGGGTTGATTTTTAAGCAGCAAAGTTCAAAACGGGCTCAGTACTTAACGTTGTATGTGGTTGTCTACGAACTGACTAAATGTATTCCTGAGACGGATGTTATATTTGGAGAAAGACATGTAAGTGTTTCAAGTGGGCACACGCAATGATTGAAACTTTGTTAAAGTGAAGGCAACTATTGAAATAAATATAACTTCTTCTTCTTTTGTTCCCAGTCAGGATTTTTAATTGTTTTATTTGAACACAGAGGTGAAAGGTAGAACAACATGTGGAATTAGAAAAAAAATGTTTTGCTAAAATTATAAAATATTGCAGCTAGCCACCAGTGTGTGCATCCAGCATTCATGTTCATCGTGACAGGATGTACAAAACTTAATTTAGAACCGATGCCGTGGCACAAAAGTAGTCTATCATTTTGACATGAATGTTTCCTTTTTTCTGGGATTTTGGCCATTTCCGGGGTTCCCTACATGAACAACCTCTTTGGGAATTCACTCATTTTTCCATAAATTTCTACCAAGTTTCTATCGGAATCTGACAGCAAAATGTAAATATTGTGGTGTCACCATGAGGAGATTCATGTATTCCATTCCATATTTTCTGACTGCGTCATCTGCAACAGGAAATGGCCACAAATCATACATTTTAAATTCAAATTTTCTCTTAGGTGGAATTATTGTATTTCGTGTATATTCAGTGTCATGTGGTGGGTGTGGAACAGTGGCGAAGATTGAACTTTCCAAGCGAACGAATGCAAGCCTGAAAGCCGGCTCAGTTTAGGCCACACCCTCAGCTATGGGCACAGCCTTTGATGGATGTTTCGCCATGTTAAAACTTAAGGAACTTTGCGCTCTTTAGTTAATAAGCAGACCTTGAGGGCCCATTAAACCCTGCGTGCAGCTCTCACTGTAATTGTAATAAATTAACTTTGTTTGTGGCGTGCTTGTCTTATCAGTGAATGTGGTGGATTTCTGCGGTCAGACCATCCGGGGTGATGGCATGATCATCAACTCCCATCAAGAATCTAAAAAGTACTACTTTGTAACAATGGGGACCGACTGCCACCTCACCATGCAGGCCAGCTCCCCAAAGGACAAGGTCCAGTTCCACTTTCGCTTCTTCCTTGTCTACAGTCTGTTGCGAGTTGCCCCCCTGAGCCCGGCGCCTCTGTTACCCGAGTCCCCACGAGGCTCTGCTCCCGTCAACCCCAAAATGGAGCCCACCTCTGCGGAAAGCTCAGGGGATCCCTGTCATGCAGGCTCATTCGTTCAGTTTTATGATGGATGGGACAGGAATTCTCCTCCTCTTGGGCCTCCTCTTTGTGGGAAGAGTCCACCACGGCCAGTGCTGTCGACAGGAAACTACCTGACCCTGCGACTTGTCACTCGAGGGACTCAGCCTAGAGTAGACTTTGTGGGGGACTTCACATCCTTCAGACTTGGTAAACACAAACACACGCAGACACACACATATTTGTGAAAAACCTTTGAGTCAATCGGGTGTTCTCAACACAACTTTTTGAGATTTTTTGGAAGGTACGCCACTTTGTGATATTTTGCAACATACAACTTTTTCCCCTCTGCGTTAAAGGGGAAGTCAACCCAAACATATTTTTTTTCAAGAATATGTTCTATGCAGGGCGGCACGGTGGTCGACTGGTTAGCACGTCCGCCTCACAGTGCAGAGGTCGAGAGGGTTCGATCCCGGCTCCGGCCTCCCTGTATGGGGTTTGCATGTTCTCCCCGTACCTGCGTGGGTTTTCTCCGGGTACTCCGGTTTCCTCCCACATTCCAAAAACATGCATGGTAAGTTGATTGGACTCTCCAAATTGCCCCTAAGTGTGATTGTGATTGTGAGTGTGGATGTTTGTCTTTGTGTGCCCTGCGATTGGCTGGCAACCAATTCGGGGTGTCCCCCGCCTACTGCCCGAAGACAGCTGGGATAGGCTCCAGCACACCCCGCGATCCTTGTGAGTATAAGCGGTATCGATAATGGATGGATGTTCTATGCAGGTCCACAACTAGAAACAAGGCATTCTGATAAATAATGCGTTTGTGGAATACGAGTTAAGCAGCAAAATCCACACGTTTTGAGCGATCTCAGTCGACTGAAAAATACATCACAGATGCTCAGATAATGACTAATCACGGCTTAGCTACAGATGAAGCTCGCCTGTTTTCTGAAGCTAAGCCGTGATTGGTCGTTATCTGAGCCCTGAGCATCTGTGATGTCATTTTCAGTCGACAGAAGTGACAAAATGGCCGCCCCCTGAGATGGTTAAAAACGGGTGTACTCACTCTTATTCCACAAACGCACTATTTATCAGAATGCTATGTTTCAACTAGTGGGCCTGCATAGACATATTCTTGAAAAAAATATGTTTGAGTTGACTTCCTACTTAACTAACCTCACCGAGGGACTTGCACCTTGATCAAGGAAGTTAATCCTTAAATGTTTTTGTTTTTACAAATCTGTGATCTTGTGCTGTGAAGCATCAGTTTCAACATGCTATTGATAGTCATCTACCAATCAATTTGAAAATATATGAATGCATAGATCCTATAATAATTTGAGATTTATTTCAGCTCATAAAGTATCACCAACACTAGTCCTAAATATGTTTCTTAAATATGCTTAAGGCTGGAAAACAAAATTGTCAAAACCCTGCATCATTCCAAAGCTAAAGGATGGTCTCTTTGTCTTTACTGATGGGCCATCCCCTTATTTACACACTTCCATAAATGGTCTAAAATTAGACATTGCAATTGAGCGAGGTTTTTCCCTCGCTGAAATGACAAGAAATCTTATACTTTACCGATTATTAATCTGCAAAAGAAAAATCACGGCAACTGAACTGCTTGGTTAGTGAAGACATTTGAACTTTAATCCTTCAGGCTTCTTCAGGTCTAAATCTCAGACGGTCACACCAAGCAACCTCTACACAAATAAATGGAACCATTTAGGAGGATGTAGAGTCTGTAGTTGATTTGCATCTCATAGGTAATGGACATTCCTTTGAGGACAACACAAAATGTAAAAATGTTGGGCAGAGAAGACTGAGCAACCACTGCAGTACAGTATATGCCAAAAGAGAAAGATCCTCTCTGAACAGAAGCGGTTTGTACCACAACACGAGCTGATGAAACCGGTACTTTTCAATAACTAAGATAGATGAATTCAATTCATTTTCATGTTCTTTAAATGCATTTGTGACATTCTCTTAAATGTAATTCTTTCAATTATTGAATAGTTCAAAGCCAAGACATAATTAGTACAAAGTTGATTTATAAATAGAAAATATATTGTCATGTCTGGATTTTTTCTTAAATAAACGAAGTGCACAAAGTGATCACCCCAAAACTAATTCTTTTTTTACAGGTACTATTCAGAAACTACCATGCACAAATTCATTGTACATCTTTTCTAGATGTTTTACGTAAATATATTCTTCAAGGCTGTCACTCCACAACAAATATTGTAAAATATTTAAGAAAACAATTATTTTTCAGGGAATCCAATAGAAAAGCAAAATAGCATTCATAGATACAGTACCACATATGCATGAAATACCAGAATGGAGAAACTCATCATCCCACACAAATCGAGTAGGCAGATAAATGTGTAAAGTTGGTAGCAGTACACTAATAATGCACTCTAAGTATGCATATAAATCTTATAAACATACATATACTTATAAAAATTGCATCTTAATGGAAATATGAGAGGATGGAATTCAAAAGAGGAAAAACGCTCTATCAGCCACGCAGAAATTAGAAAATAAACGTACTGTAAATTTTGGGAGCGACACACTAACAATGCACCTTAGCATTAATATAAACCCCATACACATACTGTACATAAATTTACATAAATTGCATTGTAAAGGGGAAATCAACCCAAACACATTTTTTTCAAGAATATGTTGTATGCATGCCCATTAGTTGAAACACGGCCTTTCGATTAATATTGAGTTTGTGGAACATGAGCAGCAAAATCCATCTGTTTTCAGCCATCTCAGGAGGCGGCCATTTTGTCACTTCTGTCGACTGAAAATGACATCACAACTGCTCAGGGCTCAGGTAACAACCAATCACGGCTCTCCAGGTTTTCTAAAGCTGAGCTGTCATTAGTCGTTACCTGAGTCCTGAATAGTTGTGATGTCACGTACAGTCGACAGAAGAGTCAAAATGGCTGCCCCCTGAGAGGGCTAAAATCGGGTGGATTAACGCTTATTCCACAAACACAATATTTAACAGAATGCCTTGTTTCAACTAGTGGGCTTGCATAGAGGATATTCTTGAAAAAAAGATATGTTTGGGTTGACTTCCACTTAAATGGATAAACAAGAGGATTGACATTGATATAGTTAGAAAACTTGGAGGCATCTCTTCCTAATTTAAACCATGTATTTGCCAAGATGCGTGATACTGATGCCCTTTTATAGGGAAATTGTGGTTTATGCAGATTAGAGCTTCGAGAGGTACAATCCGTCATTTTGAATGAATTCTGATTCATTAACATACGCACGGTGGTGTGACTGATTTTGCATACACTGTACGCTCAACTAAGTAAGAACATTTCAACGCATTTATTAGTAAATGAGGCTCATTGTCTTTGATACAGACATCACACTCTTTCTTCTCAGGATTCAACCAATCATTGTGCAACAGTGAGCCTTACTTCACTTGCAGGAATGGAAAGTGTATCCCACTCAGTTTGGTGTGTGATGATAAGGGCATTGACAACTGCGGGGATGGAAGTGACCTGGAAGAAAATCTAACAACAGGGTGCAAAGGTCAGTGAGGTAATGTGTTGGCACCAGACCGTTTGGTCACAATAGCTCTTTCCAAGCCACAATATTTTTTGGTTTAAAAGGCCTGTTTTTTGGGGGGGCGGGTGTATACAAGGTGTGTCACAAAACCTCTGGGACTGGTGTCATGAATAAAGAAAAAATCTGTTCGTACTACAGTGATCCCTCACTTTTTACAGGTGATACGTTCAATGATCCCCCGTGATAAGTGAATTTCCGCAAAGTATGTGTTGACTTTTTTTTTTTTTATATATTTCGACTTGATGAACGGCCAACTGATTTCCATCCATCCATCCATTGTCTATACCACTTATCCACACAAGGGTCGCGGGCGTGCTGGAGCCTATCCCAGCTGTCTTCGGGCAGTAGGCGGGGGAAACCCTGAATTGGTTGCCAGCCAATCGCAGGACACACAGAGACAAACAAACATCCGCACTCACAATCACACCTAGGGGCAGTTTAGAGTGTCCAATCAACTTACCATGCTTGTTTTTGGAATGTGGTAGGAAACCGGAGTCCAACTGATTTCATTTTTAGCAAATCAACATTTTATACTTAGATTTAAATTGTGCATAGCAGCACACAATTTTCCTCTCTAGTAACATTATTGAGGATTTAGATAAATCTCTCCCCTTAGATGATGGTCTTTGAGACAAAGTGACTAGTAGTAGTGCTGCTAGTGCCACTAGAGCTCAACTTGCGCTAAACTCTAGCAACAGGCGTCATACAATACAATGTGAGCGTTGTCTTTCAGCGCCCTTCACGATCAAACATTATTTCAGAACGTTGTTGTGTTGTTGTCATCTGTAGCAACAGTTTATGACAGCAACGCTCCAACCACAGGCTGGAAGACAAGTCCACTCAGTCTTGCCGCGATGCAATGCCAGAACCAATTTCAAAGGCATTGATATCCATGTATTATTTGATAAGGTAAGGTTTATTTTGAAGTTGGCCTTCTTACCGCCTTGGCTACTGATTACTGTCATGTACAGCATGAACAATTATTGCTGCAGTTAGCTTGACTTATTCCTGACAGTGTACATGTAAATAATCGGGTACTTGGGCAGAAAAATTGCCTCGAGCATTTTTTTAACCGAGGTATTCAAATTACACAAGGACCCGTTTCATCTGAAGCATACTTGTATCTTTAAATTTTGTTTGTATCTCAAGTAAAAAAAAAGGGCAAAGTCAAGCTCATACGTATCTCGAAAAACTTGTAAGTCAAGGCACAAACCTTCCCTCACAAGTATGTTTATTACGAATGCTCGGTCCATTAATGATCCACAGAATGGAATGAGATGCATCTGATCATGGAGGGAAAGTATATTGGAGACTTTAATATTTCCATTTTAATCCATCCATCCATCCATTATCTACCGCTTTTCCAAGGTCAGGTCGATGAGGCAGCAGCTTCAGCAGGAAAGCCCAGACTTCCCTCTCCCCAGCCACGTCTTCCAGATCCTCCGGAGGGATTCCAAGAGGTTCTCAGACCAGCCGGGAGACATAGTCTCTCCAGCATGTCCTGGGTCGTCCCCGGGGCCTCCTCCGGGTGGCACACCTCACCAGGAAGGCATCCAAGAGGCATCCTAATCAGATACCCGAGCCACCTTCTCACCCTATCTTTAAGGGAAAGCTCCAACACCCTGTGGAGGAAACCCATATCGCTCGCTAGCATCCATTGTTCTCTCGGTCACAACCCAGAGCTAGTGACCATAGGTGAGGATAGGAACGTAGATCGACCGGTAAATCGAGAGCTTCGCCTTTCGGCTCAGCTCCTTTTTCACCACGACAGACCGATACAGAGTCCGCATCACAGTAGCTGCACCGATCCGCCTGTCGATCTCCCGTTCCATCCTACCCTCACTCGCGAACAAGACCCCAAGATACTTGAACACCTCCACTTGGGGCAGAATCTCATCCCCGACCTGGAGAGGGCACGACACCCTTTTCTGACTGAGGACCATGGTCTCAGATTTGGAGGTGCTGATTTTCATTCTGACCGCTTCACACTCAGCTGCGAACCACTCCGGTGAGAGTTAGAGACCGCGGCTTGAAGAAGCCAACAGTACCACATCACCAGCAAAAAGCAGAGGTGCAATACTGAGGCTAGCAAACCGGACCCCCTCAACGCCTCGGCTGCACCTAGAGATTCTGTCCAAAAAAGTTATGAACAGAATCGGTGGCAAGGACAGCTTTGGCGGAGTCCAACCCTGACTGGAAACGTATCTGACTTACTGCCGATTTTGCGGACCATACTCTGACATCGGTGGTACAGAGACCAAGCAGCCCGTATTAGGGGCTCGTTACCCCATATCCCCGAAGCACCTCCCACAGAACACCCGAGTGTCCATAACATGCGGCCGCAAATCCGATGATACGACTACAAAGTCGATCATCGAACTGCGACTTAGGGTGTCCTGGTGCCAAGTGCACATATGGACACCCTTATGTTTGAACATGGTGTTCGTTATGGACAATCCGTAACAAGCACAGAATTCCAATAACAGAACACCCCTTGGGTTCATATCGGGGGCCATTCCGCCCAATCACACCCCTCCAGGTCTTATTGTCATTGCCCATGTGAGCATTGAAGTCCCCCAGCAGAGAGATGGAGTCCCCAGGATGCGCACTGTCTAGCACACACTCCAAGGACTCCAAAAAGGGTGGGTACTCTGAACTGCTGTTTGGTGCAGAGGCACAAACAACAGTCAGGACCCGTCCCCCCACCCTGGGGGGTGAAGGGAGGCTACTCTCTCGTCCACCAGGGTGAACTTCAATGTACAGGTGCCGAGCCGGGGGGCAATAAGTATGCCCACACCTGCTCGGCTCTCCTCTTGGTCAACTCCAGAGTAGGAGAGTGTCCACACCCTCTCAAGAGGACTGGTACCAGAGCCCAAGCTGTGTGTGGAGGTGAGCCCAACTATATGTAGTCGGAACCTCTCAGCCTCACGCACTAGCTCGGGATCGTTCCCTGCCAGAGAGGTGACGGTGACATTCCATGTCCCAAGAGCTAGTTTCTGTAGCTGGGGATCGAACCGCCAATGTCCCTGGCTTTTGCCTCCGCCCAGCTCACAGGGCACCTGACCCCTTCGCCCCCCGTCCTTTATCTGCCTTCTCAGCCAGACCTTCATGCACTCCTGGAAGAATTATTCCTGGTTCCTCTGCAGCTTCTCACAGGCATCTTGATGTCCTTCACAGCTTCAAAACGTATCCCTCTTGAGCTTGGGAAAAGGAAAAAAATCCCATGGTGCCAGGTCGGAGAAGGGAGGTTCCCTTTGGCCAGGAACTAACGGACGCTTAGGGCATTGTGAGTAAGTGCGTTGTCAAGCAGCCACAAGTTCCACTGCCACAACTCTCTTTTCTCAAGAACAAAGCAGACGGAGGATCTCTTTGTACACCCGCTGGTTGATCATCCAGCCCTGTAGCAAGAACTCGCTGTAGACAATGCCCCTCACGTTGAAGAATTCTTTCAACATGACTTTGACTTCTGACTTTGACTGTCTTGCTTTCTTCGACCTTTGTGATGTCAGACCCCCACTGAAACCTTTGGCATTTGATCCCCGGGTCTTACGCGAAGATGTAGACTCATCCCCGGTGATGACTCTACCTATCACTCATTACTCTGCTCATCCCTTGAAGACCTGACAGATGGTTATGTACTGTATATAAAAGCATGTGGAATAAAGGCCAATAGCTGCTGAGAGCTCAGGTTACAGTTAAACACTCAAGAGCAATCAGATTGAAGCGGAAAACTCAGGGCGTTTTTTTTTTTGGAGGGGGGGGGGTTAAAATATCTGTTTTGTGATACTAGTCCTGGAACGTTTCTGACACACTTTGCAAGTATTTTAGAGCACTACAAAAAATTGCAGGAGTGCAGTTTCCCCGCTTTATCACAGTACGTCTTTTCGGGGGTTCAAGTATGTTTACAATGTGTTTGAAAAGTGTATTTTAATAAGTGTACTTTTAATATGTTTAATATTTAATATTATTTGTGTCTTGCATGTGGCAGGGTAAAACTGTTCAACAAAAATGTTTTAATGTCTCGCCATATTGTAAATATTCACCAATTGCGGATGGGTCTGGACTGTTTCCTCTGCAATGGACGGAGTTCACTGTCTGCCTCTTACCTTCAAAACATTATCTTTACCTTCAAAACATTATCTTTGTGATGAAGTTGGTTGACCAAAGTCTGTCCTTCATCAGCAGGTCAGCTTCTACCCCCTGAGCCACCAACTCCAATAGCAACTCCACCTTCATCTTTTGTAAATCCCCCCACAGTGCCAGTTCCCACACACTTCAATTGTGGCATTGCAGACAGCACTCCTAATTATGAGTCAGTGTCAGGTAAGTGGAATGTAACTTTAATTTCATTTTTAAATGATTATTTTGGTTAGTTATTGAAATCTTAGTGGGGTAAACTATCAATAAATAAATCTCCCGTCCACTATGTCGACCACCCCTGAAGCAACCTTCACCCTTGAGTTTTTGTCTGCAGAATACGTCATAGCTTTATGTGGATCACATTAAAATGTTGCATGGTAAGCAGTAATTAACATCTCCAAAATTGTACCAGTGTCTTTGTTTTGTATTAAGCTACGTCTTTCCATTTCAAAGATTCACATTTATTTAGACGACAAGTGACAGTTATGCTCATTTAGAGGCTAGGATTACCGGTAGAGTTATAAGAGCCGGTCAGGTGCCACCAACCATAAGTGAAGTGGTTGCAGTTCTACACCTCAGCGAGCAACAACCACAATAATAAACCTCCTCTATGAGTGTCAATCCAAGCTGAGTATTATTGCCTTTGTCAAGTAAGATTGTTTGATACAATTATATCTTACATTGGCTATGCCTCTCATGCTTTAGAAGATTGCTCAAAGTACAATAAATGAAACCAGGCTTTGGCTGAAGCCTTTGAAAATGACCAGTGGATGCAGAGATGTAATATTTTACTCTTTAATATGTGTTTAACCCACACAGGTGCCCTTCCTTGTTTCTTGCAGCCACATTAAAAAAATATATGTCCACATGAATGGCTAAAACAAGTGGATTAACTCTTATTCCACAATATTTATCAGAATGCCTTGTTTCAACTAGTGGGCTTGCATTGAACATATTCTTGAAAAAAATATGTTTGCGTTGACTTTCGCTTTAAGCAACATTCAACACCCCTAACTGTCATACACGTGAAAAATAACTAAAGCACTGTTTTAGATGCATCTTATCTCTCAAAAAAATGATTTTAGAATAGTCACTAACGGTGTAGTGGTTCAGTTGCTTGTTTAAAAGTTCGTGTGAATGGTTGTTTGTCTCCGCAAGTGCTCTGTGATTAACCGGCGACCAATCCAGGATATATTCTTCCTTTAGCCTGAATACGGAAAAGATAGACTCCAGCTCCCTGTATCCCCGAACAACATAAGCAGTATATAAATGGATGCATGGATGGATGGATTTAAGAGGTCCCACTGTTCATTTCTGTCTGTGAGGATATGTTAACCACCAATCCAAATAGAAAAATAAAAAGAATGAAAATTCTTTTCCAGACTCTCCGGCCTCTGTGTCCTTGTTGGTTCTCTACATCATCCTGGGTTTGGTGGTGGGATGTGCAGTGCTCTGCTGGTGCTGTTGGTCCCCCGGCTGGTTGCTGTGGCGCATAAGTATTTTCCGCTTTTTGCCATTCTGCAACTCGGCCTGCACCTCCTGCCAGCTCTGCGCCAACAGCTGCACTCACAGCAAGGAGCACCGTCTGGCAAAAGTCACCCCACAGTCACCGCTGAATGGGACACCGGCCGGCATGGTGGTCACTAACGCAGATGAAACTCTTTCCGCTGGCGCACTTTAGACAAAAAGACTGCCGGCTTGATCGTATTTGGAAAAAAGACTTGCGTCTAGGTGAGCAGTGAGCAGTGATTACTGAACATGGACACTGATTGTATGGAGCACATCAACTTTTGGGAGGAAATAGGTCGTAAAATAGCTGAAATATTTGACTACAGGAAAAAAAAATTTTGTGCTTTACATTGATGTGTTTATGAGAAGCAGGGTGTAGACTTGTATTGGATTGTATTAAACCTCTGAATCCTCACAGCATTTTTCACTTTCACTTCACGTCATAGGGGTTCTCTATTACAGTTTGCTCTTCAAAACCTTCCAGCGCAGCTTATTGGGTGCTTTTAGAAGCAGCTTTTAGTTTATAGTATCGTTTTGCTGTACGTGGCACTGGTTTCTTCAATTTCATTGTGACTCAACAACTTTTCCAGCTTTGACCCAATGTCTGACACGGACACATATGAAAATAAAAGACACCCTCCTGCTCAGCACAGCTGTTCTCCTCAACTTTCAATCCCAGCAGTGTGCTGCTTTTCCACAGTGGGAAGTTTGGCCCTACAGAGCACAACACGTGTCAAGATCTTGCTGGCCGTTTATATTCAAACACTGTACTTCCTACCATGAACCATCCAGCTATTTTGTACCAAGCATCCTGAACAGGGTCACGGGTGAGCTTGTGTCTATTCTAGTTGAGTTTGTGTGAGAGGGGGTACATTCTCGATCAATTGCCAGTCAAACATAACATATCTGGCACTAGAAAGTCTAAAGCCCAGCCATTTGGCTTTACTACCTTTTGAGTCTGAAGGTAAGCCAAGCGGCTGGATTAGTTTTGAGTTCACATCCTTTGTCAGGTCTGAACAGTCCGGGCCAGCCCAGCAATTTGCATGTTCTAATTTCCATGACCAAAGGGCAAGCCAAGAGGTTGAAACCATTCTTCTGTAAATGTGGCAATTACTCTGTGCTACTGGGGGATGGGAACCAATGTTGCTATGGATGAGATGAGAAAGAGGTAGCATTTTAGAACTAGTCTACACTAAAGTACCACACTATTTGGTGTGCAACAGGCTACAATTCGTAATTATATTTACACTTGTGATCACAAGGGAACGTTATTTTTTTCCCCTCCCTTCTCCGAGAGAAGTTAAAACAGTTTGTTTTTTATTTCTTACTGGTATTTGTTTCTGGTGCATACCATTCAATCAATACTTCTTTACTTAGAAATTGCTGCAATGAAATATAAAAACACAAATTTGTGCAGCATGTGGATAGAGTGATAGAGAAGAAAAGTACCCAATACATTCGGGCTTAAAAATATGTTTATGGTTGTGTACTGTCATTTTGAAATCTGAAGTCAAGTTTATTCAACTATTTTTCAAGTTATTGTAAAATGGGTTTTTGAAAAGAGAATATGCTTACATTATTGCAATGTTTTTATTTACCACAATTTAAAATTTCAGTACAGATTCTAGCAAGAATCATACAATACAACTTTAATTATTTAGCACTGTAGTCTTTCTGCATCTTCCTTGTTCTTTAGTCAGTCAAACATTACCGGTATGTGGCCATGCACAATCTATTTATCCACCTTGGGTCCTTAGTTTAGCCACGACTACCCATCCACCACACCACACCCACAGACTTACAGTATATATGAATGGAATATCAATGGGCACCTTGTGGCTGAAGCCAGAGGGCAGCTATCTTACGTTGCCTCTATTTCTGACAACTTTTATGTTTTTCCCCTGAAAACACTGTTTTCAGTGCGTTTTACGCTGGGATCCCTGTATTGAGACATGAAAGTCTCTCAAGAACGAACTTCGCTGTTTGCATCAACCATTCAGAGTATGTTATCTCAGTATCGTGAATTGTGATTGACACATTAGCATTATATTTTGCAGCAAATTTTGTCTCGATGGGCTTTGCTTTCATTTCATTGTTGATGGTTCTGACGACATGATGCACACAAATCTTTGAAAACCATTTAGAGATATACCTTATAAGTGAAATTTAAGAATTCCATTCTTATCGATGAAATGCACATGTCGCGTTTCTCCTAGACTTATTGGTATAACCGTATGCCATACATGTTGGCATTTTCACCAACACATATAAAAAGTATTTCTAATGAAAATCCTTTGTGAATGGGAATTTGATTGTCGGATATACACCAACAATGAAATTTTACTCTGCAAATCTCACAATTGTGTGCCATGGTGACTTCTGGGTGAAATCTGACTTTGTGCGTTGTGCTTTTCCACACTAGGAACAACTGTGTCTGAGGCCCTGTCTACACGTAACCGGGGTTTTTGAAAACGCCGGATAAAACCACAGTGAAAATGTAAAATATTTTCGGAATTTTATTTTTTTTACTAAAAACTAAACTAAAAAATGGCAGTGACTATTTTTGTTGTTTGGGGCAAAATCATTGAGTCTCTTGGGAATGTTCGGCACAAGGCCTCAATATTGACTACAGAAGAAATAGGATTTCTCATCGTATCACAGAGTTTTACAATTGCCCGACAGTACATGAGAATAGGCATTCTGTGTTATAAAACTGTGTGGGTATCACTTCACATTTTCTGTTAGGCCTAACCTGCAGACTATTAAGAAAAAAAAGACAGGTGAGGCGACCCTTGTGAGGATAAGCGGTATAGATAATGGATGGATGGAAGACAGGTGAGGCCGGTTGACTGTTAAGCCATTATTTTTGGAAAAATAATTATCAATTTACTTATGCTGTTTATAACATCACCCTATGTTTGGTGTGCAGACTTGCAATGTAAAGGCCCTGATACACCAAAACGACCTTTCACCAACAGTGACAGACGCTTGCCCCCTGTGGCGTCCGGCCGGATGTCGGCACGTCACACTGGCAAAGCACACCGCAACGACAGACAGCGACGCTGACCATTAAAGTACCTTCTGCGCATGCATAAGATGTAATACCCTTCCATACCATCGGCGGCGGTAGTCACCATTTCTCATGGTTAGAAAACTCCAACCGGAAAGATGTTGGCCGGGGGCTGATTATAACAACGTAAACAATGCATTCGACTCTATTCTTCGCTCACGATGAACTCCCATGCGAAGTAAACCATCACGTTCTTGACACGGTATTGTGAAATACTTACATTGTCAACCCTCGATCTTGTACTTGTAAGAAGATTAAGGCACTCACTGTTTTTCTGCCTTTGCCACTTCACGTTGGTGCTCGACGCGCTGATCAGCTAGCTAACAGCCAACCAGAGTGACCAAATGTCACGACTGGCGACGCCGGTTCAACAAACGCAAATGCCCCCAAGACTCTTACAGACAGGTTACGACACTACGACGGTGGCCACTACACTAATCAGACGGCGCTTAACGACGCAATGACGCTTAACGACGTCCGACGTCGGTTTGGTGTATCAGGGCCTTAAGGACGCTTCTACTGGGCAACGTATCTTTCAGTGGAAAATCCCTCATGAATACTCTATTCAGTTGTAAAGTGGTAGGGGGCTATCTGGGGACGGTTTGTCTGAGTACCGCTAATCTGGCAGGTCATGGTTGCATTTACAAAAGAAAGGTGGCCAAATGTAGGCTGTTGAGTTGTTAGTTCAAAATCTCACAGCCATTTGGCTGTGCTCTAGACTTTATAGGGGGGTAAGAAAACCTCAGTCCTTCTAGTGGTAGGCCACTTGGACATTCCCCAAATTTACAGTGTAGAAAGTGGATGTATACTGAAGTACACAGAGAACATTCTAACTCCACACAGAGAGGTATGTACATTGTACATTTAGCATTGTTCGCTGCAATTACTATTTTATAGCATCATCTAGTTTAAGTGGTGTTGCTTTAAGTATGTTTTAATAAATCCTATTTATCAAAATAGCATGTGTTAGCGACGTGACTTTATTCTCCAGGGAAATATTAAAGCTGCACTGCAGGATTTTTTGTTTTTAATCACTACAAAATGAAATTGCACACTCCTTTCTTTGTGTTGCACATTCTAAATGACAATATTATCGCTTCTTAGCTTTGGAGTAGAAAGTAAGCCATTGCCATTGGTGTGTCACTTTTCAAGCCCAAGTCCAATCTTAGTACTTTCCACCACTCAAATTAGTGCTCACGACTCTGTGAGACAATGACGAGAACGCGCATGACTTCACATCCACAGAAAGAGCACGGGAAATTCGAACCCGATTCCAGAAAGTTATTTTCGAGAGGCTAGCAAGAATACCCATTGTGAACCGTTAAAGTGTTAATCTGCTATTTGTAAGATGTGTGTCATAAATGGTCAAATGAACAGGCTATTGTAAAGACATTTGGGGGCAGGACATATTATGTAAAATGTTCTTTTCACTATTTGTATACACATATTTGGGTGTCTGGGGTGCCTGTCCAGATCCTTCAGTGTGAAATTAAACAACTAAATCCTTGTTATCAGTCTATTTCTGAAAATGAAAATGTGTGTGAAATAGCATGGTAAATCATTGTATGGGCCATATGTTTACAGAACATCCCAACTTCATTGGAAATGGGGTTTGTACTTAGATACTCAAAGAACTTTAACATTGTTTTGTTTTTTTCCATTCAGATAGTAATGACAGCATCAGGTGTAACTGGGGGTTCAGTATCATGCTTAAGGCGGAAGTCAACCCAAACATATTTTTTCCAGAGTATGTTCTGTGCAGGCCCACTAGTTGAGAGAAGGCATTCTGATTAATATTGCGTTTGTGGAATATGAGTTAAGCAAAATCCACCCGCTTTTAGCCAGGTAATACAGGTAATAATGCATACAGACACCATTCATACTTTTTTTGGTATATATATATATATATATATATATATATATATATATATCCATCCATCCATTATCTGTACCGCTTCTCCTCACGAGGGTCGCGGGGCGTGCTGGAGCCTATCCCAGCTGTCTTTGGGCAGTAGGCGGGGGACACCCTGAACTGGTTGCCAGCCAATCGCAGGGCACACAGAGACAAACATCCGCACTCACAATCACACCTAGGGGCAATTTAGAGTATCCAATCAACTTACCATGCATGTTTTTGGAATGTGGGAGGAAACCGGAGTGCCCGGAGAAAACCCACGCAGGCACGGGGAGAACATGCAAACTCCACACAGGGAGGCCGGAGCCGGGATGGAACCCACGACCTCTGAACTGTGAGGCGGACGTGCTAACCAGTCGACCACCGTGCCGCCCCTTATATATATATATATATAGTTTAAATAAAAGACATTCAAAATACTTCATTTTTCATTATTTTTTATTTTACAAAGAAATCGTCATCGTAATCATAAAATCGGGTTTGAGAGAAAATAATCAGGATTTTCTTATTGGGCAAATATACCTGTCCGTTCAGACTGAGTTCACATTGCAAAAAATCCGACCTAGGATCGCATATGATTTGAAAACATCGAAATTGAGTCGGTAAATGTGTCGGATGCAGATCACATATGGGCAAAAAAATTTCCCATTCGGGTCGCATTTGCCTGCATCAGAACGCTGCCTAGCAGTGTAAGTTTATGATAAGCCCTAACTTGATTGCTCTGTGATGTTGACGCAGTGTGGCAGGGCGGTATTTATGTACCGACTCACTGTGTGTGGTGTGAGATAAGGGCTGGCCCACTGCATGACACTAGGTGGACCCCTAAAGCAAGCTAATTGTAGCAAGACAAGATATATGGTGTATAAACTGTGATGTACTGTAATTCTTGATCATTGAGTCATTTTGACGAAAGCATGTCATAGGCGCGTTATCAAAACACCTGGGAACTGGTTTAAACTGTGAAAAAAATGCACATAATGTCTTATTTAAAGAAAAGAGTCATGTAACTCCCTGTGTATTGCCCAGATAGTGTGGGGGACAGCCAGGATTCATGTGTCCACCAGGCAAACTGTCTTTGTCATGAACTCCAGATGGAGTAGCTCTATAACATTTGCTCCAACAGCCACTCTGTGTGTTGTGTGACTACATTACACAGAACCCACAGCAGGCTTTTAATGATTTTGAGTTGCACTTCTGGTAAGACACAAGGCCACTGGCCTAAAGTAGAAATATAGCCTTTCTAAGCATCACGTTGCCAGGCAGCAGCACACAAATGGACTTTTTTATACCTACCCAAGTGTACAGAAAAAAATGTGGATCTTTAGACCAATGAGGCAACACACACATACTATGCATAATATACATCCACACAACTCACGCACATAAAGTTGTACCTTTCCGTCACGCAAGATAAGGTCAGCACTCCACCTTCATGTTTTTGTCAGGAGGCTTTGTTCAACAGTTTACTGGGATCTTAAGTTTATATATATATATTTATATATATATATATAATCGCATTTTTCAACTACAATTTTTTTTACGCAGCTTGGAACCGATATTTACTTGAGTAAAATCTTGGAATTAATGTGGAAAAAAATAAAAGTATATTTCGATTCAAAGACTGTTCTAATAGCTTGTAATTTTAAAATAGCTTTTAAAACTACGTAAAAGTCCGTCTTTGCGACAGTGACTCTCCTCTAAATTTGGCTGCACAGTGAGCAGAGGTCAGCTGCTAGAGGAAGTAAATAAAACTGAGTTAACTGAGTTAAAATTTTTTAGTGCTTTAAATTTGAATTTAATTTAAATTAACCTCCTTAGGAGGCGACACGGTGATCGACTGGTTAGCTAGTCTGCCTCACAGTTCAGAGGTCGTGGGTTCGATCCCGGCCCCGGCCTCCCTGTGTGGAGTTTGCATGTTCTCCACGTGCCTGCGTGGGTTTCCTCCGGGTACTCCGGTTTCCTCCCACATTCCAAAAACATGCATGGTAAGTTGATTGGACTCTCTAAATTGCCCCTAGGTGTGATTGTGAGTGCGGATGTTTGTCTGTCTCTGTGTGCCCTGCGATTGGCTGGCAACCAATTCAGGGTGTCCCCCGCCTACTGCCCCAAGACAGCTGGGATAGGCTCCAGCACGCCCCGCGACCCTTGTGAGGAGAAGCGGTACAGATAATGGATGGATGATCATAGATTTCATAATTGTGATGTGACAGCATGGTTCTTTCGCAAGCATTTCATCATTCGCATCCTCATGTAGATTATATAGAATTACATCCACCAGCTACTGTGTCATATGCATGGATGCGTAAAGAAGAGAAGCATTATGACCATTCGAAGGGCCCATGACTGACAGACTCCCTGGAAAACATTTTGCAATTATTATTACCGGTAGCTGTTAAAGTGGTGTGGTAAAAGTGACATCTTTTCACCCCAAATCCATGTCAGCACTTATGCCCATAATGAATCAAATCCTCACATGCTCCGAAACATATCATATTGTCATGGTAACGACAATGCTAACAGGAACTCACATCCTATTTGAATGAGATTGTAATCTTCGAATCTAAATAAGGCCTCTTCCAATTGTGGATAAAATCTCATATGTATCAGAGATCTACCAATGCGAGTGCAGCATAAATGATCAGATTCACTCCATCAATGCAATCTTGACATAATTGAAATAAATCAATTGCTTTGCACATGCGCAAGTGTCTGCCCAATCAACACAAATTGACATAGTAAAAGAATAGACAATCAAATATTTCTATGTCTACTACATTAGGGGCTGCGCATGGTTCAAATTTAAAACTTAACCATTTTAAATGTTGTTTCATTGCTAGTTCATCATCAAACAGTGTCTTATAATAAGGAGAGTAGGAAAGACTAGAATGATGTACAGTACCGGACCGGTGGTTTATTTTAGTATGATGTACCAAAGATGGACAATATATATATATAATGTCATGTTCAAATTTGACATGTTTTTAAATTAAATTAGCCACATAATTTAAGTTTTCCATAATTGCTTAACCAGTCTCCTGCAGTACCAGGCAATGAATCTACCAATTTTCAAAGCTCGCACGAATGTAGGCTACCTAAATGCAAATGCACTCACAATGATTGTTTTTGCACAACATAAAGATGCACCCATCAAATATTTGTCTACAGGTATGTCGACACATCTTTAACTTTAAGTGTAATATGTAAGGGCTGCCAACGACCCACCCATCCATTGTCAATACCACTTTTCCCCATTACAGTCACGGGTGAGCTGGATTCTATTCCAGCTGGCTTTGACTGACAGGTCACCGGCAAATAATAAAATATACAGTATATCGAGAACCATTGCACTCACGTTCACGCCTGTGGACAATTTCAACTTTTTATTATTTTATTAAACGTTTTGGAAAACGTGAGGAAGCCACGCATGGGCTCGAGAGGACTATGCAAACTCCACACTTGAACAAAGAGATCGGAATATATTATTCCAGTCCTAAAGGCTTTGCACTGGTAGTCAGTTGTAGAATAGACTTTAAAATTATGCAACTGGTCTATAAATCACCAAATGGCTTAGGTCCTAGCTACACTAAAGAGATGCTGATGGAATATAAACCCAGTAGGGCTCTGAGGCCAGGAGACTCGGCCGAGGTCAATTAGTGGAACCCAGAGTTCAAAGAAACATGGCAAGCAGCATTTAGCTGTTATGATGCTCACAAATGGAATAAGCAGCCAACAGAACTGAAGTTAGACTCAAGTTTAAATGCTTTTAAATTCAGGTTTAAAACTCAGCTCCCCCCCCACCCCCCCCCCCCCCATACCCATGATTCAGGTCTTTTAGAGCATTTCGATAAGCAATTTTCCAAAGTGCACTGTATATTGTTTTAGTAATTTCACTAAACTGCTTTTTATTTCTTCTACTTTGCTTTTAAATATCTTAATCAATGCCTTCAATTCGTTTGCCTTTAAATGTTGCATTATTCCTCATGTTTTGTAACTATGTCAAGCAAATTGAGTTACCTTGTGTATGAAATGCGCTAAATAAAGCTGCCTTGCCTAAACGATAGTATAGTATGCCTTTAGTTTTATCAGCGACTTGCAGGCTTAGTGTTGTGGTGCATGCTGCTGGCGCTTTTTGTGCCAACGACAAGGGTTTGATTCCCAGCCAGTGCCTCATGCACTACCTGCCCACTAATGCTCCCAAGACCAGATAACAAATGGGTGGGTTGTGTCAGTACCAAACATATCATGCAAGTGGCTTGCTTTGTTTACCCTTGATAAGACAGGCCAAAATTCGTAACAAGTTATAACAGATACTTGAACACTTAGACTAAGATGATTTTACTTCAAAAGCTAAAACATTGATTTGCAAAGGAAAACATCGTTGGAAGGAAGACAACAGCCAAGTGTGGGAAAAAAAAAGCATCCATCCAAATTTATTTTGAAAGGCTCTGTCAAATACCTTCTGAAAATGATCATTTGAAAAAAAAAAAAAAAAACTAAAGCAAAACTTAAAGGGGAAGTCAACCCAAATATATATTTTTTTCAAGAACATGTTCTATGCAAGCCCAAAAGTTGAAACTTCTGCAACATTCTGAAACATTCTGATAAATATTATGTTTGTGGAATAAGAATGAATCCACGTATTCAGTCAAAAAGGCAAGCAAACCAGGCAATTGCTTAGGGATCCGAGATAACGGAGCCCCTGAAAAGGGAAAAAAAAAACTGATAGTGGTTACAGTTAAAGGGGGAAGTCAACCCCAAGATGTTCTTTACAATATGTTCTATGCACCTCCACTTGTCTAAACACGGCATTCTGATTAATATTGCGTTTGTGGAATATGAGTTAAGTAGCAAAATATACCCGTTTTTAGCCATCTCCGAGGGCGGCCATTTTGACACTTCTGTCGAGTAAAAATGACATCACAATCGCGGCCGACCTGTTTTCTGAAGCTGAGCCATGATTGGTAGTTACCTGAGCCCTGAGCAGTTGTGATGTCATTATCAGTCGACAGAAGTAACAAAATGGCCGCCCCCTCAGATGGCCAAAAAGGGGTGGATTTTGCTGCTTAACTCATTCCACAAGCGCAATATTAATCAGAATGAATGCCATGAATGCCGTGTTTCAACTAGTGTGCCTGCTGGGAGCATATTCTTGAAAAAAATATGTTTGGGTTGATTCCCCTTTAAAGTGGAAGTCAAGCAGCGGAAGGCAACCCAAACATATTTTTTTCAAGAATATGTTCCCAGCAGGCACACTAGTTGAAACACGGCATTCTGATTAATTTTACGTTTGTGGAATATAAATGAAGCAGCAAAATGCACTCGTTTTTAGCCATCTCTGACTGCGGCCATTTTGTCTTCTGTTGACTGAAAATGACATAACAACTGCTCACAACGACTAATCACTGCTAACCTGTTCTCTGAATCTGAGCCGTGATTGGTCATTGTGAGCAGTTGTGATGTCATTTTCAGTCGACAAAAGACAAAATGGCCGCCCCCAGAGATGGCTAAAAAACGAGTGGATTAACAATTATTCCACAAACGCAATATTTATCAAAATGCCTTGTTTCAACTAGTGGGCTTGCATAGAACATATTCTTGAAAAAAAAATGTTTGCGTTGATTTCCATTTTAAGCAACATAAACAGAATTATAAATAATAAATTTTAAATTTAAATAATAAATAAGTGTGTTCACACCTCAATAAGAATACTACTGTTTCTGAAAGTTCATTTGATTTGGATTTCTCAATCACTTTTTTCAACTCATCACTAGTGAACTTGAATAATATTAGCATCTGTCATTGTTCTACTGCATCCTAAATCTTCTACAATAGCAGTCTACAGTTTTTTCTTGACACCATCATGCTTTGGCCGCTGCCGCACATAAAAATGTGCAAAGATATAATGAAAATGTTGGAATTTAGTGTTTTCATACTGATTTGGCTTCTTCTGCTTCTTACCGTGTGTGTGCCACAAATGATTTGTATTTACCAAACAAAACAATAAAGATCAGGTGGACTGTCAGTCTTTTCCATTTGAGTCTCAAAGTTTTGAATATTGTTCTCAATGTCTGATTTTTTATTTCCCATTTCCTGTTGTGATGCAAATGTTTACCCCAACAGCAGGTCATTTCATGACACTGCTCAGCTGGTAAGGAGCGATATTCCTGCCGTCCTCAAACCAGGATGTTATCTCGCCCTTTACAGCAGAGTCTCCGTTGTCCTCAGTCAGACAAAGTATCACACAATGCTCGTTTGACTCAGGGCCTGGCAAAGAATCCACAACTTCACACTGGGTATGTTGACTACGGTAACCACCGACAACCTTTCAAGCGAAATCCTTGGCTAGAGAAAAACAACAACAAAAGAACCATTTTCCCCAATGCCATTGTCTCTTTGATTGGGCTTTCAACAGCTGACTCATTTTGTAGTATAAATGTACAGCTCGAGGGCTCATGTCTGTGCAAGAGAGCCTGTGCAAGGGAGCCTGACTGCGGGAGCATTAATTACTTTTCTGATCTTTTGCGAGACAGTAACACTGTAACCCAGCTAGAGGAAATAAATAAAATGCCCTACTTCACTGTGTGTGTTTATGTGTGTGTGTCAGATAAATGATCAACTCGAGTTTTTTGCCCTTAGCATTTGGAGCCCATTGTAAATTTCATGGTGAAAGAGTGATAACAGTGTCTCTCAAATGTTGTAAGTCATCTAGTAAGTGTTAAGTCAAGTTTAAAAGGCACCGCTCTAAAGATGGCTGAATTAATGGCTTGTATAACAACCTATTTTTAAACACACACACACACACACGCGCACACCCCACCACACACACACACAGACACACACACACATTACTGCCGCAGTCACTTTAGGTCAACTGGTAGCACAGATGAGATTCCTCAGAAGTCTTATCAATTTCACACCTCACACAGACCGTTTCTGAAACTATTCTTGGCGCAAGGTGTTTATCATGTTGACTCAGGGTTATATCGACCTTACACTTATGTGTGTTCATGTGCAGGCTCATCCGTTTGTCTCTAGATTATCTCCACTAACCATGCGGTGAGATCCACGTGGGAGCTAGCTGTGTTGCCCGCTACTCTTGACTCTTTAAAACATAAGGTCAGCCATTAAAACTAGGGGGGGTGAACAAATAGCTTGCCACGAGTCAGTCTACTGCAGTGACAATATAAATGCGGTACTTGTAAAATCTCCAGGGCAGGATAAAGGTTACACTGTAAAATAAATAAATATAGTTCATAGAAATTACGATTTAAAAAACTGTTAAATAGCAACAGTCAAAAGCCATAAAATCTAAAATTGTATGTCACTGTAGTAAATACTTTTAACTACTGCAAATCAAGAAATAATACAAAACTTTCATTTTTACAGCGGTAATGTGTAGAGAATACGTCTTCGGAGGAAAATAAAAAACTTTTTGTACCATAAATAAAGAAAATGTTTTGTAATTTCACAGTAGTTTCAGCAAGCATAGCTGCCGGTATTTTACCATTTGTCGGTGCAGCAAGGCTCACCGGGGTGGTATGGCTCAGTGGTAGGATGGTCGTCTCCCAACCCAGAGGTTGTGGGTTCAGTCCCCGGCCGTTGTGACCTTGTCATATCCACAAGCATGATACTGAACCCCCTGATGATGCGTCATCAGTATAGCTAAATGATTTACAGTGTGTGAATCATTTTGAGTACCAAAGGTAGAAAAGTGCCATACAAGTGACAGCTGCATTTCCCATAGAAATAATATTTGTTTAATGTAAATGTTCAGGTAAAACATTGTTTTTGCAAAATTTAAAACCTTTGAAAATCTTGTATTACGTACATTTTTTAATTGTACGATAAACAGTACATTTTGTACCGTAAATGTTGAAAGTTTGTTACCTTAATTTAACGGTAACTTTTCGGCAACCACAGCTGTTGGTTGGCTGTGTTTTGCCGTACTTTAAAAAAAAAATATATATATAATATATATATATATATATATATATATATATATATATATATATATATATATATTTTTTTTTTTTTTTTTTTTTTTACAGTTTAGCACATTTGAGGCACAGGTCTGAGATTCTGTGCCCAAATCTCTGGTCAGGACTTTCTATTGGACTTTGCATGTTCTCCCCGTGCTTCCTCCCGAATTGCAAAAATATGTTAATATGTTAGGCTCATCGAGCACTCTAAATTGTCCATACATGTGAACATGCGTGTGAATGGTTCATGTTTCCCTGTGATTATCTGGTGGCCAGTCCAGGGTGAACTCCAGCTCATCCGTGGCCTGAATGAACAGTATAGACAATGGATGGACTCTATCCATTAGACTTTAAAATATAAAACATGCTTTATTATTTAAAAACATTGCATGTAGAGATTTGTAAAGTGGGAGTAAGTCAAACAGCTGTTTTCATTTTGCCACAAGGGGGCGCCATAGGGCTGCTCAGCGCTGACAATGACAGTTAACCTTTCACACACAAAACAAATCTACTCACACTGTGTTCAGGATAACCAACACATTATTGATATTGACTTTACATGAAAAGTGCTTGTCAAGGGTTAAAAACATGTCATTTATAATGTACAAGTGCATAAAATAACAGTCACAGTTCAGGTGTAAAAAGAGCACTTGAAGCTCATTTGGTCTTTTCATTCATGTCAGGCTGACATTGTATGTGTTGCCTAACAATGTTCTAGTTTCAACAGCAGTCTCTGATGAAGCACTTAGCTTCTTGAAGCATGTAGCCGATTGGACAAATTTCTTTGGCTGTGGACCTCGGTGAAAGTCATGGTCTGGATCGTGTCCTGCTCTCGCTTTTCCCTTTTGGCCTGCACCTTGACATTGCATTGTGTCATGGAGGCAACGGTCCTCTGCTCCTCAGCCATCATCAGGAGCATGTCTGGCTCCATTGGCTCTCCCGAAGAGAATGGGTGAGACACCATCTCCACCAGTCCGACAACAGTCCCCAGTATTGCAAACACAGAGCCCATCAAGTAGACCTTGAGCAGACCTCGACTGGGTTTCTGACTGAGCATCTCCTTGGCGAAGAGTATGAACTCCTGCATGCTCTCTATTTCCAGCGGCTCTTCAGCTGATATGCAAGAGTTGGCTGGAGGCTGTTTTTGGATCTATAAAATAATCAAAATGAAAAGATCAGATATTTGATCATTACGCCGACAATCAAACATTGTGGGCAAGATTTGGTACAAAGGAGAACTGTTGAAAAGTGAGCCATTCATTAGCATATTACCCTGCTTTGCTTTTGGAAAAACTATACACAGCTGACTGTGCTGCAACACCTGGTCTAAATGAAGAGTTGTCTTTCTTTGATGTGTGTGTCACAACCTTGGGATGTTTAATTCTGCATCAAATTGCAATAGCTGTCTACAGCTCCCATTTCCATAGAATAATGAACTATTGGTAGCTGCAGTGCCCATCCAGCTGCAAGTCTTATTTATTAATGATTACCGGTAATTTCACTTGCACGTTTACTATTCAGAGTGATTCGAAATGTCCACTGTGATAAGCTTGATTGTCTTGCACGGCAGTTGAATACCTGCTCCACGGTAAAAGTAACTGCAATGGCCCTTTGACCTGGTGATATCCCATAATTTACTGAAGATTACATGCATTTTATGGTTGAAATGTATGCAAAGTTCAAATGATGTCTTTCAAGTTGCTTGACATCAGACAAAACGAACAGAATTAAACTAATTGTAGACGTTTGCATTAGTAAAAATTGTCACGGTGAAAAAACTTTCATTCAGAAGAATCGACATTCTAAGAATTGTGCAATTCACCACCCCTGTCGTCAATATTAACATCAAGCAAAAGTTTTTTACCCACACATATTAGAATAAAGAAAACTTACCGTTGTTGCTGTCGATGAGAAGCTCATCTCAATCATGACTTGTAGTCTGTTTAAAGAGCTTACTTTGACTCGAAACTGTGATCATTTATATCCAAAGTGCCCCCACCCATAATGTGCCACTTGCACAATATTCATGAGGAAGCCAGGGCAGGCGTGCCGTTGTGCAGCTCCTGGGCTGTTGCCCATTGCCCATCTGACAAAACGTCCTTGCCCCATTAAATGTCACGTCTATGACCAAGCACGACACCATTTTATTGCTCAAAGGCAGGTGGTACTTTCTGCACTTCCCTACGTGTTCAAATCCACTGTTTATGTTAACATGGATCCAAAGAACGTGTACCTACAGTATGTAATGTAGTAATTGCGTCTGACAAGATTACACAAAAATGCCGCTTATTGTTTCCGCTCTTTTTATTGCTCTTATTAAGAACCAGGCAGGCTACAAATATGCTGAGAGTCAGGCCAAATTTGAGCATTTTCCCTCCTGTCCAATGAAAGTAACCAATTGTTGGATGACTCCAAAGATTATGCTGGGTAGCTAGCTTGTGGTGTGGGCGGGCAAACCTGCTTCGTGATGCTTAGCGTCACCAGCTGGATTGGGTCTGTACAGAAAAGAAAAGAACCCCCCCAAAAAAACTGCCGGGGCGCACGTGGCTCATGTCTTAGACCACGTTGGCAGTGTGTGTGTGTTCGTTGCTAACAAAGTTGGAAGGGTTGGACCTTGGTGAAAGTAATGCATATGCAGGAATCTCTTTGTTTGTTGATATGTGTCATGTGTCATCTTCCAAACCGCTACAGGGTCGCGGGGAGGTGCTGGAGCCTACCCCAGCTGTCAATGGGCGAAAGGTAGACTACACCCTGAACTGGTCGCCAGCCAGTCGCAGGGGACACACAGACACCGTCACTGAGCGGGAACCGATCCCACGCTGCCCGCACACAACTCAGGCGTGTGTACCACTACACTATCAGTGACGTGTTTGTTGATATGACTACTCATAATACTATTGATGCACTGATTAAAAAAAAAAAAAAAAAAAGGAGGAATTCAAATAAGACTCATTTTGTGAAAAGGTCTGTTGTAACAAATGCTTATGAGGCTGGTGGTTTAAACTTCCTCATACCCTCAATAATACTTTTTTTTATTATTAATTGTCCCAAACTATTTTTGTGTTATCCCAAATCTATTTGGAATTTTATACTGAATTATATTTTTACCTCAATTGGGAGGTCTTAACTTTTTACTTTTCTGTGACTACAAAAGAGGGGGTGCGGGGGCATTGGGGAAATCAAATTATTTTGACTTGGTCTTTAATTATAAGCATAAACTTTCTCCTCATAAATGCTTTATTTAGAATAGCCATGATATCTTATATATTTCTTCACAACCAGTTCAAAAATAACTGGTCGGCCAATAAATCAGTAGTAAAGGATTTCTTTTAAACTACTCCGAAGTTATGAACAAATTCAACCTACCTGTTACTCCTAAGGTGTTTGGTAGGGTAGGGTCATACATGCTATTCCTTCTGGAAACTTGCTTCTCTTGAATGCGACTTCAACAGGCAATATCTGTCTCACTGGTAGCTGTTATAAGTAATAATCGTAATGTCCTTTTTTTTTTTTCTATTCAAAGCGATATTTCGACAACCTCATACGTTGTTGCTTACTGGTTTGGTTTTGTTGACAATTTACAGTGGGAAAGAATCTGGTCTCGTATCTTCTTACAAATAAAGTGAGGACAATTATTTTAAAATTATACATATCCTGCCAAATGTTATGCTGTTAAATTCAAGAAAGACATTTGTGTTGATTATTTATTTTGTGGAATGTCCCTTGATTCATTGATTCACTCCTTCTGTCCTTTTACTAACAAATTTTGCTAAAATGTATCCTGATGTATTATTGATCATGTTGACTCTGACTTCACTCTTTATTGGAAAGATGTAACCTACAATTTGGTTTCTTCAAAAACATTTTAACTTAATTAAACAAGTCTTTATAAATGTATTAATTATACATGCGAAATTCCATGTGCACACTTCCAAATTTAGTCAGTCAAAATTTCTTTTCTCAGATTCTGAGACAAAACAGTACCATATTAAATTCTAATTCTATTTTTTATTTAAAATCCCCCTGGCTCCTCTTTCTTATTATCTATTGTGTGTGTGTCAATAACTTTGTCTGTTTATTGTCTGTGATTTATAATTTCAGATGTACAGTAAAGATTTGTAATGCCCTCATTTGTGTTTAAAGGACCACACAGTTGCTGATGCCCTTCAGTTGCTTTTTTTCCCCACAAACGGTATAAGAATGCACATTCCTTCAGAAGCTGCTATAGGCCACAGCTAAAGTCCAGTCACCCAACACAGAGGTCTGGATGCCCTGTGGCACCATGCTGTTTCTCACGGGTCAGTCTACTACTACAGACTTCATTATGTTCTTTCTTTTTGAACTTTTTGATGTGAAACCAATTACTGGACACAGTTAATATCAAATCGATGTAGATAAATGAGATCATTCCCATTCTTATTCATGTCTTGTTCGGCTTACATTGTAGTGCTGAAGTAAAACAGCTGAATCCTCTGTTAGTATTTATTAAAGTTCATTGCCTAACCTATTTCAGTATTTCTGATAGACAAAGAGTTGAAAATATTTAAACATACTTTGCCTCAGTTTTTTGGTTTTCATGATGCTGTAGTCTGACAGTCCATAGGCGTTAGTGTCATACACTGGGTGGTGCTTTCCCTCTATGTTGTCAGACTTCATATAAATAACATTCACATCAACAGATTTGGAATTAGAGGAAAGGTTGTGTAAACAAAGTCACCTAGTCCGACTCTGAGACTGCTGCTGTCACCTGTGGTCAGAGTGGAATTGTACAGCACTCAGCCAAGCAGACACACAAATACGTGTGTCAGATGATGACTAAGAATGGGTTGTACAGGAAATGCGGAGAGACAGTATCTGAATCAAAGATTTGATGATTTGAGAGCTTATCCTCACAATAATCTATCAGGATGTCACACACAATTTAACACGCTGGAAAGCTACATATTTTAAGATTATTTGATTGATTACTGTGTTTTATTTGTGACCGTTGTGTAGAAAATTAAATATCATGCATAAGGCGGAACTAGCTGCGTCGAAGGACTTTTCTTGGTGGGTTCAAGGACTACTGTATTGTTGAAGGATGGAGAAAAGCAATTTGCGTTCCAGGTGCCACGAATAAAAGAATAAAATAGGACACAAAGACCAAATAGACCAAAAATGACATACAGTTGAACCTTGTCTTCAAATATGTTTAACATCCTTACGAGTGAACATATAAAGAGGTTAACCACTACAAACCTAAAAAAAAACAAAAAACAAAGAAAAAAAACCCCACTAGTCATTAAACTCGCCATATGGAGAGACTGGAGACTGGAGACTGGAGACTGGAGTCCATCTGTTTTTGTGTTGTCAGAACAGCCTCTGTTAAGGCTGATCATTCCTTAGAAATACATGAGGGAATTTTAATTTCCTCACAGTATGTAAGCAGGTTTTTTTTTACATTTGTTGAAATAGCCAATGAGCGCGAACATACATCTCTGTGTACCATTCCGTAACCTTGGGCTGGTGTTGAAAGAGAGAAAACACCAAGTTGCTACTTTAGAAATGAAGAACACCTCCACAGAACAGCAGAAGGCATGACGGCACTTGTCTGAGACATGTAGTCTCTATGTGCGCACGCGTTGAATCACAAGACACACCCTGTTCTTGGTATTAGTAAGCAGCTCTGTGGAGACTACAGGAAAATTATGCGCCTGTTTTCAACTGGCCCTGAGGCTATCATTTTCAACTGGCCCTGAAGGTACCTTTTCAAACAAATGAGTAAACCTAAAGCCCTCAAGGCAACTGTCGTGTCTGTGGTTCATAAATGACATACATGAATGTTCATGAACTTAAAGCAATTCAGACTCCCTTTCCACATTTCAAGAGATGAGACTAAACCTATCCAACTTTTGTAGTAATAATAATAATAATAATAATAATAATAATAATAATGTGTAATATGGACAACATGGGCCTCATTCCTTTTTTGCATTCCACAGGAAGACCATAATTGAGTAGGAGATGCGTTCTTGTTGTTATTCTTCTTTTCTCACTTTTTTCTTCTATGAACAGTTGCAGGAACAGACAAGGGAAAGCAAAAACACAGGCGCAGAATGAGTCCTTTGGTGGTCTCAATCGGGGTCTCTAAGTGTGTGTACGATATGCTCAAGTGTAGTGTGACATGCTTTAATGTGCGCATGTGAGTGTGTGTTGATTCATGGAGAGAAGGGAGTGGTACTGAAGGGTGTGACTCTGACACACACTCTATCATATCGTCCAGGTGAGTCTACAGTGTCTATAAGTGTAGCAAGGCAGCAACACAAGTAACCAGGCGTGGGCATCGACGACAAGGTGACTCTCACATTCAAATCGGCATTTAGGTGCTTTTGAATCTGTTTCCCTTTGCTGATGAACACTAATATGTTGTCTTCCTCTTCTCTTCCAGACCTGTACATGAATAGATCGTAAAATGAAGCTACTTTTACTTCTAGCTGGTAAGATTTGTTTTTTTCTTCTATTTTTCTTCTTCTCTATTGCCGTCTTTCAGACCTAAATCTGATGTTTCTGTCCATAAATGAATGGAATCTTGGAATGGAACCAAGCGCTAGCTAATATACCACACATACCACACACAAAGAATGAACCTGCATGCTTTCTGTCATGATGGCACATGTTTAAAGAGTTATTATCGTACATTGGACTTAGTTTGGGCCTGCTTTTCCCTACAAGGCTGATTGTGTGGACTATTTCCAAACAACAACACACTCAAGTTAAATAACCAACGTTGTCAAATCATGACGTGATTAAAAGTATACGATCAACTGTAAAAGATAGATAGATCGACTGACTGATTGATCGCGAAGCTCATTTTGAAATGGTGTGAAAGCACACAAGACCAAACAATAAATTGATAGAACTTTCAAAATGAATTCCAATGGCTTATCTCTGACATTGATAGGATCTTAAAAGTAGAAGTAATGTAACGTTTTCCTCCGCCAGCCGTGGCTGCGGTATCTCACGCCCAGACTGACTGCTCTCAAGGGGCTTGTTACCCACGCAGCAGTGACCTACTTGTGGGCCGGGCTGATCAGCTCCAAGCCTCATCGACATGTGGGCTGACTGCCTCCGAAGTGTACTGCACGCCATACCAACAGGTACGAGACAGCAAAATTTGAATGAATGTTCCCAATGCAGAGTTTGGTGTTTTTTCTAGGCGTTTATGTGAGCATTTGTTTACACGCTTAATCCCCAGCAAAAGTACATCATAAAACAATGCACATTGTTAATCACTTTTACCTCTGCTGATCATATGTCAAAGCTAAAACACATTAACATGCCTGAATCACTGTGTGTAACAACAGTATATAGCTGCTCATAGTTCACATCAATACAGGCTAAAAAAAAATTAAGAAAAATCTCAAAACAGCTGTCATAACTGTTTTAGCCAGTGGATATGTAAAAAAACACACCACATTTGTTTGCTCAAAAAAAATAATGTAGTCCAGCCTGTGTGACCTCAAATTTGTTGAGAAGATATCTTTTTTTTTAGAGTAATTAATCACATGGGGAAAAAATCTGCTTCTTTTGGAAGACATCTCTGTAGGTAGATCACACTGGCTCATCAGAATCACGGGTTTGTAGCAGGTGATTACAACACAAAAAGTCAAATGAGGCAGAGGTCATGGTGAACACACAGACATGCACATGCAGCAAAGGTCTGTGATAGTTTTGGCTGCACTGCCCAATGCCCCTTTAGTCAGTCTCATTTCAGTGCCAGACCCTCATCATGTTGCAACTGTACCCTTTACCCAACATTTTTTATCTCAGGAACAGGCTACGACACCACCCACCAGACCATTTGCAGACTCAGCACAAATTTTCCATCACTACATGCACACCATTTTGAAATAAAGGCCTACTAGATCATCTGAAATGTTAATGTTGAATTCTTTTTCGTTTAGAAATATATTGCTTAAAATATTGCACACACTCCGTCTCCTGAAAGCTCAAACTTGAGACTTGCTCAATATAGTTACTTTCATTTTCTCTGCTTTGCTTTCGAATGTTGTTCACTGCCGTATTTGTAAATGCTTGTTGGCGTTGTGCCTTTGCTTGTGTGAAGCACATTGAGTTGCCTTGTGCATGAAATGTGCTGTATAAATGAAACTGCCTTGCCTTGCCTTATATCTATAATGCAAGCTGAGAAGAGCTAGAACGCTGAATCACATTGGTGAGCGTTTTCGTTTTGCCATGTGGTCAGGTACCATTTTGAAAGAGGACAGCGCAAATGCTAACAGTTGGTATGCTAATACCTGTACAGTATATAGCCGGTTTCAGAGTCACTCGCGCTACAGGGCAAAGCCATAATATACTGTATTTATATTGAGTCGTATGCTAAATGACTGTAAAACTGAAGAACATCCAATTCTGTTGTTTGGGGGGTGCTGTCATGTGACAGGTGGCTGACAGGTGTGGCCTCGCCTGTGTGACACTAATCTCAGGTCTCTTTTAATTGCAATGTTCCTTGCTCCTTGCTCCTGAAAACATTGAAAGCGACCCGGAAGTTGTTCTCAGGCCGCCAATTGGCATAGCTTTATGGGCTGGCTTAAGTCAAGGGACGTCTGATGTATCCTCTGCGGAAGTCCTGTAACTTCTTGATGGTGACATGTGAAAACAGCCGTGTACCAGTAGGACTGTTATGATGCAGGACTTCAAATTGAATAGTAATAATCCATGTCATTTCTTGATTATTTTAGTTTGAATATACATATTTTGCAGAGTGTCTATTCTATTTGGGGCAGTGCTTGATAGCAAGACTTGATAACACTGACTCGTGGTTACTACACTGAGCCAAACCTGTTCCTAAGGATACTGCAGCAGGCTACATTTGGCCACATAAAGAAAATTAAAAACGTTTTGATTTTAAGTTACAGTTTTTCCGCATTGAACGTAATGCATAAGCAATACATTTTTACATATTTATGACTGAGACGATTCAATAATACACTGCGCGCATTGCGGAACAAATTGTGCTCACGGTCAAACTGTTTGAGATATTAATCACCAAGTTTAGGCAACAGCGGGGGGATTTTTTCCCAGTTCCATGGCGATACCTTCAACATATTCCACTACAGTAGTTTGTAGCAGAGCCCAAAAGACATTGTTATTTATCTTTAATCATTCTCTATGATCAGCATTACACATCTAATGCAGTAAACCATAAACATTCACTTCCCTGAACATTCGGGTTATGATCGGGATAATGTTTAACCCTCATTCCTTACATTCTGCACACACCGTTGTGAATCTGCCAGAGGGAATGATAACTGTGTTAGCCATGTACTCTCCCCCTCTCTCGAGTTGAACAGCATTGTCCATATTTTATTTCTTTAGCTGTGTGACTTTGACCAGATAGAGAGAGGAGCAAACACCCATGTTTATCTCAGAGTTAACACACGAACAATAAAGATCAATAATAATTAGGCCCCAAAATCATGGGGAGAATGCTTTCTTACCTTGCGGCTGCATTATTAAGCCTTATTTGGATTGAGAATACATTTGGAGCCCTGGAATATATGAATACAAAGAAATCTTACTGTATGTGTATAAATCGTAAAGTAATCTATTATAGTGCAACACAGTATACCAGAAGCAGTGATTAAAAAGATTGATTGGAAGACTGTGTTGCTATTGATTTGGGTGCTAAATAGTGATCTTAAACATAAGTGTGATCATATAGCAAGTAGGCCATGCTGAGTTAGCCTAAGTAAATAATATACAGCACCTTTGACACTATTAGACATGTAACCAGTGCCTCCTCGGTTCCAGAACAGACATATATTTGCAATTAATATCATTATTATTATTTTTTTTAAATACATTTCATTGTGAACTTTGTACACTACTTTTACTTCAGTTCAAATTTATTTAATTTGTTTCATGCAGTTAGTTTACAATTAGTTTCATGCAGGCGGCACGGTCGCCGACTGGTTAGCACGTCCGCCTCAAGGTTCAGAGGTCGTGGGTTCGATCCCGGCTCCGGCCTCCCTGTGTGGAGTTTGCATGTTCTCCCCGTGCCTGTGTGGGTTTTCTCCGGGTACTCCAGTTTCCTCCCACCCCAAAAACATGCATGGTAGGTTGATTGGACACTCTAAATTGCCCCTAGGTGTGATTGTGAGTGCGGACGTTTGTCTGTCTCTGTGTGCCCTGCGATTGGCTGGCAACCAATTCAGGGTGTCCCCCGCCTACTGCCCGAAGACAGCTGGGATAGGCTCCGGCACGCCCGCGACCCTTCTGTGGATAAGCGGTATAGATAATGGATGGATGGATAGTTTCATGCATTGGATCACTGGCAAGAAATGAATGCAAATAGTTCAGGGCATGTTTGTTTGAGCTGATAAAGAACTGCGCCAAAAGCAACAAACGGTTAAAAATAATAGCTCAAATAATGACTGGACTTTAATCAGAATTAAATCTGCTCAGATTTATGTGTTTCACTCTACTGGATTGGTGGTCATTTTGGGTTAAGACACCAAACATTTGATTCCCTGATCAATTGTCATCTATTGTTTTTGTGCTTATTTTGTACAAGGAAAAAAAGACAATATATGGCAAACGAATGAACAAATAAATGTGTATGTGAATGTTTCTCCCATTGCGTTCAGAATGCACGATGCAGCTGTTGATAGATCATGTTCATTTGCCAGAGTATTTTTTTCTATATTTCTGAGTGTGGATGACATCTTTAAGTGCACTGAAATGTTTAAACCATTTAAATGGTGAATTTTAATGTGCCTCCAATAGAGTAAAGTAAAACACAGAGTATTTTTGGTAACCTGTGCCAATAACTTGTTAGATGTTGTTCGTTTGATTTATTGAACGCCACAAACGACCATTTGAACTCATATTGGATTTTACCAGACAAAAAAAACAACATTTTGGTGTGTGATCTGAAGCACGTAAATGTGATGAACTTTGGTGAAACATTAATTTTGCAACAATGAACAACTGGTTGGGAACTTTTCCCTTGCGAATAGGCGGCCAGTCTCTCACTCTGTGTGCCAGAGTGGCAATCACTTCCAGCACAGAGCGGGTTTACTAAATATTGACTTAACTGGCAGCAGCAGCAACTGGGATGTCACCACATTTACTTATTTATTCGTTTGAGGCCGACAAGGCAAATTATTGCATCACAGTATCATCTTTATTACAGGACGTAAACATGTATATCATACACAAATTTTGAAAGATTTACTTTCTTGAGCCTAATCCCTGACCTATTGATCCAATGTTGGGTTTCAGTGATTTATCAAGATGGAATGGCGCAAAGGGACATATTTAAAGTTGCCCTTGGGTCCATAGTTCCCTAAAGACGAACAAGCTCACACCCATGAATAAATGCAGTACTGTGTAAGCAGGGGCGGAGCTATGTGGTGACCAGGGGTGGCCGAACTACCCCCACAGAATTTTTTTTCTTTTTTCCAGAATTGGAAAGAATTATGCAGAATTATTGGTTTTTATTCTGTCATTGTGCTTTTTAGATATTATTTGATTGAATGAGTCATCAATTGCAGTATCCAAAATAGTGTCGGCCATCAGTGACAATTGATCATTCTGATTGGCTCTTAACTAGCGAATCGGTGTATTAGATAGAAGTAGACTATAAAGCAAAGCAATGGCAAAGAAAATTGCATAATTATAAGTTCAGCTCAGCAAAACAGTTTTTTTTACTTAGACGTGTTCCTGTTTGTATTATGAGTGTGTTGGGCATTGTTCTGGATATGTGTGCATTTTATTCCACAAAAGCCTGACTGTGGATGCTATGATAAACAATGACTTCTCAGTTACAGAGATGCTAACAAGAATGTGAATTGCCCTCACATCTGCAGTTGCTCCTCACGGAAGTGTTTTATCACTCTGCTCACCCCACTGACAATTTTCTGGATACACCCCTATTTGTAATGAAAGTTCATCAGTATTGACTGTAATCCAGTTGTTGTTCTTGTTTTTTATTCCTCAGAGGAAAATGAAGTGCTGCCCATGTGACTCCAGAAACCCAAATGGACCACTGGCCCACACTGTCAAGGAAGTGCTCTCCACTGCTGGACCAGAGAGATGGTGGCAGTCCAGGAAAGGTTGTCAAAGACTTAAATTTAAAAAAAGCATGGGGTGATTTTTTTCACTGATGAAGGATTAGAGATAGATGAGAAAGAATTGAGGAAGACTGAGGCACATTTCACACGAGGGAGTTGTTGTGACCTGTCAGAATTGCCACAACTCAACCCCCATAATTTAGTTTAAAGCAATCATTAATAGGCTGACAATAAAGTTGAATGCTTGGAAGTCATCATCAGACAAATCATGCAAGATTTCAGAAAATACAGTGCTCAAAGGCAGTGGTCCCCAACAACCAGTCCACGACCTGGTACCAGCCTGCAGGCCTCTTGGTACCATGCCGCACAGTGACAGATGTAAAAAAATATATATATATTTTTATTCTTTTGGACGGGTCCATGGCTCTATAGTCGTAGATGGCACAGTTGCGCTGAAGTGTAAAAACTGCTGCATATTGATGGACAGTTTAGGAATTTAGTAGACTGCTCTGCGCCAAGGTGGGGGTTCTGGTGTACCAAGGGCATTTACTTTAACATGCACTTGGCACAGCTGACAATTTGGTGGCTGAAAGTTGACTAAAGCCTAGTTCACACGGCAGGATAATGGGTTCGATTTTAGCCCCGAATCTCCCCTCCCGACAATCGTAGGTCAGGCCGACTTTCCAAAGTTAATCATAGCGGGTAATCCTGCCGTGTGCGGTGTTCTCAGATGGATCTCTGCTGCTCGGAAGGACGTCCGACGTCAAATCGGGGATATTCAACATGTTGGATTGTTTTGGCCCGACTTTGCACCCGTGTGGTGTGCTCCGAGGACAAACGTGCACAGAGTTGGTTGACAGTGACATGCAGCCAATCAGAAAGGAAGCGCGGTGTAGAATCCAAAATCAAAACAGTCATGGCGCAACAGAGCCCAACGTCTTTTCTTTCCGTGTCACTTTTTTCCTCTAAAATTAATTCACAAACTAGTGCTACCGTCAAGACACGATCCGAGACCCATCCTGCCTCTTAATCCGCCATGTTTGTTGACTCCGAAGTCTCGTTTTTTCTCAAGGGGTTTTGTGAGATTTTCTGTCCGACATGAGAATACCCATGAATAAATCGATTTGTGTGTGATATGTTGCTCTTGCCATGTGGCTGCGCACCACACACAGTACGTTCAGAACTGTTATACCTGTGTTTTTTTCACATCACATGTGGGGTCTCTCAGAGTTTGGAAGTCCTAAAGGCTCTGGATGTTGTGGGGCTGTCATGGTTGACACGTCTCTACAACATCGCGTGGACATCGGGGACAGTGCCTCTGGATTGGCAGACCGGAGTGGTGGTCCCCCTTTTTTGAAGAAGGGGGACCGGAGGGCGTGTTCCAATTACAGAGGAATCACACTCCTCAGCCTCCCTGGTAAGGTCTATTCGGGGGTGCTGGAGAGGAGGGTCCATCAGGAGGTCGAATCTCGGATTCAGGAGGAGCAATGTGGTTTTCGTCATGGCCGCGGAACAGTGGACCAGCGGACCAGCCCACCTCGGAGTCAGCAAGATCCTCGAAGGTGCATGGGAGTTCGCTCAACCAGTGTACGTGTGTTTTATGGACTTGGAGAAGGCGTTCGACCGTGTCCCTCGGGGAGTTCTGTCGGGGGTGCTTCTGGATTACGGGGGACCGAGCCCCCTAATAAGGGCTGTTCGGTCCCTGTACCACCGATGTCAGAGTTTGGGCCGCATTGCCGGCAGTAAGTCGGATTTGTTTCAAGTGAGGATTGGACTCCGCCAAGGCTGCCCTTTGTCACCGATTCTGTTCATAACGTTTATGGACAGAATTTCTAGGCGCAGCCGAGGAGTCGAGGGGGTTCGGTTTGGTGGTATTGTAAGTATTGAATCTCTGCTTTTTGCTGGTGATGTGGCACTGTTGGCTTCTTCAAGTCGCGATCTCCAAATCTCACTGGAGCGGTTCGCAGCCGAGTGTGAAACGGTCGGAATGAAAATCAGCACCTCCAAATCTGAGACCATGGTCCTCAGTCAGAAAAGGGTGTCGTGCCCTCTCCAGGTCGGGGATGAGATTCTGCCCCAAGTGGAGGTGTTCAAGTATCTTGGGGTCTTGTTCGCGAGTGAGGGTAGGATGGAACGGGAGATCGACAGGCGGATCGGTGCAGCGTCTACTGTGGTGTGGACTCTGTATCGGTCTGTCGTGGTGAAGAAGGAGCTGAGCCAATAGGCGAAGCTCTCAATTTACTAGTTAATCTACGTTCCTACTCTCACGTATGGTCATGAGCTGTGGATCATGACCGAAAGAACAAGATCTCGGATACAAGTGGGCGAAATGGGTTTCCTTCACAGGGTGCCCGGGCTCTCCCTTAGAGATAGGGTGAGAGGTTCGGCCATCCGTGAGGGACTCAGAGTCGACCCGCTGCTCCTCCACGTTGAGAGGAGCCAGTTGAGGTGGCTCGAGCATCTGATTAGGATGCCTCCTGGACCCTCCCTGGTGAGGTGTTCCGGGCATGTTCCACCGGCAGGAGGTCCCGAGGACGACCCAGGACACGCTGGAGAGACTATGTCTCCCGGCTTACCTGGGAACGCCTTGGGATCCCTCCGGAAGAGCTGGAAGACGTGGCTGGGGAGAGGGAAGTCTGGGCTTCCTGCTGAAGCTGCTGCCTCCGCGATCCAACCTCGGATAAGCGGCAGATAATGGATGGATAAAAAAAATCCCTGAATATGCATGGTCCACTGTATATGTAGGTGTATGGTATATATTCTAGATGATTATACTGAATCCTCTCTCTCCCTAATATTTGATCATACATGATTGAGCTTTTGTTCTATTGTTTTTCCTGTAGAGGTGGCTCCAGTAACATTTCAATTGGACCTCAACAATCTTTTCAGGCTGGACAACCTGATCCTTAATTTTAAGGTGTGTGAAAACAAGCAGCATTTCTCATACAAGCATCAATATTGTTTTGTATAATTTCCTACCATTTGTGTTTTCAAAAGATGTGTTTTGTTGTTTTGTTTTGTTTTGTTTTTATTATAATGCACATTTAATTTCTGAATCTGATTTTCTTGCAGGGGCCTCGTCCGAGTGCCCTGGTTATAGAGAAGTCTATGGATAATGGCAGGACATGGCAGCCTGCCTTCTACTTAGCTACAGACTGCCAGAAATCATTTCCAGGGATCCCCTCTGCAACGCCCGCTACTGAGGACCAGACATATTGTTATACTCTGCCCCCTACTGGCGCAAACTCATATCAAGATCATACAGTAAGTTCAACTTTAATTTCTCTTCAAGCGTCAAATCATCTTTTGCTACCACATTTTTTATTCTTCTTGTGGGGATACTACAAAAGCAGATGTTGATGTACTTTTTATTGATCCCCCACAGCTATGGACTCTATATTATTTGAATTTGAATTAGATTACAGAGTCCAGTCCCCATTACATTTCTGATGACGTTGTGCTCTTCTTATATCTGCAGTTAAGAAATTAAAAGATTAAGAAATGTTATACATAAATTGTACACTGTTAACTGTGTACTCTTGTTTTTTTACCGTTGTTCATAAATGATGAGGTTAGACACTATTTATTTTCTTGACATGAAAGAAAGGAAGAATGAATGAATGAATGAATGAATGAATGAATGAATGAATGAATGAATGACATAGACCTTGGGGTTTGAAAAGAAAAAATGGAATGCAGCATTATGAATGCAGAATACTCAGATGAAGTAATCTCTTTTCCAGATCGAGTTCAGTCCATTGCATCACTATCCTTATGTCCCAGATCCCAGCAACCCAAAAATTAAAGGTTAGTTTTTCTTTCTATGCAATGTATTAAGCAGAGCTCGGCATTCCATCTACGTGACGGACCGGTCTGTCTATCTGTCACTGATGGAGTGAACGTTTAGTCGGAATCGCAGACAGAAGCCCGTTTAAAATTAGAGGCGGACCAGCCTGTAGAAGGGTACTATTCCCCCCCCCCCCCCGGAAAAAAAGGCAAATTACGGACAACAGATGTGTACCCATCATGTAGATGGATGACGAATAACAGACGCTCAATTTTTAGTAAAATGCCCAGCTCTGGTATTAAGGCTCAGTTTCAGAAGACAGTTGAGCCATTATTGGTTGTTACCTTAGCCCTGAGCAACTGTGATGTCATTTTCAGTCAACAGCAAGTGACAAAATGGCCGCTCCCCGAGAAGGTCTAAAAACTGGTGTATTTTGCTGCTTAACTCATATTCCACAAACGCAATATTAATCAGAATGCCGTGTTTAGACTAGTGGAGGTGCATAGAACATATTGTAAAGAACATCTTGGGGTTGACGTCCCCCTTTAACTGTAACCACTATCAGTTTTTTTGTTCCTTTTCAGGGGCTCCGTTATCTCGGATCCCTAAGCAATTGCCTGGTTTGCTTGCCTTGTTGCGGCGTCTCTGACTGAATACATCTTGGATCATGACAAAAATAAAAGACTTACGATGGACTTTTGTTTGATCCTCAGATGTGACTGGTTTAACGGGTCTGAGGGTAAACCTGGCAGAGTTGGGCGATGTGCCACGTCAACCAGGCAGAGCTCTCAGTAGGTTTTTCGCCTTGAAGGAGATGAATGTGATGGGCAGCTGCCTGTGTCATGGACATGCCAGTCACTGTTTGCTGGAGGCTGTCAATAAGGTTTGATAACTATTGCTTACTACCACCATTTAACATTCATTTTGATTTAATTCTAAACATTATTGCTTGTTGGATCGATGTTGTTGTAGCCATAACTGTGTTTCAGCCACCCTTAATAGAAGTTAAAATGTTGTGAATAAGTGCAGGTGAGCCCACAGTGTGACTGTCAGCATAACACTGCTGGCGTGAACTGTGAGCGCTGTGATGATCTCTACAATGATCTACCCTGGAGACCTGCGGAGGGGGGCAACACTCACGCCTGCCAACGTAAGGCAAACTACAACATGCCAAAGTTCTGGAATCACTGAGATGACATATCACATGGATGGAACTTAATATTGAAAGCTGTAACACTTCATACTACATGCATATAAATGATTGGGATTGGGATATTTGGTAAATAGAGATTACAGTAATCAACCATTACTGTTAAAAATGAGAAACAGGTCACTGTTCTTTTGCGACACCCTGACAGTCATTGCTTCAACGGCTTGTTTGGAGAAATAAGTTTGGACAACAACACAACATTGTTCTTTAACGAGTTGTGGAATCTTTTTAAAGCGGAAGTCAACCTAAAAATGAAAAACTGAAAATGACATCACAACTGCTCACAACGACCAATCACGGCTCAGATTCAGAGAACAGATCAGCCGTGATTGGTCGTTGTGAGCAGTTGTGATGTCATTTTCAGTCGACAGAGGACAAAACGGTTGCCCCGAGAGATGGCTAAAAACGAGTGCATTTTGCTGCTTTACTTATATTCCACAAATGCAAAATTAATCAGAATGCCGTGTTTCAACTAGTGGGCCTGCTGGGAACATATTCTTGGAAAAAAGATGTTTGGGTTGACTTCCACTTTAAGGGGAAACCAAGCCAAATGAACTAGTCAGGAAGCTACAGTATTGTGTTTGTTAACCCTAAGTAGCATTTGTTACATTCTCTTTCTGTACACCTCAGGCTGTGAATGTAACAACCACGCCCAGCGCTGTCGTTTTGACCAAGCTTTGTATGAAGCCAGTGGCCGGAGGAGTGGAGGTGTGTGTGAAGGATGTTTGCACCACACCACAGGACCAAAGTGTGACCAGTGTGTCCCCGGCTACCAGCCCAATCCTAACAGCCTGATGGATCGCCCTGATGCTTGCATACGTAAGTCAACAGAAGTAGGACATTGACATGGGGAATATGCATGATTTAAAAATATATTTTTGTGTCCTTCATTTTGAGTTGTTTGTGTTGGGTTTTTAAGAAATTAAACACATTTCTTTTCAAATATATTGTTTTGCAAGCGTTTGTCTTAAATGAATGTTTTACAGTAGTATCCCTGCATGGAATTTGTACATTTTGTCCTTATTTGTGCCATTCTCCGCTAGGTTGTGTCTGCAAAGCTGAAGGGACAGTGAATGGGGGACGATGCGATGACAATACAGGCCTATGTCAGTGTAAAATGAATGTGGAAGGCCCACGCTGCGATCAGTGCAAAAGAGGCTATTATGGCCTTTCTGCAGCCAATCCTCTGGGTTGCTCGAGTGAGTCAGCTGGTTTCCTCACTTTTTTTTTCTTTTTTCAACAACACAAACTGTATACATTACATGTGATTCATGTTGTAGTACTTTGGGGCAAATGAATGCATGTTGAAGACTCTGAGGTAATACTTATTGATTTATATTAAACTAAACTTAAACAGCCAAGTGCAAAATGTAGATATTTCTATTTTCTTCAATTAATTCATCAAATGAATTAAAAAAGGGAATGTTATATTCATTTTCCGCCCACAGACCTATCATAGGCCGCGGGTAAATTACAAATTGCACAAAATTTGCACAAATTGCACAAAACACTCTCACATCTTTCTTTCGAGATTGGGCAGCTGCAAGCAGTAGCCACTCGCCCTTTAGCTCCACCCCTACACTGAAAAAAATGGTGTGTTGAATTTACTGCATTTGATATCATCAGGTGATTGCATGAAATCAAATCATCTGAGTCCAGATAGTGTTTTTAAGTAGACAAGACATCTACAGTACTGTAGAGTACCGTACAGTACTGAGTGGAGGAATTCTGACCGGAAGACAGCTTGCATCCCGACTCGAAGAAAGTTTGACGTACTGACGTGTCACTGAGTCACTCAAGCTTATAAACTGGAAGACATCAGGCCTATAAAATCATAAATAAAATCATCTGGGTCCAGATATTATTTTTAGATAGACCAGACTCCTACTTAAAAAATTATCTGGATCCAGATGTTTTTATTTGGTGCAACCAGTTGCCGAATTGAATTGGAGTAAATTCAACAAGAACGTTTTTCAGTGTCGTAGTTTTGGTAACAAAAGCTATAAGTGGCACAGTAGAGTGGTGCAGTGAGCAGCAGTGGCTCATTTGCATGAAACAGAACCACCCCCTCAATACATGTTAATTCCAGCTAGGCTAAAAATTGCATGATGAAACATGGACTGTAACACAAGATCCTATTATTTTGCATTTTGGCTTACTATTAAGACACGGGAGCTGTTTTAAATTGAGAAAGAAATGTATAATATGTCTCAATTATTGTAATAAAATTACAACATAGTGTTGCTTTCTTGACACATAACATGCACTGCTGTTATCATATGTTTGCAAGAAATTTCATTCAAGTTCCCCACCCACAACCCCACCCCCTTTCTGCTATCCAGAGTGTTCCTGTTTTCCAGAGGGATCACTGTCAGATATTTGTGATCCAGTGACTGGCCAGTGTCCTTGTCGGCCACACTTCCATGGCCTTACTTGTGAAGCGTGTGCAAGAGGTTACTGGAAATCCCCGCAGTTCCAGCGCTGTGAACTCTGCAGCTGTGACCCCACCAAGTCCTTCAGTGATACTTGTGATCAGGTGTGACCTACAGTGCTCACTTCTGGACTTGTTCCTTCAATACAATACAATTTACCAGTATGTAGCGCATTTCACAACTACTGCAGAGATGTTTAGGCCACGTTTTTAAAGGGTTCTTGTAACTAAAAACTAATTGATCATTTGTATTTATATTTAGAGAGAGGGATTTTAAATAATTCATAAAATACCAAAGACATCATTTTTTTCTCCATTTTATGAGAAAATGTTATGAGAAAGTGTTCCAAGTACCACCATGATAAACAACAATAAAACAGTCACATAGCAAATAGTTCATAAAAATAATACTATTACAAGTCTGTTTATGCACCGTTTGAATGTCAACACTGTTCCTAAATAGGATAATTGGACAAAATTTAAGTACAACCGGGGGCGTTACTAGATGGGGGGCTGGGGGTTCAGTGCCCACCCACGGACACGCTCTGCCCACCCAAAGAAAACTGGATGTAGTTCTGATGAATTGGCTATAAAAAATCTAAATCATATCAACTCTCAATTAAGGAGAAAAAAAACCACGTTTTATGGTGCAGTAGCCCTACACTGGATTTTGACCTACTTGAGCATTGTAGCACTTTTTTGCGTGATTTTTTTTTTCCTGTTTCTCTTTGCAGTTGTCAGGTCAGTGCCAATGTAGGCCAGGCTTTGGAGGCCGAACATGTAGTGGTTGCCCAGACAACACATATGGCGATGCACTCATTGGCTGCAAGCGTAAGGCAACTTCTCCTAATATCTTCTCTGTGTTTTGTTTTTCTCTCATTATAGTAATTACAGTAAAACAGACACATAAAAAATGTTATACCCTCCTAAGAAGAAACATTCATTTAAATTTCCTTGAGGAATTGTTGGAATTGAACTGATCCATCACTTTGCGTGTATCTTATAAATTTCAACTTTTCTTTTGATCTTCCCAGCTTGTCTGTGTAACACTGAAGGCACCCAAGTTTGTAACAAGCAGACGGGAAGCTGTTTGTGTCGTCCAGGCATCACAGGGCCTCGATGTGACTCGTGCACTAGAGGACACTGTGACTCTTTCCCTAATTGCAAGATGTGTCCTTCTTGCTTCTTCTCCTTGGATACACAGCGACAAGCCCTCAGTTTAACCCTGGAAAGATTCACCCTGAAAGTTCCACCTCGTCCAGGAGGTTCCAGTGACCTTGGAAATCTCGAGCCCCGTATTCGAGCCCTGGAAGCTCGTCTGAATTTGATCCGGGGCTCTGTCTCCCTTCCTCCCGGTTCTGCCAGACAGATTGATGATGCTCTGTCCCAACTGGACAAATTAAGGTGTGGAAATACTTCTCTGGATGCTGATATTGCTTCAATATGTTTGCTGATATTAATGCACGTCACTGGTGGTGTAGTTGTGTACTCACCTGACCTCCGTTCGTGCAGCAGGGGGTCAATTTCTGTGTGTCAATGTGAGTGAGAATGGTAATCTGTCTCTATGTGCCCGGTGACTGTTTGGCAATCTGCCCTGGGGCTGCCTCTTACCCAAAGTTAGCTGGTGTAGGCTGCAACAAACAGCATAAGCAATATACAAAATGAATGGATGGATAAATATGAATGCTCCTGTTCACTCACTTAGTTCCATTTGTCTCTCAGGCAACAAGTGGACAAGGTAAACAATGACCTCTCTCCCCTGGCACAAAAACCTGATCTGAGCAAAGAGCTTGACAAACTTCAGGACCTGTTGGACAACCTAAATAGGGATTACAACATCAAAAAGGAAGCTATCAAGAACACGATCAGTTCAGGCAATGAAGGTGAATGATAAAAACATTTTTACATTCAATCAGACAGTCAGTTTTCAAATGATTCCTGATCACGTTCAGCCAAGTTTGTTGACTGTTTCAACCAGATGAGTGCTGCAAGAAACATTTTAATATTCGTAACAAACATGCAATCTTTAGTTAACGGTTTTCATAAGAAAATGTAAAACTACCCCATTTTAACTTCAATGACAAATGATGAAGTCATAATGCAACTGTTATTGGTTGCAGATGCACATCTCACTTTTACCGTTCTTTATTGTCATACAACTACTTTATATACTGTAAATAGAACATCCCTTGCTATGAAGGGTCCTTTCAAAGTTAAAAAAGGGCAAAACAATCATCAGTAATGCTTGAGCTAAAGTGTTTTACTGAAGATTCTGTTTCTGTTCCCATTGTTGGGTCCTCACAGAACCTGGCATCTCAATGCTGTCGTTTTTCATCATGCGTTGCAACTGATTTCTCTTTTTTCTTGTCTACTTTTTGAGACCTCTTGCCTTCAACATTTTAAATTTAAACAGACTTCAGAATCCCATTCTCACAAGATGAACTCTTAAAGTCTGCTCATATTGAGTTGTTCTCTCATTCAGGAGCTTTTTCTACCATCAAAAATGCCTATGACGAGTCTACAGATGCTGCAAAGAAAGTTGATACCAGCAAAAAAACTGTGAAGGAATCAGCTGACCTCAGAGAGGATACTTTAGATCTTCAGGAAAAAGAATATCCAAACAATACTAGAGATGTCAACAAACTAAACCAGAGCATGACATCCCGCCCAGATCTCACTCCTGTTGCTAAAAAGGTACCGGCTTGGCCACCAACATTTTACTTACTGGATCTTCAAGGTGGTTTGAAGTCACTGATATGTAAGAATTGTGTCTAAATGATGAATATTTCTCCAGGTATGTGGCAGTGTTAGGTCCGAGCCGTGTACCCCACTCATGTGTGAGGGTGGGGACCTGTGTCCACCGGAAGGATCTGTGCCCTGTGAGAAGGGCTCAACGTGTGTTGGTGCCCTGCCTCTGGGCAAGAGGGCAGATGCCGATGTGAAGGATGTTAAAGATCGTCTGGAAAATCTCAGCAACAAGATCACGGAGGCTGCAGAGGAGGTACAAATATGCACACACACGCGCGCACACGCACGCGCACGCGCACACATACATACGCGGGGCTTCGCAATTCAAGTGTGCTGCTCTTGGACAGACCTAAACTTGTAAACAAGAATATATATATATATATATATATATATATATATTTTTTTTTTTTTTTTTTTTACGGTACACACATACATATACATAGCAGGGCATAGACGATTACATAGACAGGAAAAAAATGGGCCTCTGATTAGGCTTTGTCTGACTATTTGTTTAAGTTTCATGTCAATATGAAGATGCTGTATGTGTCACGTGAGGATCAGGATTTGGACCCATGAGCAGACATGACACGGAAGTTGAAGAGTAAAACATCTTTATCAACAAATATACATAACATTTTTTTCAAGTGCTAATTTCTCACAATATTCCTAGGAAATCACAATGTCCCGTCACTGATGAGCTGTTTAAAGAACAGGACCAAGGGCTACTCATGTGGCTCTTGGAGGTTACCTGGTGCCAGCAAGTGCCATGTTGGCGACCCCTGACATAGACACAAGTATTGGGCCACGTGGTCACTGCCCTTACAGGAAATTAAAACATGTCCTACTCTTTTGGGAATACTTTCTACAAGATGCTCGGAATGGGTCTGTCGAAATTTTGCCCCCTGCCCCTCTTCTCTGTCTCTCCATCTCAACCCAACCAAGTCTTGGATCTGTTTGAGGTCTCTTACTTAGAGGGACCATTTTTATTTCCTACAGTATGTCAGCATAGTGCTTGCTCACATTAAATTCAGTTGGTTTTCTTTCATGCGTGCGGTGTGGGGTTCTAAAGCCTCATCTGTTTATAAAGTTGGAAGCAAACAATTGTCCAAAGTTCTTGGTAATATGAAAAACAATCAGAGATATCTAGTCCAACTCCTGATTTATTAATTAATTAGTTAAGAAGTGTGTCTGGTTGCTATTGTCTATACGGTGTACATTTAAGTAAAGATACATATGTACTTTTTCTTCCCCACAGCTCCAAGACACCCAAGATTACACCAATGGCATGAGAAAGTCAACGGAGGATCTGTCCAACAAGATAAATCAGGCCAGAAATGACTTGGAAGATGACTTAAAAGAGGCAAAGGACATTGTGAAAGAGCTCAAAGATTTCCTGTCAGGTACATTTATTTGCAAAGGGATGATGGATCCAATATTGTAGGAAAATATTAGTTATGTTTGCTTCGTTATTCTTAACAAGTGGTGGTTTTGGATACAGGTGATATAAGCACCCACCCAGGGCGGCATTCTCACAGGGCACGAGTTGGAAAGAAAAAAAACATAATTCTTTTCAATATGAGCAGCTGTGCGCCCATTCTCATCTGAAGGCATTCAGTTAAATTATGACAAATGTTTCATTCCGTTGTTGTGAACTGATACTTTACCGAGCACCAGTGACTTTGTCTTTGTCAAAAAATGACTAGCGTTGTGTATGGCGACTCTCATTTTCTTGAAAAGAAACGGAGGGTTGAATTTACAAACATATAAATAAATAAACAACACATTTATGATGTAGGCTGGAAAAAAATTAGCTTCCCCTCCTTTAATGACCAGCAGCCGCCACTGCTCTGAACATTGTTGTTTTCCAATATGCATATTGTCCCCTGTATTTTACAGTGTTTTAAGAATCCACAGATTTCCCAGCAATGTTTAACTCACACATTATTACATGTGAAAAGTGAAAAGACGAAAAGTGTAATGGCCACCCTAGGCGTCATTCATGCTAGGACCACCGATGTTTCAAACAATTTGCCTTACAAAGAGCAGTGCTCAGTTTTATACAGCATCATACTACAAGCTGGTTTGATATAAAATGGCTTATGTTCACCGGAGATCGAAATGTTATATTATAGTATATGTGAAGAACATCATTATTGCAAACTACAACTGTGATGATTATTGTTGAAGAATACCTCAATCAAAACTGATCATTATTATCTATGCTGATTGCTTTTAAAGCGGAAGTCAACCCCAACATTTTTTTTCAAGGATATGTTCTATGCAGGCCCACTAGTTGAAACAAGGTATTCTGATAAATATTGCGTTTGTGGAACAAGTGGAAAATCTAGCCATTTCAGGGGGCGGCCATTTTGTCTCTTCTGTCGACTGAAAATGACATCACAGTTTTTCAAGCCTCAGATAACGACCAATCATGGATCAGCTTCAGAAAACAGGTGAGCTGTGATTGGTCATTACCTGAGCCCTGAGCAACTTTGACGTCATTTTCAGTCGATCGACAGAAGTGACAAAATGGCCTTTCCCTGAGATGGGTAAAAACGGGTGTATTTTGATCTCATATTCCGCAAACTCAATAATAATCAGAATGCCATATTTCAACTAGTAGCTTGTATAGAACATATTCTCAAAAAATATATATTTGGGTTGACATTCCCTTTAAACAGTTTGTGTATTAGATGCCATTATGTTGGGCATATGTACTTATCTGAACGTGTGTATGTGAGGCTTAGCTCTTATTTTGCCTCCAACTTATTTTGTCTCATTTCTGGGTCCAGACCCATCATCCAACCTGACACACATTCAGGATGTGAGTGACCGGATCCTTAAAACCAAGCTGCCTTTGAGCCTGGCTTCTCTGAAGAAGCAGCTCGATGAACTGAAAAATCTTGCTGCAAAGCTACCAGACAGTACGTCCATATTAAACAAGTCAGGTCCACAGTTGGATGCAGCCAGAAAACTGTTGCAGGAGGCCCAAGATACCAGGTGAATGACCCATCTTAAATGTTTGCAGTTTGCTTTTAATTCATTCCATTCCTAGATGAAACTTTAAACTCTGGACTTAATCGAATGTCAATGACAATATTAAATGTCTTTTTTCTCAAATTCAGAAAAGTAGGTATGATTTTTTTCTGAATGATGCAAAGGTTTCTGTTGAGTCCTTGGAGTGACAATTAATGGCATATTGACAGGGACACAGCACAAGGGGTGAAGGACGATGTGGATGAACTACTGGCAGGCTTTGATTCTGTGGCGGACTCCCTCGCTGACATGGATGGCAAACTGCAGAACAGTATGGATTCCATAGACACCTTGAATAGAACTCTTACTAAGGTGGGACCCAGGAAAAAATATCTACAGTATACCATATCATAGAGCCTGTCCAGGGTGATGGAGAAATCAGAGAATAAATTTGCAGTTTTATAATGGCTGATTTATCCAGGCCAAGAATCAACTGAAACCAGCGGAGAAGACTCTGGATGATGTGTCATCAATGATGAATCCAATCAAATCTCAACTGGATGAGCTTAAAGATCTGCTGCAGAATGGAGCCGAAAAAGCTGAGGACGCACAGGAAACGGCAGACCAAGCTGAGGATGAAGCAACTACTGCTGATAAGGTCAGCTTGGAGTTGATCAGAAATCAGGCGATAGGACTCAGATTTTATTCTGCAGGTCATAAATGCCCTTGCTTATTATACACAAACTTGATCTGAGCTTTTATGATGGCAAACTGTTTATACAAATGCAAGTTTCCCTGTTTATTCTGAATTGGAATATTTCACTAAAATGTACACATTTAGAATAAGGCGTAATACATATGTACCATGAACATGTTTTTTTGTTGTTGTTTTTTTTTAGGAGCTGTTAACGGTGCAGGAGCAGTTTGATCGTCTTAAAAATAAGGCTATTGAAGGAGGGCCTCCTGGAGAAGCAGGGCCAGACGCCGAACGGCTTTCAAAGCTAAAAGAGGACACTGGGAATCTGGTCAATACCACTGACAGCATGTTGGATGCTCTGGAAGGTAGTGTAACAGATTCCCCATATTGGCCAGATTGGCATTTTGCAGCATTTTCTGTGTTTTCTTGCAAAGTCCTTAAATAAGTGGTTATCTGCCAAACTGGATTCTAAATTAACACCCGCCAATCTGTCAAATGCGAATTAAAATTCATTTTGGTGGGTGTTGATAGAAATTTATCAGCCAGTTTTAGTGGTGGCGAGTGCGCGTATTGGCGCGTTGTGCGGGTGCATCCGGCACCGATTACAAGTGTGGCTTAACTTTGTTAAACTAAATTCGCCTCAGTGCGACACGTAGAATAAGATGATGGTGTGCAAAGGAGGTTTTATGATGTGTATAAGTTAACGGAGTGCCATCTGAGGAGCTCGGTGGTAACCCCCCATCCTCAGCCTACTGCTCTAAACTTCAGTGTCATAATTGGGTGAGCTTAACAATAACATACGTCTATTGCCAACATTGACGCATCTTACAACTAAATGGTGCCTCAACTCAAATACAAATAACAAGCTAACATTAACATATGTCCAGTATTTTCTATACCAAGCGAGCTTGCAGTATTAGACATGATGGTGCCCGAGCGCATAAAAGCGGGTGTAACTTAATTTTCGGATGGCTGCTGTCACATGTACGCCGCACATGTTTGAAAAGGTGTTTCCGCCTGTACAAATTAGACTGAAAGCATACAACTTGATAGGTATGGTCTAGCAAAATACCAAAAGAAAGAAAACTGCACCCATGTGCAATGTAAGACTGCGCTTTGCGCTAGACTTGCACCCGGAACGAAAATAGGGCCCGTCATGTCCACAACAGGCACAGCGTAAACACACACTGTACCTGCCGCTAATGTGAACTGGGTTACCAAATTGCTCTGCTTTTATCTGACTACACAGCAGGTTACCATTAGTGTCCGTTCAGTGTATACCCATGTCCATAATTTTCATGACGTTTTCAAAAATAAAGCTTGACTGAAAGTAAAAAAAGTTAATAACTTTGAAATTCATGTTCATAAATTTGATATTAATACTGGTTGAAAATAAGCCTGTGAGAAATTCATAGTAAAGTTTTAAAAAAGTGAAAGGTTAATGGAAATACATTTGTGGACAAGTTCAGATGAGTTCATCCAAAATAACTGGTTAGCATTTCCATTTAAACCAAGGGCGCCCATACTTTGAAGGGCCATAAACTGAAGATCAATAAAGACATAAAGACAAGATCAATAAAGACATAAAGATCAATGAGGGTGAGGGCTGCTTTGACACCTTTCATTTAATACTAAACCAGTTCATCAGTTGGTATGTATGTGAACCGATAATATATGTATTTTTATATGCAGTATACCATATAGTTAAAAACAAAAACAGCTAGGTAATAAAGAAAAACATGAATGATTTTTCAAGATTTTGGTGTGGCCGGTGGCCCTATCTACTGATTATTGGTTGAGAACAAGGAAGTGAGGCATAAGAACAAACTTCTGTTCTCCTGCCTACCCACCCAATGTAGAAGGTACGTACCGTAGTACAATGAGGTGGCATGACTCAGTGGTCGTCTCCACACCTAGAGGCTGTGGGTTCGATCCCCAGCCACTGTGATCATGTCGAAGCGTCCTTCAGCAAGATACTGAACCTGCTCCTGATGCTGCGTCATCAGTAGGCAAATGAGGTACAGTGTGAAGCGCTTTTGAGTACCAAAGGCATTAAAGTGACAGCCCAAATGACATGGACCGTGACAAATGTTATTTTAGGCTAAGTTCACACTACAGCTCAATTCCGTCTTTTTTGCCCATTGGCGACACATCAGATTTTTTTATTCAGTGTGAACAGTACAATTCAGGTTTTGTTTTTTTTCAAATCCAACCAGAGCCTCTTTTGTATGTTGATACAAATCGGATATGTATGCGATGCGTCTGCAGTATGAACGCTCATCCGTGCAAATCCAACCGATGTGTCATCAAAAGCCCAATATGCGCACCGTGAGTGCTCGGGACGGAAACTACTGACAATAATCGTCGCTGAATCTGCTTTGCTTTGAGTAACAGTATTGACTTTACATTTGACTTGAATTAAAACCCACTTGAACTATGAAGCATAAAGTTAACTTTTGTGGTGATAGTAGTAATTCAGCCAAGCAAACGGGTCTTTTATAAGCATCGCAACGACGTGACTTCGTCTTTCGTAGCAGAGGTGGGCATTGCGTCAGACCGACGGACCGATGAATGACGGACAAGCAAAATTTAATAAAATGCCCACTTCTGTTTAGTTAACGTCTCCATGACGTGACATCATCTTTCATAGACGTCTCCATAAAATGAAAATGTCGAAAAGCGTCACCTCATTTCCCCCAAATATTTCTACCTCTTTCGCATCGCTCCTCTGTAGATATAAGATGATAAAAAGATGAGTCCCTACACTCTGGACCATGTTTACTTCCTTAAACACTGCCGCGTGACATCGTCTTTTGTGTACGTCATCGTGAGGAATTCATCCCAGTCTACCCAGGTTGGAGCTGTCTCCGTGGCTACGTGCCATGCCATGTCTCCACACCACACTGTCGCTAAATATGCACTGTGTGTGTCAGTGTACATGTGGGTGGATGCGTTCATATGGGTGTGTATGTGCTTACATGTGGGGATGGGAGGGGTGGCTTCCTGTGGATTTGTTGTTTTTTTTTTCTTTTCATTGATTGTTTTGATTTCTGTAGAGCACTTTGTGCTGTATTTTTAATGCATGAAAAGTGCTATACAAATAAAACTTGATTTGATTTGACACTTAGGCAACCATAATGGATGGTTTATTTAACCTACGTTTGACATTGGCCAGATATTGATTTTCAGAGAAACTATAACTGTAACAAAAACAAATAAATAAATACAAGTAAATCATTATTTCACCATGTCTTTCAACTCCAAAGACATTTTAAAACTGATTACTTGTTCATTGCGTCTCCACAGGAAAAGCCGATTCACTGAAACAATTGCAGGATGAGGTTCTTCAAAAGTCCTCAAAGCTTGAGGGACTTGATGCCAAGCTTAAAGACCTTGTGGCGCAACTTCAAAAGAAATCCCATGATTTGAGTGTCTGCCAGGGCTGAGGAGCCAAGTTGGTTTCATTATGCCATAGGACAACCTTTAACAGACTCGGTCTTCATTAAAGCAGAAGTCCTCCTTAACCGTCACATACTGCTATTACTGTACTTGTCTCCATAACATTGCACATCTTTTATGATGGATGCACCATGTAGGATTTGGAAAGATATTATGATTCTTAAGGTAAAGAACAACCTTTGCTTATACTATATTGACCACTTAGTGAGGACATCAATGGTTCCATTGCAGTAATCTGCAGATGTTTTTATATTTTAATGAAAAATGACATGTCATGAGAAAGGTCAACACAAAATGTATCAGTATCACATTTGCCTTTGCATAACCTATAGGGTGTCATAAAGATTTTGTCATTTTGTAGTCTAATTGAATAACCAATTTCTGCAAAATAAATTATGATGAGACATGGAAAACTAGATTTAATGTATTTTGTTCTGGTAGAAGAATGACATTGCACATTTGTGAAGCTTCGTGTAATCGGCTATAAAAATCTTTAGCCAGTTGAAAATGTTGGTATTTTGCTGAATACATTTTTACTATGTTCATATTACAAATGATGTCAAATTATTTTGGACACCCTGTACTATTATTTATTGTATGTTTCGTTATTTGTGCAGAACTCATCATATTTAATAAAAGCTTATGCTTCTTCATTGTGTGTACAAAGATGAACATGTAACGGCATAGTATCATCGCAAGAGGAAACAAAAAGGACTAGTCTACATTTATTGAGAAAAAAACACTTTAAAAATGCATTTCACTACATTTGTAATTCTTTACAGAGTTTTTATACCAATTTGTGGCACTTGATAAATTCATTTAGTGGACCCCCACTACTCGCAGGTGAGAGGGACTGGTAAGACCCGTGAATAGTGAAAAGCTGCGTATAACTGACGGCCATTGAAATGCAATGTGGGGATTTTTTTAAGCCCAAAGAAATCCTAAAAACAAAAACAAAAAAAGCACTGAGAAACTTTACATATGTATTTCCCACAAAAAACAGGAGGGAAATGGGGACAAAAACAATCACAAATATTGAAAAAAATATTGGCGATAATGCAAATCCACGGATGACGAACCGCGAGTATGCGAGGGTCCACTGTATACATATTCCAAACCGCAAAAACTAGTCATTTATAATAAGTTACTATACACTACTGACTCAAAATTGGGCTCTTCTGGGTGCAAGTTGTATCCTTTCCATCAACTGATGTAAAATGTTGAGAAAACATTCAATTTAGACAGATAAAGCTCATCAGCTTCACAATAACGATTCAATAGATGTCATCTAAGTTAAAAGGAGACAAAGAAGAGAGAAAAGTGCAAGACTGTTTCCAGTTAATCTGATGTTGTCAGTCATTGGAAAATATTTTCCTCAGGTCAGGGCAAAAGTGTTGAGCAGTTGACGTGTTGACATCTTCAAGCCAACAAGAATGCCTCTTTGTGTTGTCACCTGAAATTGGAGATATTTTGGAGGATTTTAGGGTTTTCAGAAGCAGGCAGCAAAGTTTTAGTTTTTAAAAATAATTAAAGGAACAAGAGAGAGAAAAGCCTTTACTTACATGAGAATCGTCTCAGGTTTGCTAGCCAATCACATGACAGAACAAACACCAGACTGAAGTGGCGGGTCCTTCCTCTCGGCCACAGCCCCCAAACTACAACGCACAGACATAATTCACTTTTAGAGGCTAATACTGTAGCTAACATTTATCAGTGTGGAAGCATTTATGACCTTTTGGGTGACATGAAAGAAGTGTCATTCTCAGAGTCCGATGAGTGGATCTCTCTAGGTTGTGCAAGCAAGTAGTTGGGTTCAATGTGATGGCATCTTAATGGAGGGCAGAGACTCCTGCTGGGCTCAGAATCAATGCAAGCGAGGGGACTGGCGGCGTGGAGAGGATTTCCATTTGGGTCCATGCTGAGAGCTTCATTACTGCAGGATCCTAGAGATTCTAGGTCAGTCTGAGAAGAGGTCTGGACAATGATGTGGGGCAGTGAGAGAGGAGCGGTGCAGTGCTCCCTGTGGGACACCTGCAGTTTCTTCATGTGGTAGATGGCGGCACTTGCATGGAAGGCTTGCTGTTGACAAAGAAAGGAGGTGAAAAGGGTTCTTTCTGTCTTGGCATGACACTAACACGTCACTTTAGTGTTGCAAAATATTTTATGAAATCGTTATCATTTTTAGCTTTCTGAAACTACAGCCCTATAGATGAAAATAAAGATTACTAACAATAGTGTAACATTTTGTTTTGACCAATCCCGGAAACTGATGAAAATGCCGTTACCGGCATTCGCTTGTTTTGACCAGTTGAATCCTGTTATCCTGATGATTGGCACAGATGGCATCATCGCTTTGAGTGACGGTTGTTATTTTTGCAATGTAAATGTGCGAATAAAGGGCGTCTTAAAAAAATACGGTGATTTTTCAATCAAGCCGATTGTCAACCGAGAAAAGATTCTGTCACAGGAGCATAAATACGCTGAATTTTACTCTGTTTACTGGAACCAAATATAATCTTTTAAGAGTAAAATGTACTCTATGAAATTTACTGTGTAGAGTCCTCAAAATAGTCATTAAACTTTGATCCTCCACCCACATAGATGGAATACGCAAATTCTCTCTCTTACACAGTAAAAACACTTTGCGTAAAATTTACATTGAATATTTTACTTTCTTCCAAGTGTCAATTTTATTCTGTTTAGATTGGGACCATATCGAATCTTTTTAGAGTAAAATGCACTCAAAAAAGTTAATTTAGAATCCTGTGATCATGATGATCCTACAATTCATATGCAACACTCGAAATATAGACAACCCTACATTGTTACTAACCTTCCATTTAGATTTGGCAAAGTTCCGTTCAATCTGCTCACAAACAGAATGATAAATATCCAAGTCTTTAGCTGTGTTTCCAGCAATCCTGTAATAGAGTCAGTGATCGTTGTTAACCATGTTGCAATACATGGTGTCTTCATAGAAAACAAACAAATATTGAACGTAAAGGCCCTGATAGACCAAAAAGACGCTGGCCAATAGTGACAGACGCTTACCCCCTGTGGCATCCGGCCGGCTGTCGGCACGTCATGCTGGAGGAATACACCGCAACGACAGACAGCGACGCTGACCATTAAAGTACCTTCTGCGCATGCATAAGATGTAATACCCTTCCATACCATCGGCGGTGGTAGTCACCATTTCTCATGGTTAGAAAACACCAACCGGAAAGCTGTTGGCCGGAGGCGGATTATAAAAACGTAAACAATTCTTTCAGCTATATTCTTCGCTCATGATGAATTCCCACGCGAAGTAAACCATTACGTTCTTGACACGGTATTGGGAAATACTTACATTGTCAACCCTCGTACTTGTAATAGATTAAGGCAGCGGAGGCGTGCTCACTGCATTTGTCACTTCCCGTTGGTGCTCCGCGCGCTGATTTGCTAGCTAACAGCCAATCAGAGTGACCAAATGTCACGACTGGCGACGGCGATTCAACATACGTAAACGCCCCCAAGACGCTTACAGACATGTTACGACACTACGACGGTGGCCACTACACCAAACAGTTGGTGCATTCGGACGCCACGACACTTCACGACCTCCGACGTCGGTTTGGTCTATCAGGGCCTTAAGGATAGATTTAGTTTTAGCGTATGTGGGAGCATATGGGGATGTGAAAGGCAAAAAAAAACGACTCACCATGGGTGTCGCAGGGCCTGTTCAGTGGTGAATCGTTTCATGGGATTTTTCTCCATCATATTCCTAATAAAGTCTATTGCTGTAAAGACAAAGAAGACATGTACAGAGTCCTATACGTTAACATTTTCACAAATTTAACAAAAACATGTTAATATTCACTGGACAAAAATGCTATTCCTAAAATATATATTTATAAACCTAATTTAGTCACGCGTCCGTACTTGAAGTACTACAAGTTCAGCATGAGACCTTTATTTTGTTGGGGAAGCATGGTATGTCTTCAAACAAATTCTTTGAAGTGATCAGTGCTGTCATGTGAGAATTGCCGCTACTTGTTTGGCTGCTATAGGTCCAACCCCAGTTGTCATCTTCAGGCTACAATGCTAGGTAAGGTATGCTACACTATAAGAAAGGAAGTCAACCCAAAAATATATTTTTCAAGAATATGTTCTATGCAGGCCCACTAGTTGAAACAAGGCATTCTGATTAATATTGTGTTTATGGAATATGAGTTAAGCAGGAAAATCTAGCCATCTCCGGGGGCAGCCATTTTGTCACTTCTGTCGACTGGAAATGACATCACAGTTGCTCAGGGCTAAAATAACGACCAATCATGGCTCAGTTTCAGAAAACAGGTGAGCTGTGATTGGTCGTTACCTGAGCCCTGAGCAACTGCGATGTCATTTTCAGTCGACAGAGGTGACAAAATGGCTGCCCCCCGAGATGGCTCAAAACGTGTGTAATTGCTGCTTAACTCATATTCCACAAACTCAATAATTTTCAACTTGTGTGCCTGTATAGAACATATTCTTTAAAAATAATATGTTTGGGTCAACTTCTGCTTTAAGCTCTTGAATGAAAACCTGAACAAAATTTAGCCAAAACATTTTGGATCAAGGGTCAAATTTCCAAAAGCAACTCATGATGGATGCAAGTCATGTCTCATAAGAAGGGCATGGTGGTTGTACTGATGTTACACAGGCGTAGTTTCTTTCCAGAACTTTTTTTTTGTACCTGACTCAGAGATGTCATCCCAAAAGGGAGAGTGAAAGGCGTACTCAGCTCGCATGATCTTTGAAAACAGACGTGTCTCGTTCTCCTCAAAGAACGGGGGGTATCCACACAGCCTGCAACACATACACAACTAGCTTCAAATATGGCATCATTTTTACCATGGAAAATTCAAGTGCCGTGGTTAAGTGACTACAAATATTGTTTGGTTGAGAAGCCCCAAGTTTGATTCAATCAACTGACATGGACCGTCACAGAGGAGGAAACAATGAGCAGGTCGTAGTTCATGGACAGTGTACTTTAACACCAAATTTTGTGTCCAGTGGTTACAAATATCTCAATTATTGTATGAACGACAGTACAGTAGAATAGAATAGAAGGTAAAAAAAAAAAAAAAAGCTACTTACAAGATGTAAGTAATAACTCCAATAGACCAACAGTCAACAGCTTTGCTGTAGGGTTTTTGGGCCAACACCTCTGGAGCTACAAAAGAAAATTATGGTGGATAATCATGCAGGATCATCAATATAGAACAATGTCCTAATTATTTGACAGTAGGGCAACAGTGATTAATTCATGTTCTATTTTATTTTACTGCCTATATCAATATATCTTTTCGATTTTTGTTCAAAGCAGAGGAGATTATCAACTAAAAGGAGACCTATCTATTTACATTCGATTCTATTGTGTGCATGCCCCACTAAGTAACTTACCAACATATCCTGGTGTACCACATGCTGTAGACATCACCCCATGCTCCAACGTCTTTGAAAGGCCAAAATCGCTAACCATGATCTTGGCATTTTCATCTGTACTATAGTACAGCAGGTTTTCAGGCTACTCAGCCAAAGAGTGTGAGAAGAACAGAAAGATTGATAAACATGGGTGAGTACAAGGTATTCTGATATAAAAACATTTCTAGAGGTTGCAGACTAAAATATATCAGTGTATATTATTTGTATTTGTGTTACCTTGAGGTCCCTGTGTACAATACTGTTTTCATGCAGGTAGCCAACAGCCTCCAGCACCTGTTTGATCACCAGACTTGCATCCTTTTCTGTAAAAACACCTTTATCCAAAATCCGATCAAATAGCTCCCCTCCTGACACCCTGCGCACAAATGAGGAGTATCATTAGTATTTTTGTTTTTGTCTCTTTTACTCGACATATGTAGCAAGAATCTTAAGGGTATAATGTAATGTACACTTACAGTTGCATGACCAGGTAATAGTGTGTTCGACTCTCGTAAAAATCCTCCAGCCCTACCACATTGTCGTGCTTTATCCTGAAATCAGAGGAAAGAGATTTAGAAATCAATGCAGACCTCAGCAACACAAATACACACATACACATTTGTTGGTACCCTCCTTAAAAAATAAAATAAAATAAAAGCACTATGGCCACAAAAATAGCTTGAAGCTGCCAAAAGTCATACGACATAAAAACTTATTGCAGAAAAAAAATTACTTCAGGAAAACCCGACGTTGCTTCATTTTTGTGGTCAAACAAAGTTATAAAATAATGAAAACGGCCTGAACACAAATGATGGCGTCCTTATTCTTTTGGGGTGCTGCAATTGTACACTTTGTAACTAATGAGACTTCAGCACCTGTAGACAAGTATTTTAGCCAGCACTTCACAAACTGCTCCAGTAGTGTCAGGACTGAAGGGTGCTCTCGCCCAACGCCATATTCTTATACATTGCAATTGAAACAATATATTTGAAGGGAAAGTCAACCCCCAAAAATATTTACAATAATATGTCGAACCACAGCATTCTGATTAATATTGCGTTCGTGGAATATGAGTAAAGCATCAAAATCCATCTGTTTTTGTTCAACTTAGGGGGCAGCCATTTTGTCAATCGAGTGAAAATGACCTCACAGTTGCTCAAGGCTCAGATAACGACCAATTATGTCTCAGCTTCAGAAAACAGGCGAGCCGTGATTGGTCGTTACCTGAGCCCTGAGCAACTGTGATGTAGGGGTGGGCGATACGGCAAAAAAAAAAAAAATAATAAATCGATTTTTTTTTTTTTTTAATCGATATGACAATTTGACGATATTCTACAAAAAATATTTTAAAATCTGCACTTGCTTCACAGACCAATTGTGGATAGACAGCGTTTGTGAACAATATCTCTTTTAAATTGCTAAAGACAACTTCTACAAAACATAATGATATTCTACAACAATATTTAACAATAAAAAACAACAAATTATGCATAGACTTATATTGATTTTTGGGAAAATTTATGTCATTTAAATGTCTCTGCTGTTATTCCATAATGATATGACATTTTGAGCTGCAGTAAGTTCTGGTGTACCACTGCCAACTACTAGAGGAATCAGAATGAGAAAAAGGTGTTAACTACAGCAATCAGAATGAGAAATAAATGTATTTGATATGTGACGGAAGTGTCACCCAACGAGAGAAAAAAAAGATGTCGTCATGACAACACCCATTCTCATACATTGGCCAGCGTATTCAGAATAAAGTTGAATAACAAAACTGCAATTTATCGAAAAGTGCATTTTCCCACTCATTCATCGCTGTGATATGTAGCCTTGTGACTTTATTCATGTTTGGATGTATCCTGGCGTCACACTAATAAGCAGGCGTAGTTTGTGCAACATGCCTCGGGAATACAGGCTAGTTATGAATGACGCGGACTACAAGCGTGTAAACTGAATGTTAAGCGATCATCCAGGCTGTCACTTTTGACTTGCTCGCTAAAGTACTGAGTGAGCGTGAGTGCGTGTGTGCATTTATATTTGTCGCTTCAACTCAGTGACTGTTTTCTGAGTGTGTGTGTGTTTAAGCTTTTGTTTATCGTGCTTGCGCGGTCGCCAAGTTTTCCTCGTAATCCATATGGCTCGTGGTGCAACAGACTTGCTCTTCACGGTGACCGTTTTGGCACATCTAACAATGTTATTCCCACCGACGTCAGTCTTGTCAGTTGTCAACCCCAAACCATTTACAGACTACGGACGACGTGGACTCGCGCCTCGCTATGAATCCCCACTCGACACTCCGCCATGCTTGAAACAGAGTCATGTGACTTGGTCCTGCCCGCTGATTTGGCGAATGAGTATCACTTCCTCCTTTTACACATTGTGAAAGCAAGATTGACCATGATATCGATAACGATATATATCGCCCACCTCTACTGTGATGTCAATTTTAGTCAACAGAGATGACAAAATGGCCGCCCCCTGCTGCTTAACTCATATTCCACCAACGCAATATTAATCAGAATGCCATGTTTAGACTAGTGAAGGCACATAGAACATATTATTGCAAAGAACTTTTGGGGATTGACTTCTCTTTAAGGTTTATGCAGAAAAATGTCTCTATCTTTCAGAATATGTCTGCGTGTGTTTTACCTCTTTAAAACAGTGATTTCATTTTCCAGGTTGCTGTGGGTGAGGTGTTTTTTTTTCAGACATTTCAGAGCGAATAATTTCCCTGTCTTCTTTTCTCTCACCATGAAAACTTCAGAAAAAGACCCCCTGCAAAAGAATGGATAAGAAATATATTCAAGTTGGGACAAAAAAAGTATACACACTAACCAATCACAACATTTTAACCACTTCTTTCATTAGTGCAATAATCTAATGAGAGCCAATCGAAGACTGCGTCAACTAATCTCCCTCTACAAGGATAATAATGGCCACTTTAGATTGACACTGTCAGTGAATTATTTAACGGGAGAAAGCACAGCAGGAAAAGAAATTAGTAGGGCTGTAACGGTATGCTAAATCACGTTTCGGTTCGGTTCGTTTTTTTGGAAACTTCGGTTCGGTATATTTTCGGTACAAAAAAATGATTTTTTTTTTTAAAAAATGTTTATTTTGAGCACGTCCGCCTCACAGTTCAGAGGTCGTGGGTTCGATCCCGACCCCGGCCTCCCTGTGTGGAGTTTGCATGTTCTCCCCGTGCCTGCCTGCGTGGGTTTTCTCCGGGTACTCCAGTTTCCCCCCACATTCCAAAAACATGCATGGTAAGTTGATTGGACACTCTAAATTGCCCCTAGGTGTGATTGTGAGTGCAGATGTTTGTTTGTCTCTGTGTGCCCTGCGATTGGCTGGCAACCAATTCAGGGTGTCCCCCGCCTACTGCCCGAATACAGCTCGGATAGGCTCCAGCACGCCCCGCGACCCTTGTGAGGATAAGCGGTACAGATAATAGATTATTTTGAAAAGATGACAAGTAAACTGTACTTTTTTTTTTTGAAAAAATGAATAAAAGCGAACCATTCAGGTGATGTTCTAAGAAATTACACCAGAATAAAAAAATACACTAACAATAAAGATCTCTTAATTTTGTAAATTATAAGACACTGAAATCTTTAAACACTCAGCAGCAACAGCCTATGACACATCTAAGTATTCAAGTTAAAGCCAAGTTGTCATTACAGTACATATATACACTTTTTGTGATGAAAAAAACACGTGCAATAACTATTATTGTTAACTATTATTGTTAACTATAACTATAACTAATTATTGATAACTATATTAAAACTATTTTTATAATGAAAAAAATACAGTAACTTAAAACAATTCTTTATGAAATTGTATACACTTTTTAGGCATTGAAATGTTTGAATGTTCAACAGCATATTGTAACGAATCTGTGTTGTGATTTTTCCGAGGTTCATGAATGCATCGTACGGCAAGCAAGTGGAGCAGGGGAGAAAGAAGAGCGCAAGCAGTTGTACTTGGATTAAAAAAACGTGATAATTAAACTACGTCTGACAAGCGTGTACATGGAAGACGCTACAATATGATAAATCTCGCAATTTAAGTTTGACGATTTGCTCCCCCGTCTAAGCAACATTCACAGTCGGATGATGCCGTGCATATTAGACGTGCTACCTGCCGCCCATCTCATGTAGCAATGTTGGCACACAACTTTCGGACTTAAGCTTTCCCCATCTGCGATTTTAACAGGACAGCCAGAATGTTCCCAAACAGTAGATCGCAGTGTACGGGGGGACCTTCGACCTCTGGCTCTTTTCTGGCTCTCACTGTTGTGCCGCCACTCTGCTTTCCCGCATGCAACATTCAATAGCGCCCGTGCGTAAGCTTGCGCTAATAAGTGGACCGAATCGAACGCAAGTGGACCGAACCGAACATGCCATACCGAAACGTATTAATTCACCCACGTGTACCGTTACACCCCGACCCGTTTAGTGTAGTATATTTGCTCATTTATAGCACTTGTATTTACTCAACAGTAAAAGTTGATAGGGCTATGGTAATTGAGGTTTTTCTGCTTGGCTCTGGACTAAGGCGGACACTTTTTGCTCTGCTCCGGCTCCCACCCCACCTCTCCCTGCTTGCTGACTTGATCTATGTGCTGTCCTCTTTCTTAACTTATTAAAGCCTCCTGCTGTATTTTTCATCCCAAAAACGAACCATGGAATTAGTCAGCTGAACTCGACACTAAATACCAAATTTTCTCAGTGGGAAGAGCAGGCAGTGAGGAGCCTTCTGCCCCTCTGGGAGATTTGCAGCTGGATCTTAGGTCCTTGGCAAAAGTGGAGAATGGTGTGCCTATCGATACTATACGTTGAGGATGTGGAAGATATCTAAATTAATTATTGGCCTTCTGATAACAGCTATCCAGCTATTTGGAGTTAGCGGTTTCCTGATCTATCACAAAATTTAGCAGAGCAGAGCAGCTTCATTGGAAGACCAGGCTGCCGGTCTTTCTGGATGATGTTGGGCGGGTCGATCAACACTCAGACTCATGTGATGATCAAACTCAATCGCAAAGTGAATGCGCTTTTGGAATTTTACCGCAAATTGGAAAATAATGTGGAGTAATAATGTGGAGTAGTTGGCGTCTGGCCTTGAAAAAGTGATCGAGGATTCGGATAATTGACACCACTCAGGCTAAAGGCATTCAAGACTGACTGAAATTGTTGCTGGCCTGCTCCCAAATTATCCGTTATCTGGAATTTTCCCCTGGAAGAAAAATACGCTTGGATGCTAGCGTCCCCGTCAGCACCCCCTCCATCCCGGCCGGGTCCAAGGCTGGTATGCCAAGGGCGTCTCCACGAAGGAGACAATAAGCTTGGTGAAGCAGCTTCGAATGCTTGACACGCATCCACATCCTTGATAATTACGCTCACACACATCCCTTTTGTCACTGCCTCCGTCGAACTCCTGTTTTCCTCCGTGACGAGATCTGAGATGCGGAGCGCTCGAATGGACTGAGCTGCTAGTCACCGGTTGCGTCGTGTTCCCCCTCCCTGTTCACTACATGGAAAGTCTTGAGATCTGTTGTACACGTCTGTTAAATGTACGCTGTATGTGCTGAGTATGTGCAGGCTCAAGCCGTTCTCCCTCTCAAGCAGAATGGTTCGAGTCTGTCATTTTTTTCCTCCCCTCTCCTATCGATTTTCTTTCACATCTAAGATATCAGGGCGTTAGACAGTGAACCGCCTTCTGTTCTCTCTCCCTCTTTAGATGGGTTGTAACTAGGAAGACAAATTCCTTGTGTGTTTGACATTACTTGGCCAATAAATCTGATTCTGATTTGGAAAGGGGCCTATTTGTGCAAATGCACTTTTTTATTTGTTTCCCCTCAATTAAATAATAAAATAGTACACATTGTTTATTCTCCGGGTTCTGGTTGGAGTTTGGTGCTAACGGTGACCACGTTGTTCATAACCATTACTCCTACAGCTTCACTGGTATTTTTTTGCAGCATGGGACGGTTGGTTGTCTTGCATCATAATTACTCGAGTGTGCAAGTTTTTTTTATGGATAGTTAGAAGCTCCACAAATTTGGCAGAGGTCATTTTGACCACCTTGCTGACATCGCAGCCTTGTTGGGACACAAATCCATCCAATTGGACACAACTAACATACCCACTTGTTGGTCATCAAGAGCTTGTTGCACCCTCAACACAATGTATTTGCCTGACAGAAAGTTTCCTTTATGCACCTTTATCTGAATGAATATGTTTTCTAGTTGAGCAAGGCCGCTCGCACTCACAATTATTTTTTTCTTCCAAATTAGCTATTCAATTACTTTATTTCTATTAACTTACAATATCCCAAATAAGAAATATTAGCTTTACCTCAGAACCGGACAAAAAACAAAAGCAAAGGTAAATCGAGTGATGGGTTAAAAATATGATATATGCGTTTCTTGCGCAAAGTGTCGGCTTATTGCCCTCTCCTATGCAGTACATCAAGTAGAGTGCACATTCAACATAAATACTGTATATTCAGTCAGACTCCTAATCCAATAATGAAGTTGGGCTAGGATGTTCCCACACTGCTCCCGTCTGACGTCAGTGATCAGGGACAGACAAACACACACCACACTTATTCACAGCCAGTCCATGACAAGAGCACTTTAAGCAGCTTTGAGTCCACAAGACAGCGATGAGGTAACCGGCTTATAATTAAGTTAACAAGTATTTGATGCAGCTCACTCTGTTGCATTTAGTTGTTGTGAGGCCAACTTTGTCTCACAATGTGAGTACGGCTAAAGCTAAGTGAAAAGAGTAGAGAGAGAAGGTGTTTCCTCCTCCTCGCTTGCTCTGTCCATTAATTTGATCAATTCATGTCTAAAATCTGAATGACACATTCGTAAAGAAATTAGGTATCGATAATGGATGGATGGATGTTTGTATCTGATCATACTGTATACACATCATATGTATTTGCTTTTGAGCATATCAAAATTACAAAACAGTTGCATTTCATTAAGTTAACAGTATATGGCTCTAGAATACCTGTATGTATTGGACCTAAATGTGTTGTCACTATCTACCAGCATATCAAAATGGGACAGACTCTGCTAGCAGGTGGAGCTATGAGTGGTTTACGCAGAGCGTATTAAAGGTTCCATTGATAAAGTCAGCTGTGCGGTAGGTGATGAAAGGATTATCCTTAAACCTGTGCCAATCTGAGCCTGAAGTGTCCTCCTTTTGATATTTGGACTTGGGAGTAAGATTCACTGTAAATAGCAGCATTGCAATGCAAAAGATGAAGTTAGGAGGGTGGCAGCCTGTAACCAGTCTCATTTTCCCATCTGAGCATGCAGTACTTACGATCCCATCTTCCCCTTGAAGTCAAACACATCCTTGATGTTATTTATGGGTTTCTTCCAACTGCAGACAATCTCCTTCCGCCCCATCTTGGCTCTGACGTTGCCGTAGACTCCTGAAAAACATATGCCATGATACGTTAAAATAAAAACATACACATATTAATCCAGCACACCTGCAACCCTAATGATGACAAAGAGGATAGAAAATTGGTCTGCTATTGTAAGTTTTGGCTGGAATGTCATGGATGTAATAAGTGCATGTCATATATTCTGTGAATGCTTTTGGAAATTACGTGTAAAAACATTGGGTGTGTATTTTTAATTTGTAGCAGCTAATTATACATTATATTAACATGTAGAATTTGTGAAAAGTGAAAATTGTACATCTCCAAAACTCTTTTTTGGGGGGGCGGGGGTGGGGAGGGGTCATATTCTAAAAACATCAAAATAAGTAAAATACTGATATATAATACTGACTTTATATATATAGCTTACCAAGTGTCTATACTTCATGGTCATATCTACAGTCTATCTACAGTTGTAAAATTTGGAAATTGGAGGAACATAATGGTCCTTCGTTGACCCGTTTCACAACCCATGTTCCCTTTTCAGCCTGTTTAGGTTACATAAATGATTGCATGTCCACAGCTGAGGTCAGTCCCAGCTAAGTAAAGCCTTTTTGTACCTATCAGTTGCACAACATTCAAAAAAGTAAGGGATTAGTGGCAAATAGCAGTGGTTGGTTAAGCTTCGGACATACTGTATCTACCTCTCTCTATATCCCTCTCTCGTTTGGCTCCTAAACTGCTCCTCTGTGTCTGCCGAGGGAATGGATTAACACCTGATTCCATAACGGAACTGGGTCGGTTCACAATCTAGCCTTGAAAGATCACTGAACTTTGCACATGTGCAAAATTACTTACTTTGCGCAACTTTTTAATACCACATCTAACAATTAGAAGACTAATTTAAAAAAAATCTACTCAGGAATAAAGCTGTCAAAGCTGTTTCTAACCCTCTATCCAGCTAGCTATTATGCTTACATTATAAATACAGATTTATTTATTTTTTTAATAGCAGCACATTTACGATGGGAAATATTTTATACACTATTTTCGGAACTATTTTATACATACATTCAATGGCATTCAACTGAGCTAAACCTGCCAGGCACTAAACGCTGAAGCACCACATTTCAATCCAAGTGTGACTAAAATGATTGCAAAATTATTTTCTGTATCAATTAAGAGCTATGTGTGCACATTTAATTTGAAAATAGGACGACATCTCAAATGTAGATGAATAAATTCGAGCGTTTTAAACAGAATGTAAAGGTGTAAAATATCTTTCACAATGTGTAATCTACGACTGAAACAACCCAACAAAGTAGCCTAGCGGTAATATTTAAAATGGGTTTTACCTTGTGGAACGGTGAGAGAGAGGAGCAATGAGGTATCCTTGGACGGTACCTGACTTTGCCAGGTAGTGTGCAGCTTTTTACCAACAAGGGGCGGAGCTTCTTCCATTCTAAACTCTCGCAGAGTTCGCGAGATGTGTTAGGTTCAAAACTCCCACAGCCAGACGACTCTATGAACAGATGCATGCGATAGGCCTACATGTACTTCTGAATGAACGTTTTTGTTGAGCAAGACATTTTAGAATAGAATGGACATATTTTAATAAGATATAAATTCATACTCGGGAAGAGCACAATGAGATAAAACATACAGATGCATCTCATCAGATTCACGTCGGCTATACTATTAGCTTCACCAAGTACAGAGTGAAATATTTCATGGATTTTTGATTATTTTGATCGTGATTTAAGATTACACCTAATGAAAATCCCAAATTCGTCATCTATATAAATTAAAATATTACATTAAAAAAATGAAATTTTGAAATTTTTCTACCTGAAATAGCAAGTTATATAGGTAGCTAGCAGCTAATTAGATAGATAGTTAGATAGATAGATAAATAGATAGAGAGAGAGAGAGAGAGAGAGAGAGAGATAGATAGATAGATAGATAGATAGATAGATAGATAGATAGATAGATAGATAGATAGATAGTCAAGTCAAATTTATTTATATTGCCCTTAATCACAATAAAGTCTCAAAGGGCTTCACATATGCACCAGATCATATACACAACATCCCCTGATCTTAACCCCCAGGAGAGCAAGGAAAAACAAACAAAAAAACATCTGGAGAAAAATGAGAAACCTTGAGACGGGACCACAGATGGGGGGATCCTCCTTCCAGGATGATCAGGCTGCAATGGATGCCGAGTGATAGATAGAAAGATGGATGGATGGATAGATAGATAAATAGATAGATACATACATATATACGTACATACATACATACATACGTACATACATTGGTCATTTAAAATGGTATCATCAAATGTTCCACAATTAACAGAAAAAAATATACCAATTATATCAAGCCAGTCCATAGATATCCAAATTTGAAGTTCATAAAATCACCTCTTTTTTTATGCAATTACGTCAGTCAAAGGGAAACTCTTGTGATCAAGCAATGTGGTCTATTAAAAACGATATTTACAGCAAGTGCCAGTACGATCTCCAACCTCGCTTCCGAAGAAAACAATCCCGTGTTCAGCGTTCAAGTCCATATGTTTTGATTGGCTTGTAGGTTGAATTTCCCCTTGAATCCTTGATATGACCTCATTGAATGATCAATTTCTATCGACCATTTGGAAGAATCATCAATTTGCACTTCTGCTTCGAATGAGCTGCGTTTGAAAAGTTCCCTTGTTTTAGGACCCTTCAAAAACATTTATCGAGCATTTAGGAGGCATCAACAGGTAAATGGACCATGAAGTTTTATTGCAGTCTGAAGAATATAAGATATGTTTTTAAACTCCGGATGACGGAGCACCTGGTTGACCTTGCCCTTAATCTGTTTTGTATTAAATGCTTCTATTGCAGAAATATCACTGGATATAGCTAAATTAAGATCTCAAGGCATTTACAGTGTGTTTGTTGGCTGATGAATTTGCCATCTGTATGGCCAATCATTGATATATGCAAAGGTGGGCACTTGACCCTTTTTTGCCGGTCTGTCCTCCGTCCACGACCTCGGAACCCTTGCGGCCTCGTCCCTCTGTCCTTATTTATAAAAATTATCGCCCCGACTCCGTCCTTTTAAAGCGGTTCTGTCCTTACGTCCGCACCCACCCACCAAAAAAAAAAAAAAAAGCGTCCGTGCATGATGCGTCGCGGGAGAGATGGTAACGGCAGAAGTTTATTTAAAGCTCATTGGCTAATTTACTATTCAAACCCGGTGTGGACACGTTTAAAACACCCAACTGTGCGTACTTACTTCCATTGGGAGCTCCGGCGTGAACGAACGCTGTGCACTGCACATGTTTGGTCTGCACAGAGGGGAGTGTTGGCCACTTGTTTGCGATGTCGAAACCTTTTTTTTGTTTTGCCAGTCGTCGTCTTCTACCAAGCAAAAGCTCTTCCTCTCCGATGTGCATCAAATGAAGTTGCCGCGACATTCAGGTTTCAAATTTCCCACGGTCAAACGCCAGCGCTCCTTCTTCGGCTCGTTCTTCTTCTCCTTCATTTTCTTCGACGAAGGTGGTACGTGCGTATGCATGTTATTTACACACACATATGCTACATAACACCCACGCCGCTGCCAAACTAGTTTGCTTCGCAGCAGCAACGAGCTGCGTGGTGGATCCTCTCCGCTGTGGCAACAAATAAATTGCTGGGGCGAGCAGGGGAAACTGTACGCCATCGCAACTTGTGACATAACGGACCGATCACGAGAGAGAATGCGCGTGGCGTCGTATACAAAGCAACAATTTCTGACGTGTGCACTCTGCGTATGTCATGTGATGCTATGCGGGAGTTGTTGGCCGCGCCGACGCGGGAGTATAAAGAAGCCTAAAGAAGACTTTCGCAGAGTAGGTTGAGATTGACTTTGGCTGCCTCACGACAACGTCACACGCATGAGGGCCGATTAGTGGGCTGGACTAAAATCGACCAATGCCCTTGCTTAGTCCGCCCCTTTTTTTCAAACGTGTCACCCCCCCGTCCTCCGCCCTAAAAATCGCCGTCCGTTCGGGGCGGGGGCACGGACCGTTCCTCCACCGGGACGGACTGCCCAGCTCTGGATATATGAAGGATATTTTCGAAGGAACTCGCTCCCGTTTAGCATGCTGAAGGCCCGTGACTTCTGGTGTCATTTGATTGGACGAGGAGCTTTGAGTTTCTAAACAAATACTCTGACATCCTTTTTTTGCTGATTTTAGTTGGTTTGCTGGTAATCTTTTTTTTTCCATCTCCTGCACCCAAAAATTTGAACAAGCATAGGCATTGTCAACTGACTGGGAATGGATGGATGGGTTTCAGCACTAGTTTGGGGTGATAATAATAAAAAGAATGATAATAATAAAAATACTTTATTTTATAAACAGTTTATAGTCTGTTAAGAATTGTTACGGCCCCCTTCATAAGAATGTCACGATGCTTAAAAGTGTTTCATTTCATACATACAGTATCCATATTTTCATGAACAGAAATGTGTATGGCTTAACAGTTTTAACCAACATTTTTCAGATGCCTCCTAAAAAAAAAGAAAGATGCAAGACGACAGTCAGCTAGGCTTGACCAGGAGTCATTTTCAGCAGAACTTCTCCACTCACTTGAGAGTACATTGTCACTGAATTTTGAATTGTCATTGTTTGATCCCTCATATTCTGTTTAACCCTCCTGTTATGTGTGACCCGTACTAAAAAATGAACTAAACTTAGTCTGTTGGCTTCCGCTTTTCAGTTTTGTTTTTCAGCTTGCATTGCGTTATATTTACGTTACATTAGAGCGGGTCACATTGACCCATGAACGTTGTTAAGAAACAAACACAATACCTTGGATTTAACACTTTAATACCTTTGAATCTGTGATATGTTGCGGTCAAGGCGAGCATTTTGATATGTAACATGCCCTACTTTGATAAAATCGTGAATGATGCCAAATTTTTTTCCAACATGGCTGCCAGCAGCTTCCCTCTGATTGGCTGGAAGTGTCTGCACTCGTGAATAAACACAACACAACCACATACCATCATAGATGCTGGATTTTGAACTTTGTGCTGTTAACGGTCCGAATGGTCCTTTTTCTCATGATGTCCATGATTTCCCCCAAAAATATGAACTGTGGACTTGTTAGACCACAGTACCATGTTCCATTTTACGTCAGTCCAATGCAGATGAGCTCCGAAGTAGGCAGTGTTTCTGGTTGTTGATATATTCAGGGCTGCGGACTGCCCCGAAATTGTGGCATTTTAACCCTAAAATTTGAGAGAGTGCAAGTAATTTATATTTTTAAATTTAAAAATTGAGCCTTTCGGGGATGCTCCTCATGACACTCACCTGTTTCCAATTAACCTATTCACATGTGGGCTGTGACAAACAGGTGTATTTTTGGGCATTTCTCAACTTGTTGCCCCATCCCTGCTTTTTTGGAACATGTTGCAGCCAAAATGAGAGAATCTTTGGAAAAAAAGTTCATCAATTTCTTGTCTTTTTAGTGTATTCAATTGAATATATTTTGATAAGGATTTGCAAATAATTGTATTCTATTTTTATTTATATTTTACACAACATTGCAACTTCATTTAAATTGAGGTTTCTAATTGTCGCCCAGAAATGTTGCTAATTCCAGGTAGGGCTGAATGAATAGAGTACCGGTAATTCGGGTTTCTCGGTTGAAAAAGATGTTTGAGGCATTTTTCTGAGCTTGAGTTCCGTATTATTTGCGTGTACACTATCAGGAAGAAGTAGTCAAGCTAACTGCAGCAACATTAGTTCATGCTATGCATGACAGTAACACGGCACCAACGCGGTGAGGAAGCCAACTTGAAAATAAACCTTACCTTACCAAATAATAGTATAATGCCTTGGTATGCTTATATTTTGGAAGTTGTTCCTTGCAGCGTGTTGCGGCGTAACGGCTGACACGATCTTCTAGACTCTGTTTGGGCCGTCACAACTATCTCATCAACACAACGTCGCCCTGAAATAGCATTCAATTGCTTCAGCGTTAACGGATAGTAGTGTTTAGGTGCAAGCAGTACTAGCAGCTAAAAATAGGGGGAGATTTGTTTTAAATCTCACTAATGTTTGTAGACAGGAAATTGGTATGATGCTATGCAGTTGAAATTTATGTATAAAACGTTGATTATATAAAAATGAAAACTAGTTGGTCGTTCTTTTTAAGTGAAAATGTTTTTTTTGTCTATTGTATTCACGCAAAAAAATGTATTCGTTATTTTCATCCGACAACTCGATTATTAGCTAGAATTTTCAGTAGGATATCATAAAATATGGCTGAAGCCCCTATTCCAGGTCACTTTTTTCCCAGCTGCCTAATGTCCCTGTGCTCTGCTTCTATTTGCTAATTTTGTGATCAGCTGTTGGCAAATGGGCAATTTTATTTTATGAAGGTGGGTATTCCACCATAGTTTCAGTAAAGCTCCTGAAGCCCGAGGTCTGGGTGAGGCTGCAGGGGTCTGCCAGCTATGACGTCGCCCGCTAGTGCATGGCAAATGATTGACAACTCGTCTGTCATGCCTTCTGTCTCTTATCGGTTGTTTTTCCTTGGGTGTGGTGGTTTCTTAAAAATCTAATTCGAGGTACAAGGTGGGGCCAGGGTTGGTTTTGCATTCACAATCATTTTATCAATGTAATGCTGTCAGGTAGGGGTGCAACGGTTTACATGGGTGTATTAATACGTTTCGGTATGGCATGTTCGGTTCGGTCCACTTGCGTACCGTTTCTGATCAGTTTTTACCATTGGCGCGAGCTTACGCATGGACGATATTGACTGTTGCTCGCGGGAGAGGAGTGGCGGCACAAAGATGGAGATGGTACGCCAGAAGCCGTGATAAATCATAAATGCGTGGATAAATGGCATTATGCATACGCAAACAAGCCAGCTCGAAGGTGCCCCTGTACACTGAGTTCTCCTGTTTGGGAACATTCTGGCATTCCTGTTAAAATCGCCGATGTGGAAAGGTACGTGGATAAGTCCCAAAGTTGTGTGCCGACATTGCTACATGACATCGGCGGCTATGTTGTTGGTAGCACGTTTAAAATAACGCACTTAAAACGGCTTCATTCTCCGCTGCTTCTCTCGCTAGATGTACGATGCATTCTCGCTAGATGTACGATGCATTCATAAACCTTGGAAACATCATAACTCAGCAAAACACAAATCCAACCACAACACAGATAACCCAATTCGTTACAATATGCTTTTGAACATTCAAAGATTTCAATGCCTAAAAGGTGTATATAATTTCATAAAGACTTTGTAAAGTTATTGTATTTTTTTCATTATAAAGTTTTAATATAGATAGCAATAATTGTAACTGTTATTGTATGTAATTTTTTCATCACAAAAAGTGTATACATGTACTGTAATGACAACTTGTCTTTAACTTGAATACTTAGATGCGTCATAGACTGTTGCTGCTTTACTGTTAGTGTATTTTTTATTCTGGTGTAATTTCTTACACCCTAATGCTTCACTTTTATTTAGTTTTTCTAAAAAATGCATCGTTTACTTGTCATCTTTTAAAAACAAAAATATATTTTAAAAAAAAAACGTTTTTTTTTTTTTTACCGAAAATATACGACCCAAAGTTTCCAAGAAACCGAACCCAAATCTGATTTAGCGTACCGTTACACTCCTGCCGTCAGGTAAGGGACCGTTTTTACAAATATGACAAATGGGGATTTTTTAAAATATATCTATTATTTCAAAGAAATGCTTTATTTACGGTAATATTGTAAACGCCCCCGTTCAGTGCCATCAGGTTTGTTGGGGAGTGCTGGTGCGCATGGTTTTTCTTTAGAACTCTTGTGAGAAGTTCTTTTGACCTCAGCTGCTGTGCTGGGCTGTACAAATGCTAAACAAAGGACCCCAGGAACCTTTTTTTCCAGAAAAAAAGAACCAAGAACACATTTGCAACTCCATCAGTTACAACTCGTCTTCATTGCAAGCCTTTTACATAGTTTTGATTGCATATGAGTAGAAAGCAAGCATGAATGAGTAGGAATGAATGAGTAGTTTATTTTTGGTTGTACACATTGTACAGAAAAGAAAATACACAAATCATTTCAAACATCAATTAACAACCGAAAAAGGAATAGGCTGAAGCACCAGGCTTTTTATTGCCTATCCTATACTGTCCCATGAATCACCTAGAATTTCAATAGAACAAAAGATAACATACGCTCACATTTTAATCTCTAATTTTATATTTTAACAACGGCCCTATATGCGTGAATTATTTTACATTTTAGTTTTTTCTTAAACCTCAACAAAGAAAAACGCAGCTTCAACGCATCATCAAGTCCATTCCACAATTTTACCCCCAAAACTGAAACACATCTGTATTTTATGTTGGTCCTTTCTTTACATATTTCAACCATAAATAAACCTCTTAAATGATAATTGCCTTGTTTTAACTTGTTTTAACTTTAAAAAAGTCTGAATACCAACAGGTAGGCTTTTATTTACGACACGAAAAGGGATTTCCCAAAAGAGTACAACACGTGAAGAGCTTTCTTATTCAACAACTTTTACTTTGTAAAGAACAGGCACTGATCTAGCCAATTTATGTTTAGTGTGTTCTATTTGTGTCTTCCAGCACAGTTTATGATCAATAATCACTCCCAAACACTTTATTTCAGTGACTCTCTCAATTTCAATACCATTTAAATTTAGTTTTATGCCATAGTTAAATGCATACCACCAATTTTAACCAATCAATTTTGTTTTATTTTCATTTAATGGTAACTTAAGACAATCAAACCATTTTTTAACACAATCAATTCCTTTTCTACAGTTTGTATTAGTTGCTCCATGTTATCCCCTGAGCAAAATAAATACCACAATCCCTATAACAGCAGTTGTTGCTCGCGCCGACGCGGGAGTAGAAAGAAGCCTAAACAGAAGCCTTTCACCAAGTAGGCTGAGATGATTTTTGGCCGCCTCGCGAGCACGTCACACCCATGATTAGTGGGCCGGACTAAAATCAACTTCCGGCCATGCTTAGTCCAGCCATTTTTTTTTAAATTTGTCACCCCCCACCCCTCCGCCCCAAAAATGGGCATCCGGCTGGGCCGGAGGGTCCGACCGGTCCGGCCCAGGGACGGACTGCCCAGCTCTGCCGCTCTCACTAGATTGTGACCAGAGCATATGTTTATATAACAGTTTAAATCTGTGAATATTTTGGCACAGTTTGCGTTGGATATCCAGGCTGTTCCAAAATTTCACACCATATACAGATACACAAAAGCTTTTCCGAGTAGATCGGACTCTAGGTATCCTATCCCAGCCGTCAACGGGCGAAGGCAGACTACACCCCGGACTGGTCGCCAGCCAGTCGCAGGGCACACATAGACACTGTCACTGAGCGGGAATCGATCCCACGCTGCCCGCACACAACTCGGGCGTGTGTACCACTACACTATCAGCGGACTGTGAAATCTCCATATCCTCTCAAATTATGCATTTTCTCACGAATTGTGAAAAAGTGTTGTATGTTACTTGGTAGTTGTTTGTTGAAAACTTTAAATAAAATTATTAATGTATAATATTTTACAAGATCATGTATTTTTAATAGTTTTGACTGAATGAAAAGATTGTGAGTGTGTTCTAGAAATCCAACCTTGTGAATGATCCGCACAGCTCGTTTCTTTAAAGTGACTAATGGATTGATTGTACATTGGTAACTGCTTCCCCACACTTCAATACATTACGTAAAATATGGTAGTACCAAGGAGTATTATTAAGTACGGAGTGTATTTTCATCAAGTAACGGTTGAACTCTATTTATAATTGACATACTTTTGGAGATTTTTGTTATGTGTCTGATGTGGGCTTTCCATGATAATTTACTGTCTATTATAACCCCTAAAAATGTATTCTCATCTACATACTCAATATGAACACCTTCAATCATAATCTGTAGTCTTGAACTGGTTGTAGAATTACCAAACATCATTGCCTTTGTCTTACTCAGATTTAATGTTAATTTATTATTATCCAAGGCGGCACGGTGGTCGACTGGTTAGCACGTCCGCCTCACAGTTCAGAGGTCGTGGGTTCGATCCCGGCTCCGGCCTCCCTGTGTGGAGTTTGCATGTTCTCCCCGTGCCTGCGTGGGTTTTCTCCGGGCACTCCGGTTTCCTCCCACATTCCAAAAACATGCATGGTAAGTTGATTGGATACTCTAAATTGCCCCTAGGTGTGATTGTGAGTGCGGATGTTTGTCTCTGTGTGCCCTGCGATTGGCTGGCAACCAGTTCAGGGTGTCCCCCGCCTACTGCCCAAAGACAGCTGGGATAGGCTCCAGCACGCCCCGCGACCCTCGTGAGGAGAAGCGGTACAGATAATGGATGGATATTATTATCCAACCACTTTTTCAATTCATTTAATTCCTCATTTACCATGTTTACAACTTCATTATAATCATTACTGCTAAAAAATATATTGGTGTCATCTGCAACGAGTATAAATTTTGGTGATTGAGATATGTCAAATATATAATTGATATAGACATTGAAAGTTTTGGTCCCAAAACGGACCCCTGGGGGACACTACAAGAAATACTGAGATTTTTTGATGAGTAAGGTCCCATTTTAACATATTGTACCAAACCTGTTAAATAGCTTCTTAACCACTCCCCAGCAACTCCCCTAATACCATATAAATTAAGTTTGGTGAGTAGAATTGGGTGATTGATTGTATCAAAATCTTTTTTCAAGTCGATAAAAATTCCACTAGTATGCTTTTTTTGGTCCAGTGCATTAGTGATCACTTCTATTGCTTCAATTATTGCCATTGGGGTGGTTGTTTTTGTTCTAAATCCATATTGACCATGATTAATTATTATTTGATGTTTGCAAAGAAACTTTTCCAGTCGGGAATTCAAATGTTTTTCCAGGATTTTAGAAAATTGTGGTAGTAGAGAGAAAGGTCTGTAGTTTGTGTAGCTGTGTTTGCTGTTATTTTTGTATAATGGATTTACTTTAGCAATTTTCATTTTACTTGGAAAATGACGAGATTGGAATGATAAATTACAGATATAGGTCAGAGGTGTTGCAATGTTATGTATGACATTTTTTTAACAATTATCATATCAATATCATGTCAGTCAGTAGATAGTTTATTTTTGTATTTGTGAACAATGTTTGTCACCTCCCCCGCGACCCTTGTGAGGATAAGCGGTATCGATAATGGATGGATGAATGGGTTTGTCACCTCCTGCTCATCTACGGCTGAAAGAAAAATAGAATAAGGGTTCCTTTTAATTGTATGATTACATTGGTTAACGTCCTTGTCTGGAATCTCACTAGCCAACTCTGGGCCAACATTTACAAAAAAAAAATTATTAAAACAGTTTACTATGTTATTTACATCATTCTTATCAATGAAATAATCAGGATATGTTGCTTTAGCAGATCCCTGTTTAATTAAGTTGTTCAGTATATCCCAAGTTTTTTTTGTATTATTTTTATTCTCATATAATATTTTTTTTGTAATACAGCTTTTTGCTAGTTCTTATTATGTCTGTTAATTTATTTTTATAAATCTTATATCTTTGTTTTGCTTCTTTGGTTTTGAACTTAATCAACAATTTATAGAGATTGTTTTTCTTTTTACAAGCATTTATGATTCTTTTGGTAAGCCACGGACTTTTATTTATTTTCTTCTTTGTACTGCGTTCTTCAACAGGGCAGTGTGTATTTTACAGCGAAGTGAAAATGTCTAAGAAATGACCATATGCACTATCCACATCTGATTCCCTGTAGACTGCGCTCCAATCCTGGAACATTAGACTATTGTTAAAGGTGTTTATATTTTCTTCAATTCGTATTCGTTTGTGAGTAACTTTTATGTCATCTTTAATTTTTCTTTACATCACAGTCAAACAAAATAAATACAGGTAAGTGGTCAGTGATGTCACTTATAAACAGGTCACTCATGGTTAGATTTCCCATGATGTTAGTATAGATGTAGTCAATAATTGTGGCACTGTGTGATGTTATTCTGCTTGGCTTTGTTATTTTTGGATAAAGGGACATACTGTACATCGTATCCAAAAAGTCATCTATGATTTTCAATTTGGTTGGATTTAATAGGTCAATATTGAAATCACCACATATAATTAATGTTTTTTGATTTACAGTGGAAAATAATTTCTCCCTCCATTCACTGACATTTTCTATATTTGAACCAGGTGATCGATATTCCATCCATCCATCCATTATCTGTACCACTTCTCCTCACAAGGGTCGCGGGGCGTGCTGGAGCCTATCCCAGCTGTCTTTGGGCAGTAGGCGGGGGACACCCTGAACTGGTTGCCAGCCAATCGCAGGGCACACAGAGACAAACATCCGCACTCACAATCACACCTAGGGGCAATTTAGACAGTCCAATCAACTTACCGTGCATGTTTTTGGAATGTGGGAGGAAACCGGAGTGCCCGGAGAAAAACCACGCAGGCACGGGGAGAACATGCAAACTCCACACAGGGAGGCCGGGGCCGGGATCGCACCCGCAACCTCTGAACTGTGAGGCGGACGTGCTAACCAGTCGACCACCGTGCCGCCGTGATCGATATTCACAACTTAGAATTATATTTTTCTTCTTTTCATTGTGAATTTCTACAGTCAAACATTCCCATACTATTTTCATACTGATCTTGTGTAAAATATTTACAGTTGTTAACGATGGAAGATAGAAAGCTGTTATCAGGATCTATTTCTGTATTAAGATCCGTTGTGTTGTGCTCCATGTATTCAAGAGTTTCCAGCTCCATCTGTTTATGGTAGAGAGTTCTCTGTTGCATGTTCATATGTCCGTTGTTCCTTGATGTAGTCTGTGTGTTTGTGGTGTTGAACATGTTGGATATATGGAGTCATGTTACCTTGATTCTGTTCGTATCAGTACTTGTCCATCTTATATATTATTTATTTTTTAATCTATATTAATTAATACTTGTGCATAACAGCCTTTTATTGTCTTCATTTATTGTCTACTGTTTGTAAAGTGCTTTGTTACAGCTCTAGCTGTTATGAAATACGCTATATAAATAAAATGGTATTGTATTGTTTTGTATTGTATTGTATTGTATTATATTGTATTAAATTGTTCAATCACACAATTAATTACTTAGTTTATGAGTGTCATATCAACATTATTAGAATCAGTTGATTTTATGTTCTTAAACTTTCGAACAACTTCTAACATAATCACTCACGCATAAATTGCAAATCCAACAAGGACACAATGGACTATTCATTAATTATGATCACAGTATTTACCAAAATATACACTGAAACTAAAATGAATATTATCCGTCGAACAATTAATTTAAAAAAATACAACTGAGTCCAATAGCTCTCATAAAGGCAAGTTCCCACAATACCACAATATAGAAATAAAACAACTTGAATGCAAATCGTTACAGAACGATGGATGGCGGTAATATACTTTTACAGTCTTGAAAAGGGCCATTGAAGACAAAGAGGAAGACGACGAAGAAGAACAGCACCAAGCTTCCTCTTCCAGGGCTGTCGCCTACGTCATTTATTGACGACGTGCACATTTTTAGCTAAGTGATCATCTTTACGAACACAAGAGCGATGAATCTGAAATAAAATTCAATAAAATGTGAAGTGACACGAACCAATTGGTGAAGCAAGGTTCGACATTACTTGCCATTATCTCAAAAGTTGTTAGCGTTTCATAGACGTAAATAGAATACGGACGAGGCGGGTTGGGCTATGCTACGTATTAGCAAGTTAGCGAGCCTATAATATAAGCAGGGTAGTTCTTTTGCTATGAAACAAATTTGGCATTTACTGTGTCTGTGTGCGTTTTTATATGCGACGTGGCGAAATGTTGCTTATGTAAAATATTACTTCGTTTAGTTGTCTAAATTAGGTAGCGTCACTTAGCTATTGGGGGTAGGCTGCTTCCGAAGTGATTACGCATTTAATGTGTGTTAGCAGTTTGTGTTAGCATTCCTTCAAGTAGTGTGATCATTCTCATTACTTTGCAGTTTGTTCGTGTGCACAGGATCAACCTTTTGGTTAACCTTGAACCCCGGGACTATGGCGCCGCGCTTACAGTTGGAGAAAGCGGCTTGGCGTTGGGTGGAATCTGTAAAACCTGAAGATATCAGCCAGGAGCATATCGAGCTAGCGTACCGCATTGGTCTTCCGGCCTGCAAGAGAGGAACCTGCAGGTATGAGAAATGTCGCATCTTTTTAAATTGTGATTACATCGAATAGCGAGTTAAACCCCCGGTAGTGTATGTTATTTGATGTAGACTTATCACCCAAATGCTGCGTATAAACTCTTTATTCGTCGTGTTGGTCCGTCTGTATTGCGACATTACGTCCAATGACATCAATAAACGTCACGTGAACCCATAAGAATATTCAACCATCAGTTGCTATGTTCCCGAGTTAACTCTTATACCGTGACTCGAAGCTGCTTGGAAACTTGTACGCATATTGTTAGCCTGTCATACAGTGTCCGCAATTGTTTTGAATAACGGTTTAGATTTGTGCACATGCCATGGCTTTTCAGGAGGAACTGTAAAGGCAACCCCAACTGTCTTGTTGGCATTGGTGAACAGACGTGGCTTGGGGAGATAGATGAAAATGCTTTCCACAATATTGATGACCCAAATTCAGAGCGTAGAGATAAGGTACCATACTTGTCAGTTCAATCACAGTGCACAATACAATACAATACATAAACTAAATTTATATATTGTGCTTAGTCTGACTGTTCTTCTGTCTCTTACAGAACACATTTGTTGGTTTGACCAATCTGGGAGCGACATGTTATGTCAACACCTTCCTTCAAGTGTGGTTCCACAACCTTGAGTTGCGAAGAAGTCTCTATCAGTACTACAATTCCCGTGCACAGGAACACAATACAGAGTCAGGTACAAGTACAAATTGTTTGCGTTTGGTAATTGACCTGGTTTAAAATGTGTGCTGCATTACTTTTTCTCCATCGTTTGTGTACACGCTTTTATGCGTTTAAAATGCATGTTAACACCTTAATCTGACCACGTTCACCTTTCATGTTCATAGTTGTGTCAACTCAACCACACTACTCTATTGGTAACCATATTCTTCTTGCCCACATTATTACACTTCCATTGATTGAATGTCGGCACCGCCTTTTTGCCCATGAAGTCTAACCCCTGTTCAAGTGTCTCACGTGTATAAATGAGACCAAGATAAATCTTTTCAAATCTTTTTTGTGAACAACTCAGTTGGGAAAAACAAAAATCTTTTCAATAGGGGAAGTACAAATATACAACTTGGGTAATGTGGTAGCGTAAATTTGCCCTTATAACAAGGATGTGACTGTGTTCAGAATGAACCAATTGCGTTCAAACTTATGTTAAATGGAACTCGGCACACGCCTGCGACTATTTCAAGTGGGGATGGGAATTTCGACTAATTTGCCCGCCGACTTTTGAGACTAGTCGACTAGTCTATAAGCAAGAAAACTTGAAATTTAATACATATTGAATTCAAAGTTCAAAATGCAAATGTTTTGTGTATTTACAGTAGGGGCTATTTCAGCCCAAACATTCAGGACAGTTTGTTAATTTAAATTCTATTGTATGTATCTATGTAACAACAACTGACTGAATAAAAGTGAACAATTGAAAGAGAAATACATTTCTGATACATTTGCCAATGCAATGCATGGCATTTACTATGAATAATGTAAGGAGTAATGGTACCGACTCCCAGTCCAGCAGAGTCTCATTTGCCATATGTTAGGTGCATTATCATGCACACAGACAACGACTTTATGTTAGATGCATTATCATGCACACAGGCGACAACTTTATTTTCTAGTGCCTACACACTCCACAGTAGAGCAGCCAAGTTTTCAGCTGTGTGTCTTTCCTCCAAGGCGCATGAAGCACACAGCTGTGGAGATGTCCTTCGTCCACATACAGATTATAGTTATGTAAGATTCGGTGGCTATGGACGTCCATCCGTCTGTAGTTATGGCCACATAGCTGACCCGCTCAAACGCTCGTAGCATCTCCTCTTTCATTTGGTTATGGCTACTCTTGAGTTGGGGTGTTATTGTTTTGCGACTTGGCACTACGTACTCAGGCTCAATATACAGCATTAATTTTTCGAACCCTTTGCCCCCAACAAAAGAAAGTGGCAGCATATCGCGTCATTTTACAAATTAGTTGGGTAATCTTTGCTGTGCGGTGAGCATCACAGCGCCCGGGTGGAACAAACGCTCTCATGCTCGTCTGCCTGGACCCGCCGCTATCGACCTGCAGGTTCACATCGAGGTTTACTTTGTGGTTTCTCATCGCTCCGGGAGAGTGGTTGTAAACAAGTTTATGCTTAGAAAGCCTACAGAGGACCCTGTTGTCATCTGCTGCAAAATACTGCCAAATGGTGCCGTTGTTTTTCGTGTTAGCTTCAACGTCTTCAGAATTTACTCTCTCTCTTTAGCAAATCTCTCTTGGTGCTCAGCTTGTTAATGTTTACAGAGGCAGCGGCGTGAGGTGCAAGACGCGTGATACTTAATGCAGCGTTTAACCGACTAGTAAAATACTAAAGGTTTAATAAATCGTAGACGGTTAAACGACGTTGCGCACATCCCTAATTTCAAGTGCCTCTGATTAACCCCAAATAAAGTGAAGGTGTTCTAGACCAGGGGTGCCCACCTTTTTTGATCACAAAATGATCTACCACCTACTAAAAATGCAAAACACATTATTTATAAAAATATTGAGAATTATTTTTATATGTACTGTATTTTCCGGACTATACATTGAATCAAGTATTTTTTGTGAAATGCGGCGTAACTTTCGGACTCTATTGCTAACACTATCAATCACATTCAATCACATTTTATTTATATAGCACTTTTCATACATAAAAATGCAACTCAAAGTGCTTTAAAACATTCAAAGCAAAACATAGAATTATCTTCAATCAAAAGAAAAGATAAATTATTTAAAAGTTGTTGAAAGCCAAACTAAAAAGGTGTGTCTTGAGCTTCCTCTTAAAAATATCAACAGTCTCTGCAGACCTGACATCCTCTGGCAGGCTATTCCAAAGGTGAGGACCAAAATGGCTGAATGCAGCCTCGCCATGCATTTTGGTCCTCACCCTTGGAATAAATAAAAGGCCGGCGCCAGAGGACCTCAGGATCCGCGAGGGCTGGTATGATAAAAGCAAATCAGATAAATAAGATGGCCCAAGACCATTAACACATTTATAAACTAATAAAAGTACTTTAAAATCGATCCTGAAACACACAGGGAGCCAATGCAGCAATTTCAAAACTGGCGTAATGTGCTCCCGCCCTCTGGTTCTCGTCAGCACCCGAGCGGCTGAATTCTGCAGTAGTTGCAGTGGTGAAATGCTCTTTTTCGGGAGGCCAGAGAGCAGGGCATTACAGTAATCTAAACGACAGGAAATAAAGGCATGCATCAGCACTTCCGTGTTAGCCTGAGAGAGAAACGGGCGGATTCTGGCGATATTCTTAAGGTGATAAAAACCAATCTTGGTTACATTTTTAATATGAGGAATAAAACTGAGCTCAGAGTCAAAAATGACGCCAAGGTTCTTCACACAGTGTGAGGGATTAAAAATGTGTAGTTTTGGTAAAAGCTTCTCTCTCTGACCTTCGGGACCGATAACTAAGACCTCAGTCTTGTCCTCATTGAGCTGTAGGAAATTATCTGCCATCCATGACTTGATATCTAAAATGCAATTTAAAAGGGTATCAATGGGTCCTGTGTCATCAGGAGACACGGCAATATACAGCTGCGTGTCATCAGCATAGCTGTGAAAGCTGATGCCGTGTCCCCTGATGACATCCCCGAGGGGAAGCATATAAAGATTAAAAAGTAAGGGGCCTAAAATCGAACCTTGAGGAACCCCACATTTAATTTCATGAGTTTTAGAGGAACAAGTATCCATACTTACAAAGAAATATCGGTCTGTGAGATAGGAATAAAACCAGTCAAAAACAGTACCAGAGATGCCCACTAGATTTTTAAGTCTATTTAATAAAATTTGGTGATCTACTGTATCAAAAGCAGCGCTTAGATCCAGTAGCACCAAGACTGTGAGTTTTCTCACGTCTGCAGTGCACCTAATATCATTTAAGATCCTTAAAAGAGCAGTCTCCGTACTGTGGTTCATCCTAAAACCAGATTGATATTTCTCCAAAATATTATTTGTATTTAAAAAATGATTCAACTGGATGAAAACCAGTTTTTCTAAAATCTTACTTAAAAACGGTAAGTTGGATACGGGTCTGTAGTTATTAAAAACGCTCGGGTCAGAACCGCTCTTCTTCAGAAGGGGCTTCACCACCGCCGTTTTAAAGGCAGCTGGGAAGACGCCTGTCTGAAGAGAGCAATTGACTATATTTAAAATTTGTTCTTCAAAAAATCCATAAAATGTCTTAAAAAGAAATGTGGGAATTGGATCCAAAAGGCAGGTTGTTGGGTTTACCTGGGAGAAAACTCGAACAAGTGTCCTTGCATCAACCAGGGCAAAACTTTCCAGTGTTTCCTCATGTAAATATGATTGTCCGGGTTTATTAAAACTTGTGTTTTGACGGGCTAAAAGACTGGATCTTATGTCATCGATTTTACTTCTGAAGTGGTCTGCAAAGTCCTCACAGAGAGCATCTGTTGGTCTCTGTGGGGACTTATTAAAATCAGAACTAGTTAAAAGTTCAAAGGTGGAGAAGAGAACCCTGGGGTTGTTTTTATTGACTGTAATGAGGTTTGAGAAATAGGAAGATCTTGCCAGTTTTACTGTTTTATTGTAAGATTTCAGTTGTTCGCATAAAATTTCATAGTGTACTGTAAGTTTACTTTTTCTCCACCTCCTCTCTGCACTCCTGCATTTTCTCTTTGATATTTTGATAGCATTGTTTCTCCACGGGGGTACAGTCTTTGTTTTTGTTGTTTTAATTAAAAGTGGAGCTACTGAATCTAATGATGATTTAAGATGTAGGTTAAAATTGTCAACAATAAGATCACAGGGTGCAGGTAAAATGTCAGCAGGAGTGTTTTTTAAGATCTCGATAAAATTTGCTGCCACCTCAGAAGATAGGTAGCGTTTCTTCACTGTTCTGACCGGGACTGCTAGATGGTTAAAACTGGCGATGTTAAAATAGACACAGTAGTGGTCTGACACTGCCAAGTCAACAACAGAGGACACACCAGCAGACAAGCCATAGGTTATAACCAAATCCAGGGTGTGTCCTCTGTTGTGAGTTGGCTGCAAGACGTGCTGTTTAAAATCCAAGCAGTTTAAAAGGTTTGAAAAATCTCTGGATAGTGGGTCCGAGATGTTGTCCATGTGTATATTAAAATCGCCAGTTATTAATATTCTGTTATAACTGGAATATAAAATGGATAAGAATTCTGAAAATTCTGTAATAAAAGAAGTGGAATGATGGGGAGGTCTATAGACGGTAATGCAGAGAATAGGGGGACTGCTAAAAACAAAGGCATGGTGTTCAAACGATAAATAGCTGCTAAAAATGATCTCCTTTGATAAAAGAGTATTAATAAAAATTGATGCAGTCCCGCCTCCTACACTACTTAGCACTTAGTTTACACTGCATTACCCAAAGTGCTTCATGGATAACCCGGATTACCACTACTGCGCATTTGCGTCACAAACGGGCATACAGTCAGCAGGAGACATGGCAGTTTTGAGAGAAAAACAATGCGGCAAATAAATAAATAGATAAATTAAGTATTTGTCAATTTTGATTGTCACGGTTGTTGTGACTAGTCGACTAATTGTGGCAGCCCAAGTGTCAGGCTAGCTGTTTGTTGGCTGAGGGCCAGGAGATGCAGCCAGGAGATGCAGCCATTCAGCATGTTGAGAATGTAGCATTTTGAAAAATCATTTTTTTTTTTTAATATGCTGTCACTGTACGACTCTTAATTCAAAATGGGTTGTTTTGAGCTGCTTGTTGTGATGTCATTTGTTATTGTTACCACATTCATTTTGTTATTTAGCACTTACTCTTAACCAACTGGAAACTTCATTGGCATATTACCTACTAAGATATGACTCTGTATGCCCCTGTGCTAAATGTTTAATATTTGCTTAAGCCTGTATGTTCTGATCTCAGGTTTTGGACGGATGTGATACTGGTTTGGCTGCGTGTGCATGTTTGATGTTGCTCACAACAGTCCAAGCAATGCTCATGGATTTTGTGTGACTTCTCAGACGCATGGAAAGTTAGAGGGAACATTGTCCACACCCATAAGAAATAAAGTAGAAATAGCTGCGAATGATAAGAACGATTTTGTGAACAGAGACTGAGTCTGTTTTATTTATACATTTCATTTTCTTATCTATTTTATTTATTGTTCCACATTGCAATGCGAATGTTCAGTATTGTTGAGAATTAAAAGTTAATTGTTCTTAAAAAGGATGTGTTTAACCCCTCAAGGCCTAAAGCGCCTTGCTCAACAGCCCCCCAAAACCTAAGGTCGCCTTTAGAATCACCCTTGAAAACCTGAAGTTTTCCACAGAAATCTCAGCCCCTGTAGCAGACAGAAGAATAATTCCAAAATAGTTAGAGAGCTTAGACATGTGGATTTCACACAGGCAGAGTTTATTATTATTCACTGGTAAATAGGGATGGGACGAGACAAAAATCCCACGAGACGAGATGTCTCACGAGATTGAGTCCGCGAGAACGAGACGAGACGAGATTTTTGCTAAATTTCGAATATAAAAAAATACCTAATGTAATTTTTTCAATTTTCAAAATGTTTTTTATCGAACAGACTGCAAGAAAATTAATCATCTAGCGCTAAAGTGCAAATGCAAACAGGAGTCACTTTCGTTACATGCTCTCAAATATTGGTGCAATAACAGCTAAAGCTGAGATCTTTTCTCTTACTGAATACTTTGACAAAATCCAACTGTGCTCGTGGGCCAGTAACTCAATTTTATATAGTGTTTTATGTTTATTTATTGGCTTTATTTATATTTTTATTTATATTTTATATATTTGTTAATATATATTAATATCTTTATTAATAGATGTATCACTGCCTCTTGTTTTTTTTAATTTATTGTATTGTTTTTAAAGTGCTTTGTTTTAGCTCTAGCTGTTATGAAATGCGCTATATAAATAAAATTGTATTGTATTGTAGAGTTCAACTTGTTTCTCAGTCGACCTTCAACAAGAGGAATGTCACTGCGTCTGTGTCAAGGTTTATGCAACTCGTTGAAGTTCTGGGCTCCTCAGAGCTGCAGAAACGGCACCCCGCTGCTCTAGATCGCGAGCCATCATGTCCAAAGAGTTGTCCTAGCGCGTGATTACGTCCATAATTAGTTTTTGCGCGGGCAGCTCGAGCTGTTTTTATTTAGACGTCAAAAGTGCTTCTGCTGTTGCGCATCGGTGAAAAAAAGAAACTATACGCTTGACACATCTAAACAAACATGATACGCGGCCAACTTTGGACCAACTGCACTAGCGTTGCGTTCATTGCCTGCACGATAAGCACTTAATGTCTGGCTCAAAGCCAGCCTCACGTATCGCCACATGCATGCTGCGAGCGTTGTCGGTCACAACAGCGACTCCGTGATTTGGCCTCGGAAGTTCCCATTCGGTGACAGCTCCTTTTAGGACATCTGCTATATTCATCTGGACTCCAAAACACCGTCAAAAGAAAATAGAGCTCGTGCTGTGCAGGAACGAGAAATCTTGTGGCGTTCTAATCCCGTCCCATCCCAACTAATAAATAATAATATCTTATTATTTTTCAATCAAAGATGTAAAAATAACGTGTCAGTGTGACAGAGGCACCATTTTAATTTTTTTTTTTTTTTAATTGAGTGGTAATTACCATCCTCTATTCTGTTACACAGACCGTTACGTAACGTATTTTCCGGGCTATAAGCCGCACCGTTATACAAGCCGCACCCACTCTATTTTGAAAACATTTTTGGGGAAAAAAAACTTAAGCCGCACCTTTATGTAAGCCGCACCTATCTATGTTGAAAACGTTTATATTTACTGCATTTACAGAATGATTATGAACTGTAAATGTACATGGATGTACCTGAGCGGATTCTTTCCTAACAGTGCCTTTTAACACTGCAGCAACATTGCTGATTAAAACAGACGAGAACTAAGAGAAAATAAACAGTACTTATCTTTTTCTATTTTTCTATTCTATTTCTCTATTTCACTGCCGACTGCCGCTCCAGTTTGTCAGCTAATGTCCACCAGACTCCACCATCTATTGTTCTACTTCATTCTACATATGCACCTGTCTTGTTTTATGTTAATAAAACACACGACATGCTAAATCAACAATAGCATTTCACATCGAAGCAACAGAACGGACGTAACATCAGCCAATCACATTCATGTGCACTTCAGGGGCCTTGAGGAAAACATAAAATGAAAGCATTACAGCACCTAATACAATAAGCTAGTGCATGGCGCCCTCTCCTGTTGAACTCCTCCACCTGCAGTCACATCCAGTCAATGGGAAATGTATTGTATTCATTCCCGTTAGAGCGCCCCGAGCGGTGGAAGAAAAATCCACAGAATATCTCCACCGGACCATAAGCCGCAGGGCTCAAAATCTAGGAACAAAGTTGCGTCTTATAGTCTGAAAAATACTGTATTTTAGAGCTCCCGGCGATTGGCGGCGTCCGCCATTAGCCTACCGCTCGAAAAAAATCCAGCGATATCTTCTGTGGTCTCGCGACACCATCGCGTGTATATTCTGATGCATTAAATTGGCTGAGAGACAGAGAATTGGATTAAAAAAAAAAGACACAGACGTGTCCGCTCTCCTGGCTTTAAAGGTAGAAAGACGCAACAGCGCTCCCGGCGCTAGTGGTAGGAACGCAGTTATATGCTCCTGTTCTTAATGGGTCGAATGATTATGATCTAATTTCACTGTAGCAATACAAATGTTCAGTATTATTGAGAATTAAAAGTTAATTGCATAAATTAATTTATCCTAAAAATTTAGCATGACAGGCCCAGCTGTGTGCATATTCAAGATTATATTGATTAAAGTGGAGAGAATAACCTGTCAGATAGTTTTTCTTTACATTTAAATTATCCATCCACCCATCCATTATCTATACCGCTTGTCCTCACAAGGGTCGCGGGGAGTCTTGGAGCCTATCCCAGCATTCTGCGGGCAGTAGGCGGGGGACACCCTGAATTGGTTGCCAGCCAATCGCAGGGCACAAAGAGACAAACAAACATCCGCACTCACAATCACACCTAGGGGCAATTTAGAGTGTCCAATTAACCTACCAAGCATGTTTTTGGAATGTGGGAGGAAACCGGAGTACCCGGAGAAAACCCACGCAAGCACGGCGAGAACATGCAAACTCCACACAGGGAGGCCGGAGCCGGGATCAAACCCACAACCTCTGAACTGCGAGGCGGACGTGCTAACCAGTGGAGCTCTGTTCCGCCGTGTTTAATTTAAATCAATGTAATTACCACTTTAGTTTGTTGACCATTCAGTTAGATGTTTTGCAACTATTTCAAGTGGATTCATTTTTAATTGTGAAAATTTGGATTAGCACTACTTGTACAATGTAATTCCATTTTGTGAAAAAAAAATCTTAACTAGAATAATTCAGGGTCAAATTGTTACCATCATTGTTTATTGTGGTATACTAAAACATATTTTGTAGAATAGCAAAAGTTGTAGTTTGTATTTTTTCTTGGCAAACTACTCTGACAAATACTTGTTGTGTTTCAGATTATGAACCTCAGTCCATATGTGAGCATCTACAATATTTGTTTGCACTACTACAGAACAGCAACAGAAAATACATCGATCCTTCAGGGCTGGTTAAAGCTCTTGGCCTAGACACCGGGCAACAGCAAGTAAGAGGAACTGAAACTGCAGCAAATTTCCTTTACGATCACTTCAACAAGTGGAGACTCCACAAGGTACTAATCATTCTTTTCTCTCTCAGGATGCCCAGGAGTTCTCAAAGCTCTTCTTGTCCTTGTTGGAGGACACATTGTCCAAGCAGAAGAACCCAATCCTGCAAAATATCATTCAGCAGCAGTTCTGTGGACAGTTCTCCTATGTAACTGTGTAAGCAAACCAACTACCCGAATGTAACACTATCACATAAGTGTACTGCCCTCACTGTCGAACTGCAGAGAAAGATTTTAAAATTTTGCAATCACTGTTGTTTTCCAGCTGTAATCAATGCGGACGATCGTCTGCGCTGCCCTCCAGATTCTACGAACTGGAATTGAACATTCAGGGCCACAAGAACCTTACAGAGTGTGTTACAGAGTTTCTAAAGGTAGGTGAAGGATAGAATAATATTAACACAGTCGAATGAGTCCTGAAAATACAAGTGTGTATTGTATGAGTTGATAAACAGTCTTCGCAGTAACACTCGTAAATCTTAGAAAAAGACATTACAATTATTGTCACAATGCATCATAACCTAGGGTTGGGCAATTGATCGAAATTTAATCGTGATTTCGATTTTCGCTTCTCTCAATGTTAAAGCAGCACTGGGCAAGAATTCAAACTGAATAAAAAATGTTCACAACTCTTTTGATGAAACATTGACTTACAAGTAGTTGAATGGGACTTTTGTCATGCCCTGGGCGGGTCTGTATCGTTTTTACTGGCACTAAACAACTTTGAGGAGGATGGGAGCAACCCTGGCACACAAAAGTATTGTTTGAACAAAATTAGATTTATTACTTCATCGCTATTCATCTTTCACATAGCCACTGGAAATACAACTGTAATTCAGTCCAACTTGCAGGCCAGCGAGAGCTCAGGATTTCACGACAATACGTGCTTGCGCGCATTGGAAATGTGTTTGACTCAAAACACTACTACTTTTGTCGTCATGGCGCTGCCATAGTCAACAAAAACTGACATAGGACACAATGTTGCTTTAAAAGTCAGGTTCATCAATTAGACATTTCATAAACACAGTACAAATGAATAGGAAAGACACTCGATTCTTGTTATTTGCTCACGAGGAGAGCAGAGAGGAAAGTACAATTTCTGCTTGGTCGCTGTTTCCTCTCTTTTTATTAGTCTTCGGATTCCCTTCTGACATGGGTGTTTCCAACATAAGGGGCGGGGAATTCATGCAAACCGTTGGAAACACATGAACTTGTTTCTCTATGTGTGTGTATTTGTGAGTGAAAGATTACTGTGTACATGTCATAATTACGCCAAAGCATTACATTTCAAAAACATTCACTCACATCCTCATCTTTCTAAACCTTATCGGTTGGTGTCAACAAGTCTGCTATTGATAGATAACGAAAGTGGAGGCCCCCGTCTTACTTCTCCGTCTTCCTGTCTGCCGTGTTTTCGGTTTCGTAGAAGTGACGTCAAAGGACGGAAGTTCCTTCTGAATGAACAGTATTTGGCTAACTACTGCCCATTAGAGGCTTGGCATGCGTTTGAAAACGCACTTCTGCGGTGTAGTGTAGCTGCATTTTTAACAAACTAGGATGTGTATTCCAACACAGAGTGGGGGAGAGATATTTGGCTGTTTAAAAAAAGCCCGGCTACGTGTAGACAAGTCCTGAGGTAGAGGTGGTACCATCCCCACCATACGCCATGATGCACATGTATTCTGTAAATTCATCCCACTCACTTTCTTTTACAGGAAACATACTTTAATTCCAGTTCCAATAAGAATGACTTATCACGTTAAAGCCAAGTCAAAGAGCCACATTATACATATAGGCACACAAATGTTTTTTTGTTGTTTGTTTTTAGTGGGGTTGCCAACTTGCCATTACATTCAACAAAAACTGTGTTAAAATCCCTGTGTTGAACTTCATTCATTCTTCTTCATTTTTGTTATACTCTGATTTACTTTACGTTTTTCCCTCCATCTCATTAGCGTCAAAGTGTATGCGTGAGATGCACGTACCTGGTACCTCGTTTGCAGAATGTCATCTGTTCAATCGGACAGCCCTTTATCATACGCGCAACAGCGTGCCCATATTTGTATGTGCTTTCATTGTTACAAAGAAAACCCAGTCTTTGCTTATTTTAAAAAGGAAAACGGTGGAGGGTTGCAATTAGAGCTGCACGATGTTGGAAAAAAATGACATTGCTATTTTTGGGGGGTTTGCGATATATGTTGCGATGTTAAAAATAGAATTTTCACCAGGTGACTTGAATAGATTTGTTTGGGAATAATTTGGTTAACTCACAATGACATCATTGTATTCATATAATATCGTTTAATCCAGACTAAGGGGGCTCATCTGTGATTGATGATTGCTGTATATAAAGGGGATCACAGCGGTCATGTCTCTGTAACATAATAGATTATTTAACGTTGTATTTCACACTTCAATGTAAAAAGCAACAAAATATTAAACATATTTTAAACAAAAAAATAAAAAGAGCAGGTGCACTAGACCCTTGAGTCATTTCAAAAAATAGAAGAAAATAAAAAACCTCTAAAGCAGCAGCAGAGTTATAAACACCTTTAAACTGAACTCTAAAATATAAAAAAATTCAAAAGCAAGTGTACTAGCACCTGAGTTGTTTACAAAAACATAACATTAAGATAAAAAAAAACCTTTGTGAAACTGCTGCAAAGTCGTAAACAAATTAGAACAAAAATATTAAAAATTAAAGAGCAGGTGCATTAGTCCCTTGAGTTGTTGACAAAAATATAACAACTACCACGGTCTGTAAAACATATTGCATCTGTGATTTGTCGGTGCTGTTTAGACTTCTTATCATAAGGAGTTATGCTGGCAAAAGCGTCTGTAATTGTTTTTTGAGTAGATTAAGTTTCACCTCGGGTCCCACTTCTTAGTTTGAACTGCTCATACAGGGGCTTGTGACGGCGATTGCAGCCACAACGGTGAGGCACTGTTGGCAAAGGATGTTTTTTTTGTTCTGAATCTTCCTTTTTATAGCCGAAATACTTTCATATTTTGGATGTTGACTTTCTTTTGGGGACTAAATCCACTGCTGCTTCTGCCGTCGTCTCCTCCTCCATGTCGTCTGTTAGTGTTTTCAGAGCAGACAGCATTGGCTTGTGAGAGTGAAGGGGGAGGGTCCGGTGACTGATTGGCAGGAGGGAGGGGGTGAGCAAGACAGGCTGTGTAAGAGCACGGAGTAGCTTGCTGCTTTCATGTTTGCGTGTTCTAAGAAAAAAAAAAAGTAAAAACATCACACGTCCTACGATCGCACATGCGCACATCGCTATCGCGATGCTCAAACGACACATTGTGCAGGCCTAGTTGCAGTGATAATTGACATTGTCTAACTTTCCCCCATCTCCCTACAGCATCTCGAGCTAGGCCATAGTGATCATTGGGTTCATCTGTAAATTTGAAAAAAAATCTACATTTCAGTTTTTTTTTCTGTCAAGATGTGGTTCTGACTGTACATTAATGAGAAATAAAATGTACTTTTTGGATTTTGGCAAATGGCTGCAATGACACAGAAAGTGAAACATTTCATGAAACCCCCCTTTCATTAGCGCTGATCCAAGATGGCAGTGTGCATCTTGAAATGGTAAATAATAATAAACTCAGGCCTGTGTGAAAGCCACACTCTCAAATTCATTTGGAATTATGTTTCTATCTGCTACAGAGGCTGAGATATCAATTCTTTTGTAGGTGTTGAATTTCTGGGAAAATTTAAGGTTTTACAAAGTGATTCAATAATCACCCATTAGGTTTTAGAGAGATGTTTCACCAGGCGCTTTAGGCCCCAATGGGCCAATTGGTTTGGATGCTTCTTCGTTGGTTTAGCGTCTTCTTTTTCGTTGGTGTAACTGCCTCTTCGTGTTTGGAAGTGGCTGTGCAACACGCACAATGCCGCGGTCGGGTTTGCTTTCTGATTTATTTCAATCAAACATTTCATCGAACTACATTTTCTATTGATAGCGATCAAGTGTCAATATTGAAATCGATGTTGAATTATCGCCCAGCCCTGCCTTGCATCCAAACTATGTCCCTACTATTGACTTAACATCAGTCTTTTCAACAATCTCCTACTCTACGTATTGACTGCACTCACTGCTCTCAGCCATTTTTCCAGACAAATGCACATTTCGATGACATAACATACTGTGAATCCGGTATAATGAAATTATCTCCTTTGGCCAAATTTATACCGTTTATACCGCTCACCACTGTTAACTGACTATGCTTGTCTTCACTTTTCAGGATGAGAAACTAGATGGAGACAACCGCTACTTCTGTGAAAGCTGTCAAAGTAAACAGAATGCTACCCGGAGGATCAGACTGCACAGTCTCCCTCCCACCCTCAACCTGCAACTAATGCGCTTTGTCTTTGACAGGTTTGTCCCAGCTTTTATCTCTTAAATTAATACAACTAAATTAATATAACATCCATATCGCTGGCATTGGGCAAAAACCTTGTACCTCCAAAATAGTCACTTTCAGGACACCCCAAAAATGACAAGTTTGTTAACCATTATTGTTCAAACATTGCATCGTGAAAGAAAGAAAGCCATTTTCAACACTTTAAATTGATCAATAACGTGTAAAGACAACACCCATGTTGGGTACCCTTCCGTCCTCGTCACTTCGTCCTGATTCATAATAATAATCATCCTCTGACCCCGTCCGTCCTTGACCTCTTAAAGCGCTTCAGAAAATACATTCCGTCGTCGCCATGACATTAAAAAAAAAAAACAATATTATGATTTTGTACATAATATCAGCATTCACAAAAAAATAGGCTTGGCCAGTCATTTCGTTCCTATTGGCTCAGCACTGCAAAATATCGTGGTGTATGTAGTTCACAAAGCTGTGTTTGGCTGAAGCAGGCTGACAGAGATGTTGGAAAAAATTTGCTGGTGTGACTGATTTATGGGACCTTTTATTGGTTAGGACATAGTTTACGAAATACCAATACAAATAAAATAAATATGAGCAGTTGCATGTAAATGTCTCTACACTATGCTAATTAGCTGTGGTTGTAACTATACATATAGTTCAAATAGTACAGGTAACATTAACCTCAATGTATATAACTGACCTACAATGACCGAACACCTAATACAGTAAGTATTCTCTAGTAAGGAATCATATTTGCATTGTCCAATCTTTCCTTATAACAGAATTTTCTTATGTGGGAAACGACTACGGTACATGTCCTGTATGAACAAGCAAGTATGTTAACAAAACACATGTGTATAACAAGTTAACAACACAAGCAATATAATGCAAAAAAAGTTTTAGACCATTCAGGCAGGGAGCGCATAACTGCGTTTCTACCACTAGAGCCGGGAGCGCTATTGCGTCTTTCTACCTTTAAAACCGGGAGAGCGGATACGTCCTTTTTTAATCCAATTCTCCGTCTCTTACCCAACTTAATGCATCAGAATATACACGTCACGGTGTCGCAAGACCGCGGAGGATGTCGTGGAATTTTTTCGAGCCGTAGGTAGGCTGATGGCGGACGCCGTCGATCGCCGGGAGCTCTGATTCAAGTAAGTAACGGCAGTGATATATAGATGACGTGCACGATCAGTGAAACCAGTCGAACGTGGTATGATATGGTTTGTAGACAATTATAGTAGATATTGACGTCTTTATAAGAGAATAGAGGATGGTAATTACCACTCAATTTTTTTTTATTTTTTTTAGTTAAAATATTGCTTCTCTTGCAATGACGCATTATTTTTACATCTTCGATTGAAACAGTCAATAATAATAAATTCTGCCTGTGTGAAAGCCACGTCTAAGCTCTTTAATTCTTTTGGAATTATGTTTCTGTCTGCTACAGGGGCTGAGATATTAATCATTTTGTAAGTGTTGAATTTCTGGGAGAACTTTAGGTTTTCGAGGGTAATTCCAAAGGCGACCTTAGGTTTTGGGGAGCTGTTGAGAAAGGCGCTTTAGGCCTTAATGGGTTAAACAGATTTCCTGTCATTAAAGGGACGGTGGGGCTGGCTGGGATGGCCATGTTTTCACTAACAAGTTCATTTTATATATTTTTTGATCAGGAAAATGAAAAGAGTTGCCGTTTTCTTTTTTATCCATTAATTTTGGAGAAATTAGGAAATAAGTAACTCCATGAATAACGCCTCTCATAATTAGGCCAATGACCGCGCCCCCTACCGCTCTATCCTTGTTCGGCCGGAGTCACGGGAGGAACCGATTCCAAACTCTCCATTGGAAATGATTGTACTTTCATTGCTTATAACGTCCAAAAACGGCAATCAATTGGCACCAAAATTTATGTGGACATCCCTACTAATGCCCACTTCAACATATCAAAAGGATATAAAGATCCAATCTGCCTGCCCTGCTGCTCGCTGCAAGCCGCCGTCTCCCTCCTGGGCGTTGACACGAGTTTAGCGTAGCTAAATGTCCGGAATATAACCAGTCGGGGTTCGTGTGCGCATTCATGCTCTTGTTCGCTTCAGATTGTGAAAGCGGAGGAGCAATCGCCACTGTATTTTTGATTTTGTGGAGGTGATTATGATGAGATCACGTTTTATGTCAATAAATCCAAATTATTGTGCAGAACACTTTTATACTTCCACAGGTTGAAGTGGACAAGAGTAGTAATGTGCGTTTGCATTTTGGTGGTGATCGGTCGCCGATTTCGACAACAGAACTGACAAAGCAAGCAATATTACCACGCTTGCTTCCCTCCCGTGACGTATACCGCTGAGACAGAAAACATATCATAATTTGTCGTAAATCTAATCACAAAAAAAGACCTTAAATCATGACAGAGTCTTTTTGGGTGGGGGCACTTTATTACTGATGTCATTTTTACATGCAAACCTATTATATGAGTGCCAATGTTAAGATCACCCAAGTGTCACTCTAATATCGTGACATAACAACGACGATATTGTGTCAATTTTAATATTGCGACATTACAATGTTGCCGATATTGGGACATCCCTAGTTATAACGCAATAAGTTTTCAGTTTTTATTTTGTTATTGCGCAATAAATAATTGTCGGTATTAAATGTGTTGAATCACTTGAGGGCAGACTATGCACGTGCAGTTTCACTCTGCAGGGAATGCACATGAAAAGTGTTGTGCAGGCAATTAATGAAGGCGGCTCTGTGGTATCGCAGAAGAGAACAGTGGTCTTGCTTCAGTCGGTGCTTGACCCGGTCAGGGACGAATAGAGGGATGGATGAAAACCCAATTCCGTCCTTTTAAAACTATATCTCATCCTCCATCCATCCGTCCACAAAATGCCGTCTGTGGGACGGAATACCCATCTCTGACCAATAGTATACGTTTTTGAAAACTGTGACTTTTTAGGTTTTGGCCCAAAGCCAGCAATATACTATTATTAGAGGTGATCACGCGTAAAGAAATCTCTATGAAACATGGTAACAAATAATGATGCATCATTAAAGTGTATGGGACACGAAAAAAGTTACCCTAAAAACAAAGGAGTCCAAGTACAAATAATAAGATTCCATTGATTACTTTAGCAAAAACGCAATGAAAAGGCCTAGACAAAGATGCAGAAAACTCAATATTTTTGTGAGCTGGGTCCCCCCACTGGTCGCCCCGCCAAGTTTGACTCAGTGAGTGCCTGATGTCATTGGCCCAACGGGGTCATCTTCAGACTCTAAAGGTCGCGATGACAAGCTTTTGGTAAGTATTGGTTGCCCCCTTTTTATTGTTTAATTTGTCTCACAGCACAAAAAGCCAAGGACAAAGTTTAATGTAATACATAATACACTAAGAAAGTAATGTGAACGCAGAAAACTCACGCAAAACATGCCTCGTAATTTGATCGATCTTGTAGTCATGATTACAGTCCAATCGTGTTATACTGCGAGCTATCTTAAATTGAAAGATGGTGACAAGTGACCTTTAAGATCTTACAATAACTATTTTATTGATTGAGTGTCATTGTCCTCATGATTTTGTGGAACAAATGTTGATTATTCACAAGTACATTATACAGTGCTAGTAGGCAGGCGTACCCGGTACTTTTATTTAATTAAGTATATACATATTTGGTTGTATGTATAAGTTATAATAATAGAACTCTAGAAATCGTATGAAATGTCACTGTGTTTTTTATGCATATTAGAGTTTGCCAATATTTCATTCTGGGGCAGTTTCTGCCCCAATAAGGAGTCATCGGGGTATTCAGAGAGCCATTTGCAATGCATACTTGTGATCATATCACACTTGTCTAATCAACTATTTTCTTTTCTTTTGTAGCTTCTATATTTTCTGAGCAAATCAGCTGCAATCAGCTGTGTCAGACAGTAGCCTCTACAAATTTTTCATCAGCAGTTATCTGCTACATGTACAGTACTACATACTTTCTCTGTTGGATGATGGTGGCTATGATGAACGACTGTTCTTTTTGTGAGTTACTAGATTTTAGTTCTTAGCTCTTTTCTTTCTCTTTTCTGAATGGCTTTTGATCAATACTTCTGTCTAGCAGGTGCAATTACATGTCTCCGTCTTTATCATATGAAACTTCATCTTTGGGGACACGAAACAAGCTCACGCCATCTTCCAGTCGGTTCAAACAAAAGCCAGCAAAGCTATGTGGAGGCATAATCCAAGTGAATCCAAAAACGAAATGAATCCGAAGAAAACCCACAATATGCACTTTTCACAGCCAGCAAATCAGAGATAAATTACATCATATCCGCCTTCTTCGTGATTTAGCTGTGGCGTTGTCCCCGCCTGGAAGATTTTCAAAGTGTAATGCTAAATCCAATAAATACTCGCTTAATGTGTATCAATTTGACATTGTGGCATGGATATTTTATTGTTTTAATTCAACATATTAAAATTTGAAAAAACGTGTCCCATACGCTGTAAGTTTTAGTTACCAGATCAGTGACAGTTTCTGTGATGTAATCTCTAGACAAACAGGCCACAAGAAGAAACTCAACACCTACATCACTTTCCCCGAGCAACTGGACATGGCGCCTTTTTTTGAAGTTACAAAAGGTATTACCATTTTGAATTTCTATGAGAAACACTTATTAGGGGTGTAACGGTATACATGGGTGTATTAATACGTTTCGGTATGGCATGTTCGGTTCGCTCCACCTTGCGTACCGTTTCTGATCAGTTTTTATTATTAGCGCAAGCTTACGCATGGGCGCTATTGACTGTTGCATGCGGGATAGGAGGGTGGCGGCACAAAAGCGCTAGTACGCCAGAAGCCATGATAAATCTTATATGCATTGATAAATGGCTTATTATGGCATACGCAAACAAGCCAGAGCTCGAAGGTCCCCTGTACACTGCGGTCTCCTGTTTTGCAAACATTCAGGCTTTCCTGTTCAAATCGCCGATGCGGAAAGGTACGTGGATAAGTCCGAAAGTTGTGTGCCAACATTGGTACATGAGCTCGGCGGCTATGTTGCAGGTAGCACGTCTAACATACACAGCATCATCCGACTGTGAATGTTTCTTAGACAAGGAAGCAAGCACGTTCTCCGCTGCTCTTCTCGCTTGCCTATATGATGCATTCATGAACCTCGGAAACATCAAAAGTCTGCAACACACAAATCCGACCACAACACAGATAACCCAATTCGTTACAATATGCTGTTGAACATTCAAAGGTTTCAATGCCTAAAAAGTGTATACAATTTCATAAAGGCTTTTTAAAGTTACTGTATTTTTTTGTTATAAAAAAATGTTTTAATATAGTTAGCAATAACTGTAACTGATATTGTATGTATATTTTTCATCACAAAAAGTGTACCGTATTTTCCGGACTATACGTCGCTCTGGAGTCGCGAGCAGCCATAAAATGCATAATACAGAAGAAAAAAACATATATAAATCACACTAGAGTATAAGTTGCGCCCCCTCCACCCTCTCTCGGAATTCAAGTTGTCTCTGTCGCGTAACGCAAATAAATGTGTCCATATAAATCAAATTAATAAAATTCTGCGCTTAGTACACATCATTTCCACCAAGCTACGAGATGGTAACATTTAGCTAACATCCACACATGTAGCATTACAAGAGAGTAACGGTAAGATACAACCAAAACGGTCGTAGATCAATTAAATAAGTCTTTTATTTATCGCCGACCATGTAGAATGTTTCCAGGTCTCCAAAAGTATTTTTGTATTCGGTCGTAATTATCTGTTCTCTCCTCCGCTCTCGTGCGTGCGTGCGTGCGTGCGTGTGGCTGGCTGATGATGCAAGACCATTCACTGCCAGGCACGGCGCCTTTTAAAGTGACAGTACACATTTTGTATAGATGGATTGATAGACAGTCAAATTGTCTTTTTATCATACTATTTTAATTACTTATTTAACACATTAGATTTTAACCACAATATTAGATTTTAACCATTGAAATGATTCATGCATTTTAATAGCTTTTAGGATTTATCTTTATGTGGGTTAAAATATCATGTGAAATGATATGCAGGCAATAATGTGTTAATAGTTTCACACGTAAATCGCTCCGGAGTTAAGTCGCACCCCGGCCAAACTATGGAAAAAACATGACTTATAGTCCGGAAAATACGGTATAAATGTACTGTAATGACAACTTGTCTTTAACTTGAATACTTAGATGTGTCATAGGCTGTTGCTGTTGCATGTTTAAAGATTTCAGTGTCTTCATAATTTACAAAATTAAGAGATCTTTATTGTTGGTGTACTCTTTTATTCTGTTGTAATTTCTTAGAATATCACCCAAAATGGTTTGCTTTTATTTTTTTTCTAAAAAATGTACCGTTTACTTGTCATCTTTTCAAGATAAACATTTTAAAAAATTAATAAAATCTTTTTTTTTTCGAAAATATAACGAACTGAAGTTTCCAAAAAAACGAACCGAACTGAAATGTGATTTCGTGTACCGTTACACCCCTAACACTTATGCCCTTCTGCTTATGACATTTATGTACTGGTGTCAGAAATGTGCAGTTACAAAAGGATAGATAGATACTTGACATTCTTGTCATACAAAATGGATGGATGAATTAGGATTTTTTTTTTTTACATTCACCAGAAAATGCCATGGTTCACTTGCAAAATGGATGGATGAAGTAGGATTTTGCTGACATTAACCACAAAATGCCATGGTTCACGAACTGTTTGCACCTGTGTAAATGTACTTTCCCCCTAAAATTGGTTGGGTTATGCTACCCTCAGCAGCAACAAGTGAAATCAACCATTTTCTATAATTGTCAATGAGTCTTTTACATCTCTGTGGACATATTTTGGCCCACTCTTCCTTTACAGAATTGCTTTAATTCAGCAACATAGGATTTTCGAGCATGAATGGTCTCTTATTCAAGTTGCATTCAAGTCCAGGCTTTGACTAGGGCACTCCACAACCTTCATTTTGTTCTCTATAAGCCATACAGAAGTTGGTTTGCTGTTGTGTTTTTGATATTTTTTTCTGCAGAACCCAAATACATTTCAGCTTGAGGTCACAAACTGGTGACCGAACATTCTCTCTCAGGATTTTCTGGTAAAGGGCAGAATTCACGGTTCTATCAATCACAGCATCTGTCACTGAGATTCTTAAATATGAGAAATATCTCTATACAAAATGTATGTGTGTGTATATCGGTATGTGTGTTTGTGAGACAAAAGTTTAGCTTTTATTGAATTGTACTGACATATTTTTGTTTGAACCCCCACTTTTGTAGTGAGCAAAAGTATTGGAACATATGACGTGTTTCTAGATGCTCGGGTGTGGCCTTTTTAAATAGATTGCTTTAACATTCGATCATGCTTGTTTTTGGCTTTGAATTTGAAACTGCATTTGCTGTGAAGCAAACGTGAATACCAGAGAACTGTCTATGAGAGAAAAGCAAAGTATTTTGAAACTGAGACAAGAGTGAAAATCTGTGAGAAGAGTGAGAAGCTGTTGCACAAACATTGGGCATAGTGGGCCTGCATAGAACATATTCTTGAAAGAAATGTGTTTGGGTTTACTTCCTCTTTAAGTAAATTTAATAATGTGTGTTCAAATACTTTTGTGAACTTGAAAAGTGGGTGGCATCAAACAAAAGGTGCTCTGTCCTGAGTTGTTACATCTAGATGTAAATACCATGAAATAAAAGCTAGACTAAAACTAGGAATGTTTGTCTCATTCATGTTTTGATCTGAAACCCACGTCTTCAATACAATAAAATAAATTTAATAAGGGATTTGACCTTGCCGTTCCAATTCTTTTGGAGGGGACTGTACATTTCTATATTTTTGTGAAAACTCTTGTATCATGAACTGCATTTTAATTCTCGATTGATTTATTTCAAGTACATTTTGTGTGGATTTTGTCCAACTACTTCTGAACCAAACTGTATGTGATATGGTTGCATTTGTAGATCAGAAGTGTGTGTATGAACTGAGTGCAGTGCTGATCCATCGTGGCATCAGTGCCTACTCAGGACATTATATTGCCCATGTGAAAGATGCTCGTACCAGCGACTGGTACAAATTCAATGATGAAGAAATTGAAAGGATGGAAGGCAAGAAGCTGCAGTTGGGTACAGAAGAAGACATTGGTAAGTGACACTACAAACATACATCATAGTAGTTCCTAAACAATAGCCTATTTTTCTTAAATCACCATTTTCATTCTCTTGTAAAGAAATTATATTGTTAGTCATACTGTATTCACAACCTCCATGGTCTCATTTTTGTCCTCAGCTGAAACAGTGAAGTCTCAGACACGAAAACCCAAGTGCAGTAAAGGCTACCACTGCTCCAGAAATGCCTACATGTTGGTATATAAGATCCAGGAAGAGGAAACCTTAGATCCCTCGACGACCATGGTTCAAGTGCCTGGTGGGTTGAATTTTAGTTCTTTTTTGCATCCGTGACAGAGAAACCATAATCTTGAGAAGCCGCTTCAGCACAAACTATATGACTCTTATTTGTTCACTACGGTCGTTCTGTCAGATTATCAGATAAAATTGTTCTGTGTTTTGGACCGGGCAAGTGGCCACTGTACAAGTCTGACACCGACCAGACAAGACCACGATCCGTCGGCACTGGTTGTCGGGGAGACGGGACAAAAAGAAACGAGGCAGCAGGGAAACAGTTTGTGGGCGTGCAGAACCGCGGAACACAAGTGCCGGTCCGTGCCGGAGCTGGGCTTTGCTGGAACAAGTGCACGGCGCGCGCTCCTGGCTCGGCACACGATATACAATGGAGCACAAAAACATTTGAAGTGACGGATGAAGAGGTAGTTTGTAACGGCGGCATCACATGAGATAAATGCAGAAATATACTCCCGACTTTGCCTTTTACATGCAAAAAAGTACGGCTCCGGTGCAGTCGCTTTAACCACTCAACCACCAGTTGGTCCACTTTCACTGTCTCAAAATCGAGTGTTTACAACGGCTGCACCGAAGCCATTGCTGTACTTTACGTCACAGGATCAAGTACCGCTTTAAAATCTGTTTAAAAGAAATCTGTACAACAAACTACAAAAACGAAACAACTTATTTTCTCAATAATCCTTCCAAAAGCGAAAGTTATTTTCCCATTTCTGATTTTGTGTACAGATGGAAAATGGGGGAAAAAAATAGATAACGGACGATTTGGATGTTTCATTCAATTTGGATATTTTCATCTGCCACAAGATGCGTGAACCGGAACGAAACTTGAACCGGAAGGGACCATAGATGCGGGAACTTCATTCATTTGTACTGTTACACTTTAAATGATTTTTAAATGATTTTGGTGCCATTTTTTGTTGCGCATGTCAGATACGTGGCTAGGATACCAAAAAATGCGTGTGTGTTGAAAATGTTTCTTTCTTTTGACTTTTAAATGGATGGTTCGGCCGGGATGGCCATGTTTTCACTAGCTAGTTCATTTTATATATTTTTTGATCAGGAAAATGAAAAGAGTTGTCATTTTCTATTTTATCAATAAATTTGGGAGAAATGAGGAAATAAATGACTCCATGAGTAACACCTTCTTTTAATGAGGAAAATGACCGGCCTCCTACCCTTCTCTCCATGTTCGGTCGGAGTCACTGGAGGGACCGATTACAAACAATCCGTTGGAAATCATTGTACTTTCATTGCTAATAACGTGGAAAAACGGTGATCAATTGGCAACAAAATTTATGTGGACATCCTTACTAATGACCACTTCAACATATCAAAAGGATTAACCTCTCCGTGGCTGATTTATACCAGAATGAGGAAATGTTGAAGTGAGCAGAGCTACATAGATCTATGCTGGGACGAGCGAACACTGCTTCTTAGCTTAAAAAAAAAAAAAAAAAAAAAAAAGCTTTTTTTGCTGATCACGGTTAGGAAAAGGAAGGCATTTAACATCAGTCAGGATATTTACAGAGACTGAAGTGGGAATGAGTAGACGTGCACATTTATTTGGGTGAGGAATGGCCACAGTTTTTCGACCTACAACACGCCGTCCAATTTGGAACGTAACAGCCGAAATGGTACGTTCCAATACGGCCACACTCGGCTGTAGAGTCGGATGCGCACGTTCAAGACCCCCCCGTTGTTCAATGAGGTCTTACCTCACTCTGACGCCGCTTCACTCTCACGGCTGCAAGCGGTGTGGGACAACGCACGCGACTGCGTGTGTAAGTGGAGAAGCGATGGCCACAGTATTTTTGATTTTGTGGAGGTGATCATGATGAGATGACGTTTTTTGTCAATAAATCCAAACTATTGTGCAGAACACTTTTATACTTTCAGAGGTTGAAGGGGACAAGAGTAGTAATGTGCATTTGCAAAATGGTGTCGATCGGTCGCGGTTTTAGAAAACAGAACTAACAAAGCGAGCATTACCACCTAGCCTCCCTCCTGTGACGTAGACCGCTGAGAACGAAAAAACGTCAGATGGCAACACGACAAACCTGTTTATTAATCATTTGCGGAGACAACACCCAAAAAACTACGCCGACACCATTTTTTCTGTAAAATGTTGTTGGAATGGAAAGATAAGTCACAAGATGGATGTATACATTTAACATACTGTTCATAAGTAATGTATTTTCTTTAAATGGTAAATGGACTGTTACTTTTATTACAACTACAAATTCTCATGAGATGAAAATTAATTTTTTTAAATTAAAATTAACATTCCCTCAGTATCAGTAGACAGTATTTTTATTCACTACAGTATTTTTATTCACTACAAAAACAAAAATGCAAAAGGGTACGTCGAGAGCAAGTGGCAGAAGGCGTTTTTAAATATGTTAATTGTATATGAAAAATAAGTTTTCAAATTCATTATAGACAAAATATTTACTTTTTACTGCTGAAAATGGTCGTACTTAAGTATCCCTTTAAGTCATGATTTTTGTGAAAAGAAACATTTTCAACACACACATTAATTTTTTGGTGTGTTGTAGCCACGTCTGATATTTCTAACAAAACAAACTGCATGAAAATCGTTTATAAATTCCAGCAAGTTATTGATGTTTTAAAGTGTGCTTATGCCCACGTTGCAATAGAAATTAGTGTTTAGTTCTGCTAGTCAGGTGAAATCTCTGAAATCTAAACACATGAATACAACACAAAATCGGCCACGACGTTAGATTGTCTGCGACATGTCTGTCGGGTCATACCTTCGTGTAGTCTGACCTCGGCATTGGTAAACTTGCAACTTGCAGTCAACGTCAATGTCTGCTGTCTTGTCTGAGATTTGTTTCACCCCTTTCTCGACTCCCAAGAATTCCTTCAGAGGTTGGTGGACCAAGACAACCATAAATTTGAAGAGTGGTGCAGTGAAATGTCGGACATGAGGAAACAGAGTGTGGATAAGGGCAAAGCAAAGCATGAAGAAGTGAAGGAGCTGTACGAGCTGTTACCCGCAAGAGAAGGTCAGTAACTACATTCCTTGACCCACCTTGGATAGATGTAAGAGAATTATCGTTTGGTAGATGTGGCATAAAGGTACAAGATGTGGATATTTGTGCAGGAGAATTTGACCCAGGATTTTATTTTCTTTGCATTGCACATATTGTCCTTTTCTCCTCACTCTGCCATGTCTGTTGTGCAGGGGGTGTGCTTTGGTATAGATGTCCACCATGACACATCAGATGTCATAGTATGTCAGATAATAAGAAGGCACAACTTAATATTGAGGGGATGCGAGGCATTTAGGTGTGGCATCTACTAATTGGTAACCACCATTTTCAGGGAAAACCCCCCCCCCCACTATTTCAGATATAGAAATTAAAAGGTGATGGGTTCATTTTTACGTTTGTTGAATGTTTTCTTGTGTCCTTGTTCATAGGGGAGCCTTACGAATTCATACCTCTGGAATGGTTGAAGAAGTGGTTGGATGACTCTACTGCCACAAAGAAAATTGACAACTCGCTCTTCCTCTGTTCTCACGGAAAACTACATCCGGACAAAGTGGGAGATGCCAAGAGGGTTTCTCAGATGGCTGGGCAGATCCTGTACGAGCGCTACGGTGGAGGGCCAAGGCTGGATGGTAGGAGAAAGAAAAACTGGATTGTGTTGGGAAGCTAAATCAACAAATTTTGCATTTACATAAGAAATGTGTATCCATAACACACAACGTCTCCTAACTGCAGGCTCCACTCTATGCCGAGAGTGTGTGGAACAGCGATGCAGGGTACTACGTCTAAAGAATCAACTTCATGAGGACTACAAGGAAGTCTCCAATCTGGTCAAACGTGCAATCAGGTCAGGTCAGCTCTCATATGCCCTAAATGATTATAGGGCTGGGTGATATCACTCAAAAATATATTTTAGTAATTCATATTGGTCTATTGATACATATTTAATTATTTATCTGTTGAAAATAAGGACTCTGAGAAAAAAATTCTGAATTAAGGTATTTTAACATATAATACTTATGTCTCTAATAAGAAGTCAACACAACTATGAAAAAGGCAAATAAACTTGTCAATATAAAGATTGTTTAAACACCCTTTTAAACAGTGTGCTTACTAGGGTGGGAATGTATGGGTACCTCACGATTCGATCTGATTCCGATTCAGCGGCACACGATTCGATTGATTTCTGATTCCGAAGCATCACTATGATGGCTTACATTTTATAGTTCAGCTAAAACGCTGGTACCTTTTTTTTAAAACAATTGCAGAGCTCAAGGAAGAGCAAGGATTTATACTTCACACTTTGACTTATTAACCAATTAAGGACGCGAGCGCATAACCGCGTTTCTACCACTAAAGCTAGCGCTGTTGTGTGTTTCTCCCTTTAAAGCCGAGAGAGCGTATAAGTCATTTTCTTTTTTAATCCAATTTTCGGTCTCTTAGCCAATGAAATGCATCAGAATAAACGTGACGGTGTCGTAAATTGTCGGAGGATATCGGGAATTTTTTCGAGGAGTTATGGAGGCACCGTTGATCGCGGGAGCTCTGATATGTCACGGCATTGATATAGATGACACGCTCGTGGACTTTAAAGCCGTGAAACCATCCAAACCTGATGTATGGTTAAGATATATGTTTGTAGACAATGACGATTTAAACGTCTTTGTAAGAGAACACAACATGGTAATTACCACTCGATTTTCTAAAATTAAAAATAGTGCTTCACTTGCATCTTCGATTGAAACAGTAAATATTAATAAACTCGGGCCTGTGTGAAAGCCACATGTCTAAGCTCTCAATTTTTAGGGAATTATGTTTCTACCTGCTACAGGGGCTGAGATATTAATTATTTTGTAGGTGGCGAAAATGTCATGTTTTCAAGAGTGACTCCAAAGAAGACCGTAGGTTTTAAATAGCTGTCTCAAAAGGGTCTTCAGGCTTTAATGGGTTAAAGTAGCAAGGCAATCTCAATCAAGGCAAAGTGCAAATGGAAGCATTTGTTGTAACAAATGTCTGTAACTTCTCCTATAACAAAACAATTAAAAAACATTTCAACTTAATCTGATTTAGTGTAACCTGTATTTGAATACTTGAAACTGCAATATGCACCATATGATTGACATTACTGTGTAATTTAGCAATGAACGCTGCTTTTATGTAGTATATTTTCTTTTAAATAATATTGCAATTGATTGGTGACCTTTATTTTACATGTAGTTTATGTTCGGATGTGATATTGTGATATTGATATTGATAGAGCAAGAATCTCCCTGGGCGGAGAAAAAAAGGACGAGACTGGAGAAAGAAAAGGTGCGGTATTGTAGCGATGGCTGGTAGATGTACTGTGTATTTCCTCTGTTAAGAGAAATAAACGTTCGAGCTCGTTCCACACCTTACTGTGTCCGGTGAGTGGTGTAACACTAACATTAAGCCCTAAGAAATTGCCATCAAACGGAACAGCTTTATTATTAAAAATATAAACTAACTGCTAAGCTTGCAGGAGGTGTGCATATTCTAGGTTTTTGTGTGAGAAAAGAAGTGATCTACCTGCTTCGGTGTTAGTGTACTACGTGTCGCTATCTGCATCATGCCGCGAAAGCCCCTTCCTTCACAACTGATTAAAATCCCAAATGTTATGTGTTACTCACCCGCCAAGGGTTAGGTGCGTAGCATAAATGATGTATATTTTGATTCAAAGGCTGTTCTAATAGCTTTCTTTGAATCTTGAATATGATTCTTTTCCAGTAAAAAAACAACAGTTGAACGATACACCAAAGATGTACAACTAATTAATTAAATAACTAACTAGTTTTTTAAAAACTAATTAATTAATAATTAAATTTTAAGAGTTATGGCACAGCAGAGGACAGCTTATGCTCCACCACGGCTCTTGTGCGATTGTATATGCTAATATGCGCCCGGGATGGAACATTCTAACGGGGCTCCAGCACGTTTAACCCATTAAGCCCGGGAGCGCATAACCGCGTTTCTACCACTACCTTTCAAACCGGGAGAGCGGATACGTCACTATCCTTTTTTAATCACGTGCACGACCAGTGGAACCAGTCGAACGTGATATGATATGGTTTGTAGACAATTACGATATTGACGTCTTTGTAACAGAATAGAGGATGGTAATTACCACTCGATTTAAAAAAAAATTAAAATAGTGCTTCCCTTGCACTGACACGTTATTTTTACATTTTCGATTAAAACAGTAAATAATAATAAATTCTGCCTGTGTGAAAGCCACATCTACACTCTTTAATTCTTTTGGAATTATGTTTCTGTCTGCTACAGGGGCTGAGATATTAATCATTTTGTCAGTGTTGAATTTATGGGAGAACTTCAGGTTTACAAGAGTAATTCCAAAGGCAACCTTACGATTTGGGGAGCTGTTGAGAAAGGCGCTTTAGGCCTTAATGGGTTAATAAACCTTTGAAGCCCGGCTCCTCGACTAAAGCATATGGGCGCATAGATGTTGCTATGTGTATGCCGATTGCTACTAGTATATTTGGCTCTGTCTGCTTTGACATCACCAGGCTGCTTAAAGGTAGCGGGGATAAGTTGTTGGTGTTGAGCGGCTTTCTTTTTTCGACCCCTGGTAACTGTATCGGGGTGATGCCGTCTTACAGCATGTTTGAAGTGTTACCTGCAACATACGACACGGAGGTCGAACAATGCCGACATAGTTCTTGTTCGCTCCACCGCTCGCAACCTGGCACTCCATCGCCACCGTAGGGAAATGTTCCCTGCTGATTATACTAAACAGCATATACAATACACTATACAAACGGCTGATTTGCATAGTGCAGACGGCTCCACTAACTCCATGCTTTCTCCTCCACTCGCCATTTTTCTTCAATGTTTGTTTTGATCTATTTCTTTCCCGAACAACAAATGCGGCGGTCGCTTGGTCTCAGCGTTGACTTTTTTTTTTTTTTTTTTTTTTTTTCCCCCCCAATCAGACGTATTCGTCATGTGACTACGTGCACCGAACCGTGAAGTCCCAGTACGGGACAAATACAAAAACCGTTACCACAAACACAAAATTAATCAGAATGCTGTGTTTCAACTAGTGGGCCTGCTGGGAACATATTCTTGAAAAAATTGTTTGGGTTGACTTCCGCCTGTAAACTTGGGTCCTGGGAGCTTGAGTGTTCTGCGTAGGATCTTAGCAGAGATGTCAGATGTTGTTCCTGTTACATGCTGGAGCCATCCATCCAACTTGGGGGTAACTTCTCCCTGTGACCCGCACACTAGTGGCAACACTGTTACCTTTACCCTCCACATTTTCTCTAGTTCTTCCTTCAGCCCTTGGAATTTCTCCAGCCTCTCGTGTTCCTTTTTCTGGATGTTGCTATCATTCCCATTTGCTACATCTATCACGATTGGTGTCTTGTGATCTTTATCCACTCCCACTATGTCAGGCTGGTTGGCTATCACCAGTTTTTCGAGATCTGGAAGTCCCACAGGTTCTTGGCCTGGTTGTTATCAACCACCTTTGGAGGTGTTTGGCATCTAGATTCTGTGACCTCTAATCCATATTTGATACAGATGTTCCAGCACACTATTTCAGCTACCTGGTTATGCCGCTCCATGTATGCCTTGCCAGCCAGCATCTTACACCGTGCTGTCATATGCTGCACTTCTGGGGCTTCTTTGCACAGCCTATAAAGGGGTCTCACGATTTAATTTTTTTTTTTTAAAGATATCAGTCGGAAATTACGCCATGATGTCCATCATAAAAATGAACGAGAGGATCGCGATTCCTTCCCCGCATCCTCCGCCCAGATTTATATACATCAGTGAAGTATGCTAAGTCACAAGGACGCAGCTCATTGTAGCCGACGTCACTTGCGTTAGCTAACGCAAGGCTCTATGGCAGGAGTGTTAAACTCATTTTAGTTGCGGGACACATTGTTGTTAGTTTCCCTCAGAGGGCCGTTATGACTGTGAAACCATATAAATTTAATCACATACATTGTTATTACATTCAGTACAAAACAAATTGGATGGATAGATAATTTTGAAATCAGAAGTTAAGAATAATAGTTTGTTCAACTATTGGTCAAGTTACTGTAATAATGCAGTAAGAAAATGTTCCTGCTCTTGCTTGCTTGCTCTCGCTGAACACAAGATTGTTACCTTTATATTGTAAATAACTGATTTTAATTTGCCTAATAGTGCCTAATGTAATGAATTATACAAGAATAATGGACATTGCATCACTTGTATCTAGCCGATCTTTTGAAATAAGATTCACGGTACAAATTCAAAGAATAAAACCAACCAGTCTAAAAATGGCATAGGCCTCTGTGCTGTTAAAAAAAAATCGAGAATCAAACCATGATAAGATCATATCGGCATTTATTCGTCAAAACTCCGACTGATTATTATTATTTTGAAAGATCGATATAATCAGTCAGGCGTCTACAATTATTAATTGAATCTTTTAATTTTTGTTGTTGTGTCCCATCCATGTTATGTATTCTATTTCATTCCAGTTATAATTCCAGTAGTACATTCAAAACGTAACCATTAACTAAAAAGTACAAAGAATCTTGTTTTGTTTATTTTTTATTTTTTAATAGTTACCTGTTTTTTAAATTATCATGTTATTATCTGTGTATGTCTGTGGCTGTCAGTGGAGAAGGTTACTGGGTGGGCAAAGCCTCCTTGCGCAGTTGGAGGCAGTTGGCTTTGGAGCAACTTGAGAAGGATGAACATGAAAGTGAACCGAGCAACGGTCAAAGCAACGGGAATGGATCACATGCCAACAACAGCCAAGGTAGGAACATTTCTGGTTTTTAAATTATCAGGATTTTTGTGGCTGATCAGCGAGTTAAAAAAAAAAAACAGATAACCGATCCGATCACAAGATGTAGCGATATGTAAATTTAAAAAACTTGTGTAAAATATTTTTTTCAAATTTTTTTTTTTTTTTTTTTAAAGGGGGGCAGTGTATATTAATGAAAATCTACATGTAATATACCAGATTATAGCCGTTGGCTAGTTTCCATCTATTAGTCCCTTTGCAGGCTGTAAAATTTTAAGTACACTTGCCAATGTTTAGCAATCTTTGCAGTGCCCCAAGAAAGGAAATAAAATAATAGTGATTTTGAATTTAAAACGTTTTTTCATTAACAAATGAGCAGAACTTGATTTTTGAGTGAGAGCGTTGTGAAGGAAGGTCATCACATTAAGTGACAGTTGCATATGTATCTATATATTTTTTTTACAAACATAATTTAAGCAACTTTAACTTTATTGAACAGAAAAATGTCCAAGCTAACGTTTTGACAGTTCTTTGGCCATTTGTAAGTTCTTTGCTAGGAAAGGGTATCAATGTTTTCCTCAGACAGCCTACTGCGTCTGCATTTATGTGTATAAGTCGCACTTTTTCTTTTTTACTGTCATGGATTGTTAGTGCTGACTTGTCACTTATGTTTTGACTCCCTCTGCAGGGCTTTAGCGCTAAAGCGCCTGCATTTTATGGCTGGGCGACTTGTACTCCGGAGCGATTTATAGTCCGGAAAATACGGTCAGCATAATGTATACATGTCAACGCATATCATATCATAGCTTTAAAGCGCCTGCAGAGGGAGACAAAACATCATAAATAAACCATACAAGCCATGACAGTAATAATGTGTTAATAATTTCACACGTAAGTCGCTCCAGAGTATAAGTCACCCCCCTGGCTAAAATGTGAAAAAAACCACAACTTATAGTCTGGAAAACACGGTACATGTATATAGGCTTGTCAAAAATATCGATACTTCGGTACTTACTCGATACTAAACATTTTGAACGGATACAATACTAGCTTGCTGTGTCATCGATATTACGGATACCAAACCACTGACTTCGATATCAACAGCGCTTTGCCAACGTGTGCGCCTAATGGTCTGCTGCTCCAGCACACACTGCCGAAGCCTGCCCCATGCTCCCCTCCCTACCTGCTCTGCCTAGTGCAGACTGCTCGTCGACTTCATAGTTAGCCGTGCGGAAAAGCTACAAACGAAGTACGACCAATTAAAAAAAAAAAAAAAAGTGTGCGCGCAGGGCACGCAGCCCCGGGCTTCTGCCGCCGAAGCTGCGTCACAGTAGCATGGAAGCTTGCCCCCACTCGAGCTGCCGTGGTCCTCTCGGTCAGCCCCCTCCCCGCTCGCTTCGAACCGGCCGGCAAGCGCGGACCGCGGTGCTGACGACCTTGGACGTGTGCCCGGCGCTGCCGACGGATCTCCCCAGCAGCCGCCGCGGTGGCAGCGGTCGCTCTTTACGGGGTCGATGATCCTCCCCGGGCCGCGGCCCGGCTCGCTCATTTGGCCGACGCCTAGCCATGGAACTGACGCGATGCAGTTTTTGACCCAAAAGTCAGAATCGGCTAAGTACGTCTAATGGCAACATTGAGCCAACAAGTTCAACACACAATTGCACCTATCCAGCTAATATTTAGCGTATAGCATACGCAGCTGCAGCCTTTCCATAAACACTGTACATACATATGCATCATATGTTTACATAGACTGCTGAGATTAGATAGCCTTTCCTTGCTTGCCCATAAAATGCAGCGTTGTGTTTGTGTCACTTTTTTTTCCAGTAAAAATAATTCGCTAACTAGCGCCACCGTCAAGGCATGACCTGAGAACCACTTCTTCCTTTCCATCCGCCATGTTTGCTCACTCCGAAGTCTCGTTTAATCTCAAGGGGTTTTGCGAGATCTTCCGTCTGATGCGAGAACATCTGTGAATGAATGTGGTTCGTGTGCGATGTGTTAAATCTTGCCATGTGGCTGCACACCATATACGGTACGTTCAAAACTGTAATACTGTAAACGTGATTTTTTTCTAATCACGTGTTGGATCTCTCAAAGTTTAAAAGTCGGCCGACAATTTTAAAATCCTGCCGTGTCAACCGGGCTTAAAGCATTTCTCACGGCGGTAGACAGGCGCCTTTGCGCGTATTTATACTTGCCTTTAAGACAGATTTGGTGAGCTACGTATTTTGTTTTGTTTTTTTAAATACTGCAAGGTTTCTCACACCGTGTTAATACTTGGGTGCTGCGCCCAATTAAACAGACGGCCACCTAAGAAGATAAAAAACAATAAAAAACGGGTCGCAACCCTAGATACTGCATGTAACGTTAATTCGCCGTCACTCAAGCCTGGTTTATATGCGTAGCAAAAATGTGATGAGTTGGCCAATTCGTCGGTCTCGCGGAGCGCTCCACACCTACGCAGCCGCTTTGCCGGTAGTTTTAATTCGCAGCTTTCGGGTACAAATAATATTCAGCTATTCAACTGAACAAGACACCCTCTCATCACCCCACCCGCTGCACGGCTTTTTTAATTTTTTTCACCCCACGGATTTAAACCCTTCACAAAATTATCATCCACCCCCCCCTGTTAGCTCAGGCAGCTACGCGCTGCAAATCTGAATGCAGCATTGCATGCACACCAGCGTAACGACGTCACCAACTCAAACAGGCTTTTTTCTCACACGCCAAAAAGACATTTCCAGGTTTGGAAGTGAGCGAGACATGCCCGCCGCCTAGCCAAACAAATGGCAGTTTATGAAGTATAATTTGGCAATGATGAAGCCTCGCACTTCCTAGACCTCTTGGGGGAGTTGGTGTCGTACAGCGGACGTCAAACTATGAAAGTTAATCGGCAATGGGCGTGGAGAGGCGGCATCCGTCACACAGTTCAACTGGCCCCTAAATAGACCAGCCGTTCGAGACAATCAACGCATTTTCCCCAAATTCCCGATGGCCAGAACGCCCTTGGTTGTGTTGTTCATCGCAAAGAACTTTGCTTCGCACTTTGTATTTTATGATTAATTTGTTTGTATTATTAATACTTTATTAATTGTAAAATTGTACCTTTTATTTGTATCCATCATCTGGCTTATTTGGTTTAAATTCATGATTATATTATTAATCAAATTTTATATAATGAAAAATAACTGTTAAAATTTGAATTTTTCTTAAAAATGTTATTCTTGTTATAGAATAAATTATCATTTAATACTACAAACAACAGAAAAAAATACTGAAAATAAGACAGAAAACTGGCGGTATTGATTTTCAGGTACCGAGAATTGGAACTAAACCGGTTCAAATGTGAAAGGTACCCATCACTAGGTGCACGTATTATTGTTCACTTGTGGTCACCATCCTCACATCCAACACTAAAGTGTGTGAATTTGAATGTTTGTGGCTGTTGATTGAGTTTGGAGTCAGCAAATTACAGTGTGAAGTTGGCTGACTGCTATTTTCATACCGCATCTCAATTCCGTTTTATTTTATTTATTTTTTCATATGCAACGTATGTTTTTTTGTTTGTTTTTTCATGCCGTGTGAACAGTACAGTTTATTTTTGTTTTGTTTTTTCAAATCCAACCCGGGCCTCTCATGTGGCATAAGTCGGCTATGTATGTGATGCATCTGCAGTATGAACGCTTCCGCACACATCTGACCTTTACGCCATCAAAAGCCCAATATGCACTCCGCACGGGCAGGAGAGAACTCTCGGAAGAATACCGACAGTCGTCCGTGAATCTACAACGTTGTTTAGAGTTACAGTGTTGACTTTTTATTTCACTTTAATTTAATCTCCCTAAGCATGAAGTAGACGTTTGTGATGATTGTAGTTAGTTCATTTGTTACGAGCAGCAAAGACGTAATCATCTTTAGTAGGTGTCTCCATGAAATGAGACAAAGGAGCATTGCCTCATATCCCCAAATACCACCTCCTGCCGCCCCCCTGCTCTGTCGATTTGAGATCATAAGCAGAGCATCAACACGCGAGACCAAATTTACTTCCGTAAATACTGTGCCTCAATCTTCAAAAGTCTTGCTCTTGTCTTGGACTCGATACTCTCCAGTCTCGGAAATGTCCTGGTCTCTTCGTAGTGGTCTTGACTACAACACTAATCAAAAATACGAGTTTATAAGGCTGCACGGTATTGGAAAAACATGCAATATGGTTGTTGAGCATCGCAATATCGATGTTCAAATGTTCACCTATTGGGTGGCTTCATTTTGGACCCTCTTTTATCCTAATGTTTGAAAACATTTGAAAAAAATAGAAATAAATTTGTGGGATTGAATGGCTGAACTATGAAAAGACAAGTAAATTCGTCAATGTCAGTAAATTAGTTACAAATCAGTCTGCAGTGTCATAGCATTGAATCCATCCTATGAGTGTCATCCTGAATTGAGTAATTGTTTGCTTCTAGATTGCAGCCCTGAGGGATCAGAGGGCAATGAGGAGGAGATGAAGACGTTCAATGAGGACATTGTCTGCAGTCATGGTATGTTCACATGTAGCATGTAAAATCCATACATGTACAAACTCCCAGTTTATGTTGTGATGTGGGTTAATGAATGGCAATGGTTGTTGCTTCATCAGGAAGTCTGAGTATTCTGGACACTGAACGTAAACTGGTATCTTCTGAAGTTTGGACCAAGCTTAGGGCATACTTCCCCAAAGCCCTTGAATTTACCCAAGACCAAAGTCCCTGTCCGCAGTGTCTGGTAAGTGGACACTACTATTTTCTGACCCCTTACTTTTTTTTTACTTTAAAAAAAAACAAAAAAAAACTGTCCTTCATTTTACCTTTAGCTTCCTTTTTGATCATATAATTATATATTTATATTATATATTAATATATAATATAATAAAATAATCTCAGTTTGACAGTTTCCACCATCCATTAGAGCAAAATGATAGCCCTCGTTACGCCTCGTTACGCCACGTACCCACCAACTACGTAGCTGCATAGAGTTGTCATTTTAGCCTGTGCACGCCTATAAATGATGGAAATGTATTGTTTACCATTAGATCAATCAAATGCACTCAAACAGAGGAATCCTTCATCTATGTTAAAGCTTATATTATAGGCCATTGCACAAATTGGCACCATTTGCGCTCCCAGATAATAAAATGTATGCAGGCAGTCCTCGTATTACGACGTACGCGACGTACATTTCAACTTTACGACGCCCGTGCCTCCTCCTGCATTTTGCCCCCAGCACAATAGTGACTACGTTTACATGCAGTCAATATTCGGGTTAAAGTCAAAATTTCGATTTCTGAAACATTCTGATTATCCCGTTTACATGATTGAGCGGACATAGTTGCTCCAGCAAGCGGCACGGTGGCCGACTGGTTAGCACGTCCGCCTCACAGTTCAGAGGTCGTGGGTTCGATCCCGGCCTTCCTGTGTGGAGTTTGCCTGTTCTCCCCATGCCTGCGTGGGTTTTCTCCGGGTACTCCAGTTTCCTCCCACATAACAAAAACCTGCATGGTAAGTTGATTGGAAACTCTAAATTGCCCCTAAGTGTGAGTGTGTGTGTTTGTTTGTCTCTGTGTGCACTGCGATTGGCTGGCAACCAATTCGGGGTGTCCCCTGCCTACTGCCCGATGACAGCTGGGACCCTTATGAGGACAAGCGGTATAGATAATGGATGGATGGATAGTTGCTCCGGCATTTGAATAACCCACTGTGTACGGCGCCACACGACGTCATGACTCAAACAGACGTCATTTCCGCTTGTTACTTTCAACTGTCAATAAAACACTTGATATCCATGTCACTCACCACATGAATGAAGCTGCCGGTTTCCTCCTCGCTCCAAAAGTGTGCTTTTGTGCTGCGTCCCTGAGCTTGTTTACCTCTGCTTGTGTATTTGCAATGGGTTTCGAATAGGCCTGCACGATGTGTCTTTTGAACATCGCAATTGCGATGTGCGCATGCGCGATAGTCACATCGTAGGACGTGTGATGTTTTAACTTTTTTTTTCTTAGAACACGCAAACTTTTGTTTTGCTTAAAAAAAGCAGAAAGCTACTCCGTGCTCTTACACAGCCTGTCTCGCTCACCCCCTCCTTCCTGCCAATCAGTGATCGGCCCCTCCCCCTCCACTCTGCTGTCTGCTCTGAAAATAACAGGCGACATGGAGCAGCGGCAGAAGCGGCAGTGGATTTAGTCCCCAAAAGAAAGTCAACATCCAAAATATGAAAGTATTTCGGCTATAAAAAGGAAGATTCAGAACAACAAAACTTCCTTTGCCAACAGTGCCTCGCCGTTGTTGCTGCAATCGCCATCACAACCCTGTATGACCAGTTCAAATTAAGAAGTGGGACCCAAGGTGAAGCTTCATCTACTCGAAAAACTATTACAGACGCCTTCGCCAGCATAACTCCTTATGATATTAAGTCCAAACAGCACCGACAAATCACAGATGCAATATGTTTTACAGACCGTTGTAGTTATTGTTATATTTTTGTGAACAACTCAGGGGACTAATGCACCTGCTCTTTTAAGTTTTAATATTTTTGTTCTAATTTGTTTATAACTTTGCTGCAGTTTCAGTTTTTTTTTAATCTTAGTGTTATATTTTCAGGCGCTAGTACACCTGCTTTTTAATTTTTTAAGATTTTAGAGTTTAGTTTAAAGGTGTTTATAACTCTGCTGCTGCTACAGAAATGTTTTATTTTCTTTTATTTTTTGAAATGACTCAAGGGTCTAGTGCACCTGCTCTTTTTATTTTTTTGTTTAAAATGTTTAATATTTTTCTGCTGTTTGCATTGAAGTGTGAAATACAATGTTAAATAATGTATTATGTTACAGAGACATGACCGCTGTGATCCCTTTTATATACAGCAATCATCATTCACAGATGAACCCCCTTAGTCTGGATTAAACGATATTATATGAATACAATGATGTCATGATGAGTTAACCAAATTATTCCCAAACAAATCTATTCAAGTCATCTGGTGAAAATTATATTTTTAACATCGCAATATATATCGCAAACCCCCTGAAAAATCGCAATGTCACTTTTTTTCAACATCGTGCAGCCCTAGTTTCGAACCAAACAATGCACTCCCGCATACAAGCACTTCCTGCACTACAAAGACCAGCATTCCTTGCGGTATCTTCGCCTTTTTCGCCCTCCTCTACTCTTTCTCTTTCTGAGTAGAGAAATCAACAATGTGGCAGGAAATTTCAGCAATCACCTTCATATTAGCAATCGTTAGCGTGACTTCACCTGACCTCCTCGCGATTAGTTTATGAAAGCATCATGAGCAGCAAATGTATGATATCAAATGATTGTGATTATTATATGAATAAGTACTCCCACAGCTACAGTTCATATATTTTCTGATTTTCTGCTAAAAAAAACTGTGACTTAAAATAGATAGTCTGAGACTGACATTTTGAGTTGTTCAATATGTGTATCATCAAATTTAGAGCTAAACACAAGAAAAAGGAAAAAAATAGAACTTTCATTTATTTTGAGATTGTGACAAAAAGCAACTGGCTCTGATTTGGTGGAATGGCTCATATGATATAAATGTAAATATATATAATAACATACAAATTTATGTATATACAGTTCAAAATTAATTAGAGACCATTTGTAGGTGCGCTTTTTTGTTTTTCTTTTTTAAATGTTAAGGTCCTTCTCAAAAAATTAGCATATCATGAAAAGGTACTCTAAACGCGCTATTAACCTAATCATCTGAATCAACGAATTAACTCTAAACACCTGCAAACGGTTCCTGACACTTTTAAAAACTCCCAGCCTGATTCATTACTCAAAACTACAATCATGGGTGAGACTGCCGACCTGACTGCTGTCCAGAAGGCCATCATTGACACCATCAAGCAAAAGGGTAAGATACAGAAAGAAAGGATCTGATCGAATAGGCTGTTCCCAGAGTGCTGTATCAAGGAAAAAGTGTGGCAGAAAACGCTGCACAACCAGAAGATCTGACCAGACCCTGAGGAAGATTGTTGAGTAGAGCCGATTCCAGACCTTGGGGGAGCTTTGGAAGCAGTGGACTGAGTCTGGAGTAGAAACATCCAGAGACACCGTGCACAGGCGTGTGCAGGAAATAGGCTACAGGTGCCGCATTCCCCACGTCTAGCCACTTTTGAACCAGAAACAGCGGCAGAAGCGCCTGACATAGGCTCCAGAGAAGCAGCACTGGACTGTTGCTCAGTGGTCCAAAGTACTTTTTTTTGGATAAAAGCAAATTTTTTATGTATATATATGGAAATCAAGGTGCCAGAGTCTGGAGGAAGACTGGTGAGAGGGAAATGCCAAAATGCCTGAAGTCTAGTGTCAAGTACCCACAGTCAGTGATGCTCTGGGGCAGGGGTGTCAAAGTCAAATTGACGGAGAGCCAAATAAAAAAAATTGCGACAAGCCGAGGGCCGGACTGATAGAATGTTCATTGAAATTTTTTTTAAATGTCCGGATTGGATCTGGTCCTTCGCGCCTGCTGATGATGTCATGCTATATATTTCTGTAATCTATTTCTTTGCCTCTATGTTTGTCACCCCCCTGGCTGTTGTGTTTTTATGCCCGAGTTACTAAATGAAAAATAAAAGTACATTACTGCTACTTTTACGAGGCAGCTCGTACGTCATTTCCGCTTATGACCCGAGAAGAAGCCACTGCCCGTCTTGTGAAACAAGATCAGTGGAACGTTTGTGTTTCTCCTGCCACACTGGAAATAATTTTCTGGTTGACTCGGGCTGCAAGATTGTATTAACTGTACATAATGTGAAGTAAAACGGAGAGGATCATATGATTGGTATGATGTCTCCAGCTGACCCTATTTTAGAGTGGCAAGGTATGGATGTGGGTGCTCCTGTCAGAGAACACAGGCCCGTATTCCAATTGGCACGTCTATTTATTGTGGTCTGCAACAACACAGACAAAGAATAACCTAGCAACATCATCCAATGCATATCCATTAGTTAACAATATGCCTAAACATTACAGTTCACTGTATTAAGAAATTAAACAACCAAACAATGCATACAATACACATTCACACGTTTCATCACTAGAATAGTAAGCATACTAGCCGAAATAACTAACTAGTGTTCATCAATGTGACATCACTCACGAGAACATATCAAGGTTATTATGTACAGCAGTTACCTGACACGAACCTAAATTATTAAACTCACCTTTTAACATTTACACACAACAACAAACGTGGTGAAACACGGGAAGTCCGCAACTACTGAGTTTGCTGGTACAAACAAACTACTAGCTAGCTGTGCCGAAGGAGGAAAATGAAAAGCAACCACGTCTCTCGCTATCAACACTGAGCGCTTGAGGAGTGTTCAATGCCTGCTCACAGTGTGGGACATCTCAGAACTACATCGAAACTCAAATGAATTTATCAAATGCCAACAATTACGAATATTAAAACAACGTGGGATTTCTAACATGAAGTAATTCTTAATAAAGCGCGTTTTACTCCGAATAACCTTTCACCACAATCTGATTCTGAAAGCCACGAAAAGTGACGTGAAGTCTTCAGTCGGCACGTAGACGATCCTCGCAAAAGTTGCGGTAATGTTTGTCATAACAACAGCCTGGGGGCTGCAAACATAGATGCAAATAAATATGTCGGCTGCGGCCCATAGTAGCCGGTTGGACTAATAAAAACGTGATAATTAAACTACGTCTGTGTTCTTGGAAGACGCTACAATATATTTTAAAGCGTGACGTCATCGGCAGGCGCGAAGGACCCGATCACATCTGCTACTCACACCGGCTTGCTGCGGGCCGGATCTATTAATAAATCGATATCATCGCAGGGGCCGTAGAAAACCTTCTCGTGGGCCGGATGTGGCCCGCGGGCCTTGACTTTGACATATGTGCTCTGGGGTGCCATGTCTGCTGCTGGTGTTGGCCCACTGTGTTTTGTCAAGGGCAGGGTCAATGCAGCTAGTTATCAGATTTTGGAGCACTTCATGCTTCCATATGCTGAAAAGCTTTATGGAGATGAAGATTTCATTTTTCATCATGACCTGGCACCTGCTCACAGTGTCAAAACCACTGGTAAATGGTTTACTGACCATGGTATTACTGTGCTCAACTGGCCTGCCAACTCTCCTGACCTGAACCCCATCGAGAATCTGGGGGATATTGTGAAGAGGAAGTTGAGAGACACCATACCCAACACTGTGGATAGGCTTAAGGCCTCTATCGAAGCATCCTGGGCCTCCACAATACATCCACAGTGCCACCATCTGATTGCCTCCATGCCAAGCTGCATTGCAGCAGTCATTTCTGCAAAAGGATTCCAGACCAAGTATTGAGTGCGTAACTGACAATAATTATGTGATGGTTGACTTTTATTTGTATTAAAAACACTTTTTTTTTATTGGTCGGATGACATATGATAATTTTTTGAGATAGGGATTTTTGGTTTTCTTTACTTTTTTGCCAAAATCATCAATATTAAAACAATAAAAGGCTTGAACTACTTTAGTTGGTGTGCAATGAATCCAAAATATATGAAAGTTTAATTTTTATCATTACATTATGGAAAATAATGAACTTTATCACAATATGCTAATTTTTTGAGAAGGACCTGTATCTGATTGGGACTCGGGATCAGTAGATCCTTAAAACCAAAAACTCGGACTCGGGTCCAAAAAAGTGTGATCTGGATAACCCCAGTATATGCGTTAAATCTGTTATGAAGGAGTGAAGCATAATCCAAACATTTCATCCTTGTGTGTCCAGACACTGGAACAGGAAGAAAAGGACAATGAGGCTGTGAGTAAAATGATGGCTCTGGACCAGAAGAACCAGCTACTCAACCTCTTCCATGAGAAGAACCGACCAATCCTCACCAAGTGGCCCCAGGTAACAACATCAAACACCGTCAGTGTGCTGCGCTTGATAATAAATCATTTTTTCTTCATTGTTTCCAGGACACAGACATACTCTATGTTGTCCCTCTGTTTTTTGTGGATGAGTGGAGAAAATTTATCAGGTATGTTTTTCTAGTTACAAAACAAACACATTTGTATTTTTGTGTGTATCTATAGTGTTGTCACAATACCAAAATGATGACTTTGATACGATACCTGCATAAAGTACATTGATACCGATACTGAAACGATATCATGGCAAAAACCTAAACCATCAGTAAAAAAAACTGGAATTATAGCTCTAAGCTCAATTTCCAAGACACAGTGCCAATAGACTGGGAAAATGTCATGAGTGGTTTGGATAGAGCAGGGGTGTCCAAACTTTCTGCAGAGGGCCAGATTTGGTGAGGTGAAAATTTGTGGGGACGACCATCCAGCTTCCAGTTTCTTTCATTGTCATGGTGTTCGTTACCAGTCACATTGTCGTAATTTGCATGTTTCGTCCGGTAGTGACTCTTGATATTGAATTCCTTGAAACAGCCAGAGTCTCTTAGCGAACTAGGCAGACACGGTTGTTTTTCAGTGAAAAAGGTTTTGCCAATTTCTACTTGTCCTGGAAACAACGGCCCTCTCTGTCACCTTTGTTTTTTACTTCGCTACAGTCGCCCATTTTTAAAATGGGCTGGAAAGGGTCTACAAAGGTCATGTAGCGAGGGGTTCACTCTGACATCTCATACAATTTGAAGACTGGTGTGTTCGGAGAAGCAGAGCACGCTCTGAGTTTATTTCCAAAACCACTCGAGAGCGTGGCCACAGGTCTGCTGCCATCTTCTGCTGTAATACAAAATAGCTTTTTTTTCCATGTGTATTTTCTAATGTGGTCAACAGTATTGATGGACCATACATTACTCATTTAATGGCAGAGGCTAGGGCCGAATGATTTATCGTTTTGGGACCGAAATCACGATCTCAGACAAACGCGATTTCGAGATCCTCAAAGATGTGGTTTCTTTAAAGGGCACTCATCCCCCACACTCACCATTAGTGGCATGCTACTGTGGGCAAGTCCAACGCCGAACTGGTTAAAAAAAAAAAAGCGTTGTCCTACTACACGCTGTCGCCCGTACTCCCGGAAGTCATTTCGTTCGCGGCTGCTTGAATGCTAAGCGCTAAGCTAGCTTGCCCTGTAGAAGCATGGTCTTTATTTATACTAGGGATAGACCGATTATCGGCCGGGCTGATTATCGGGTCCGATATTTGGCATTTTGGCGATTATCGGCATCTGCCTTTTTTTTTTTTTATTTTAAGGCCGATAAATTTAAAATTGCTTTATTCGTGCTTGCTGCAGCATGCTTCTCTCTCTGTTTGCTGTACGACTGGCCCTGTCTGCATAGGCAGATTGGCCCTCCCAAAGCACCATCTGATTGGTTCCTTGTGCAGTGCGTAACAGCCAATCAGCGTAAAGCTGCGTGTTTGCTCTCTGCTCGCTCTCTTTCTCTGTCTCCTGGACGAGCCAGGCACATACACAACGGGAGTCGGCGAGTGAGAACGTAATGCAATAGACTTGGCCGAAATTTTAGTAAATGTCAGTCTACTATAACTCACTTGTAACATTAGTATGAGCCCTTTTATGTCATATAAACACAAGGGGCAGTTCTGCTCACCACAGTAAGCTGCCTTGCGGCTCAACCTAACCACTCCCCCAATGTCACAACAGTTAATTTCCTTTGTGAATGACATGGCTCCTGAGAGAAGTTGCTGATAATATCGGGAAACGGTGATAAAAGTAAGATGTGTGTGCGTGTTTGTGTGTAAGCCACGCAATGTAAAGCTAAACTCAACTTTATTCATAGAGCACTTTAAAACAACCACAGCTCCAAAAATTGCCAGCAAAGTACTGCATGTGAAAGTCCGGTCTTGGAAACATGCTTATTTTTCTGGCTAGTAGCTGCGTTGAGGTTTCACTTTTATGTTTTGGAACTTTAAAATAAAGATGTGTGAAAGATAAACATTTCAGTTATACTGTAAGGAGACGTTTGTTAGACATGCAGCTGAGCCTGGGAGCTCCCTGCACTTTTTTGTGAGACTTAAAACAAAGTTGTCTATTTTTTAAGATCTAGAAAAGCCTTAACATCTTGTAAATCATTAAAGTTGTTTAATAAACATGGTCTTAAAGGCATTTAAACTAAGTCAAGTGTTGGAGTTTTTATTTTTCATAAATTTGAGACCATTTTACCCCTTTTTTCTACAAATAAATAACGGCTTCAAATATTGGTTATCGGTCGCCTTGACTACTAATAATCGGTATCGGCCCTGAAAAAAGCATATCGGTCTATCCCTAATTTATATTATATGTAAGTCCATACAAAGCAGCAACGAGCTGCGTGCTGAGCATCATTTCCTCCGTTGTGACAAATAAACGACCCCACTAGCTATGGCGTTAGATTGATGCCACAGGTACGTCAGCGTAATGTCAAATACCGCGTACAAAAATGTGTTTCACGTGTATGTAATGTGAAATACCATGTACAAAAAGTGTAGCGTACAAAAGCATGTTTTGTGCGTCCAAAATTGTGTATCGCGTATACAAAACTGTCCACATGCACGCACAAGATTGTTTTTTACACTTAGTTCTTCTCTCTACTACGCGTACAGTACGCTGATTCACGCTTACGATGCAGGCATTATAAATGTGCCACAGTTCTTAAACAATCGGGAGTCGGACAGATGGCTGGAACTGCACAAATGGACAACAATTTGGGCTTTTAAACAGATTTGCTGCTATTAATATCGTGACATGAGGATGACGTTATCGTGACACTTTTAATATTGCGATATCACGATATTGCCATTATTGTGACATTCATATACATACAGTTCCAAAATCCCATTTGCGCCCCTGTTTCAGTCACATGTTGCACATGGAATACCTGCTTGGGCCATTTATGTTGTATTTTTTTTATTTAATTTACATCACGGGATTGTTAAATTATGTTATCTATCATTCATTCCTTTCTTGCTCACATGCTTTTTTTTTTTTAATTTTGCTTACTTTTTATTTCTTTTCCTTCCTTTTTACTGACAGAAGACCCACCAAATCCTCTCCAGTGTCCAGTGTGGGCAACAGTCTCTTGGTATGTCCACATGGAGGCTTCATGTTCACCTATGACTCCCTGATCAACGGAGATGCACAGCAGTGAGTTTGAATATCTAACGTATGCCCTTTACTTATATTATACAAGGAAAACCATTTTGAGTGAGTACGTGGACAAAAAATAAGGGAAAATATAACTTTTGCCCAAAAAATAAGTTCTTGCAACAAAACACATTTTGATATGCTAAAAAAAAAAAAAGCTTCCTAGTCTGCAAAAACTACAGCTGAGCCGAAAACTTGCCATTACGTGCTTGTAATTGTGGCCCAAATCTAACACGAGACTGTGTTAGACACAGTTTTATTTGTATAGCACATTTTATACACAAGGCAAACAACAATGGTACGATACCTAAAATAATTAACAATCAGCTAAAAAGACATTCAAAGGCAAAGGAAGGACAATAGAACTAGCTTACCAAGACTTATTAAAAGAACAGGACAACAATTACGTGCATTTACAAACAAGATTTAAAGGCATTTAAAAACGAAGTTCCCTCTGTCCCTCGCTGATTCTCCATCGAACCAGCACTCCTCGCTATGGCTGCTGGAGGCTTTGTCACAAGAATTGGATATGTGAGAAATGTCTTTCCATTACACGTTTGTAATGTACTTCTATATCGACACCTCTCAAAAACCACCTCATGAAAGCGTCAAAACATTTTGGCGATATTTGAGAGTGTTTTTGAAATTTCTGTTTCCATTACCAGTTTGCAATTGCGCACTTTGCATTTTGTGCATTTCTGAGGGTGATGGAAACACAGCTAGGGTGTAGCAACTTTTACAGATTGTTGCACCCTCCTATCTTGTATGCATAAAATAATATGGTGTGGGCAAATTTGATTTTTATTGCAATGTGAGATTATGCCTACCACAATTTCAGTATAATGGACAATGATGACAAGTCTGATAAAATTAGTGAATTATTACTGTGGAAAATTATGTTAATTATGTTGGGAAACTATTGATGTTTCTGTCTCTGCTTTAAATACACAATCATTGTCCCCTTTTCTTGAGCTGGTCAAATAGTGTTCCACTTTGTTACATATCACACACACAGCAGGAGGAATATGTGTAACAGGCAGTAAAAACCTTCCAAAATAAAATATGTAAAATATGTCATTGACATGTCTGCTAGTAATGATCTCTCGAATGCCATTGAAAAACTCCATAACCCTTGACAAAAGTATTTTAGCACCGTTTTTCTGCTTTGATTATAAATTTGATTACTTCACAGTAATGTCTGGTGACAGTTCATGTGCTTGTTAGTTCAACTATTTGCAAGTAACTATAAAACAGATAGCCTTTTTCAAATTGCGGGGAAGCATGCCCCCCCCCCCCCCCAAAAAAAATGGTTCAAAGTAAGTTACCATTAAGCCAAGATTTTTAAGGAGACTGCTTACTCTTTAAACACTTATAAAATTGTCATGAATAATCTGAATGTGGGCTCATGCTGTTTGGTTTGTCCTGCGCAGCATTGCTCTGCTCTGGCCGAGTGAATGGGATGTAATTAGCAAACTCTTCATTGTGGACCAGCCCATCTCCATCCACTGCTTCAAACAGACCACACCTACGGGTCCCACCACTAAATACACCACTCAGCCTGGTAAGAGTACAAAACAGGGAAAGTGTTTCAGAGAAACAATTTTTGTTATCCTTTAGTTTCACTGAGCAACTCATGCATCTGTTGCATCATGATGTACTGTAGGAATTAGCTCTATATGTTGTAAATATTGAAATATGTGCATTGCCACACAAAGAAGATGAAATCTGTTTGGGGAAAAAAAACAACAACTAATTAACGACCAGAACCAGCGTGGCCAAGTCAGCTATGAAATGAAGAGAAAAGACTGTTGGAAATAATTTATTCCAACTTGATTTACATTGTAAGCGTAGCCTATGCCTCTGATAAGTGTTTGGTACTGTTTAGAAAGCTTTGAAGGCCCTGACAGCATGCTACTGGTTTATTTGTACGCAGCGATTAACTGTTGAGCAGTCTAGGGCGTAACCTGCCTCTTACTGAAGTCAGCGGGGATAGGCTCAAGTTATCTGCAATCCTAATGAGAATAAACCAAACAGAAAATGGATGGATAGATAGTACCGGTAGTAGTGACTTTCTCCCTTCAATAATAGCAGAGCTGGGCACTTGACCCTTTTTTGCCGGTCTGGCCGCAACCCTCCACCCTTGACCTGGTTACCCTTTCGGCCGCGATCCCCCGCCCCGTTACAACAAGAAGTTACTTTTTTATTTTGCACACTTCCCCTTCTTCACGGCCTTCAAAATAAAAGCATACCAGCAAACCACTATACAACAGCAGGTTTGCTACGGCATACTTCCGGAAGTAGGGAAGTGTGTGCGTGGCATGTGTCGCAGACCTGTCGCCAACAGCACAATACGTCTGTCGTGTGAATCAATGCGGCAGTTGTCGCTCGCGCCGACGCGTGAGTAGAAAGAAGCCTAAAAAGAAGCCTTTCACTGAGTAGGCTGAGAAGAAATTTGGCCGCCTCGCAACCACGTCAAATGCATGAGGGCTGATTAGTGGGCCGGATTAAAATCCACTTCCGGCCATGCTTAGTCCAGCCAATTTGTCACCCCCCACCCCTCCGCCCCAAAAATGGGCATCTGACCGGTCCGGCCCAGGGACGGACTGCCCAGCTCTGCATAATAGTAATCATCAGGCGAGGAAGGCAGCGGGTCCAGATGGCATCAGCCCCCAGCTCCTCAAATCCTGCGCAGACCAGCTGTGTGGAATTGTCCAGCACATGTTCAACCTGAGCCTGAAGCTGGGCAGGGTCCCCCAGCTATGGAAAACATCCTGCCTGGTCCCGGTGCCAAAGACCCCCCACCCGAAGGAGCTCAACAGCTTCAGACCAGTGGCGCTGACGTCTCACCTGATGAAGACCCTGGAGAGACTGGTCCTTGTCCACCTGCGCCCCCTGGTGAGCTCCTCAATGGACCCACTCCAGTTCGCATACCAGCCTGGCATCAGTGTGGATGATGCCATCATCTACCTCCTCCACACTTCACTCTCCCACCTGGAGAAGGCGGGGAGCACTGTGAGGATCATGTTCTTTGATTTCTCCAGTGCTTTCAACACCATCCAGCCCACCCTACTGGGAGACAAGCTGGAGCGGGCGGGGGTGGCGCACCACCTCACCACATGGATCCAGGACTACCTCACAAACCGGCCACAGTATGTGAGGACACAGGACTGTGTGTCTGACGTGCTCCTCTGCAGCACGGGGGCCCCACAGGGAACTGTCTTGGCTCCCTTCCTGTTCACCCTCTACACCTCGGACTTCAACTACAACACCCCTACCTGTCACCTGCAGAAGTTCTCTGACGACTCTGCGATTGTCGGCCTCATCACAGGCGGAGATGATCGGGAGTACAGAGAACTTACTCAGGGTTTTGTGGACTGGTGCCAGCAGAACCGCCTCCTGATCAATGCGGGGAAATCCAAAGAAATGGTGGTGGATTTCGGTAGGCGCCAGCACTCTTCACCTGCACCAGTGAACATCCGGGGAACAGATGTTGAGAGAGTCTCAACTTACAAGTACCTGGGTGTTCATCTGAACAATAAACTGGACTGGTGCGACAACACAGACGCCCTCTATAGGAAGAGTCAGAGCAGACTCTTCCTACTCAGGAGACTGAGGTCTTTTGGGGTTCAGGGGACACTCCTCAGGAACTTTTATGACTCGGTGGTTGCATCGGTCATCTTCCAGGGAGCGGTCACCTGGGCAGGCGGCGTCTCGGCCCGGGACAAGAAGCGGCTGGACAAACTGGTCAAGAGGGCCGGCTCTGTCCTGGGCTGCTCCCTGGCCTCTGTGGACTCGGTGGGGGACAGGAGGATGTTGGCCAAGCTGTCATCAATGCTGGGCAACCCGGACCACCCCCTCCAGGGCACCCTAACAGCACTCCACAGCACCTTCAGTGACAGACTGTTACACCCTCGCTGTGCAAAGGAGAGATTCCGCCGTTCCTTCTTGCCTGCTGCTGTCAGACTCTTTAACAAGAACATTGTGTAGTCTCTACAAACTGGCGGTCATTAGTGCAATTGTGCAGTCCTGCACCTGAGCTCGTATCGTGCAATACCCAATATTCCCCACTACTGTAATACCGTGCAATACTCAACATTCCCCACTACTGTTAGTCTAGTTTTATTTTTATCCAATGCTGTTCCTTACATTTCACTACAGCACTGCAGCACTGTCACTTAGAGTATTTTTTCCTCTGTACTATGTACAGGCCGAAATGAGTGTTCCTCATATTTTTTATGTAGATGTAGGTTGGTGTGTATACACATGTGTATATACACATGTTACTGCGTATATCTACATAGGTTTGATTCTAAATGTTTGCCGTCAATGTTATACATTAATGGCCACATTATGCCGCCGCCCCTGTGTGACCTATATCTTTGCTACTGTAACAATGAAAATTTCCCCACTGTGGGATCAATAAAGGCATTCTTATTCTTATTCTTATTCTTATAATGCTTTTACATTGTGGTTCACCGACCCCGCAAAGGGCGACCGCTGCCACTGAGGGGTGCCAGCCGGGGCCGCAGCTGGGGAGGTTGGCGGAAAGGGCCCGCCTCATGTGTGAGTCACTGCTGTGACCCACACGTATTGGCACGAAGTGGGCGAGGGGCTGATCGACAGGACTAGCCAGTGGGGATGAGCTGCTGTGCATTCGCGCCGCAACTTCGATGACATGAGAGGCTGCGCACCGTACGCACATGTTATCGGTCCTTCATTCGTGCTTCTTTCGTGCGGCTAACTGGGAATCAAAATTTAGCACTGACATTCTAAATTCTGAATGATTCCTTGAGAACCAGAATGATGGTCCCAGTTCCACTAGATTCTTGGTTATCCATGCCGAACCCTAATCTCCATTCATCCACAAAGTGACCTACGCAGTGTGATATCTGGGCCTGTTCAATTGAAGACAAAGTTGACCTTGTAAACAAATGTGCAATTTAATTGTTTTTGTTTTGCCGTCAATGTTGTTGTTATTCATGGTGTGTTGCCTGTCTATGTGTGGTAATGTATTCAGATCTCTGCTGGGAGTGCAGAGAGGGGTTCCTATTCCAGCAACAGAAAGACCTGAGAGAGTACACCCAAGCCACAATTTATATCCGCAAAATCATTGAAGAGAAAAGGGTATGACGAATCCATACATTTGAATGAAATGGTTGATGAGTCAAAGACTTTTGCTATTGCTACTATTGATGTGCGTGCATCCAAACATCTAAATGACATTTGATTTTACGTTTTGATTAGATGATAAAAGAAGCCGTTCCAGAGTTGAATGCCAGCAGCTCCGAGGCAGAGGAGGAGAAGGAAGAGCAACCGAAGGTAGCTGAAGAGAGAGATCCAGACTTCAGCCAGGTAAAGAAGCACTGCAGCGCTGTCACAGTATGAATTCATTGATCATGTCTATACTGAAGAGATCAACATTCATCTCATTTGTCTTCTCAGAAGTCACATTTAGCAGGTGTGTTAGCAGCCCAAAGCCAGTGTTTTGCTTTGACTAGGCAAAATTAGTCAACAACAGCACTTTGGAGTATACGGCTGATTTTGGATCAATTCAAAGTTCAAATATCTGATGGGATTTATCAGAGGAACACCTGAACATGTTAGAATTTTCCATGCTACACTTTAAACAGTTGCCAGGTGAATGCCGCGTCACATCTGAAAATGGGAATCCTCGGTTGCCGAACTGCGAATGTGCAATTGTCAACTGTATAATGGATATTTTTGCCTCAAAAGTCTATACACAGCACCCCATAATTGCATTTTGAAACAAGTATTTAAATTTGTTTGCAAATTTATTTAAAATTTGAAAATTGCAAACTCAAATTGCAAATTGTTTCTTCAGACCAGTCCTCTATCCACAGAGGGATGCTGGAACTGAGAGACTTTGTATCAGGTTCTTGGTCACATCTCGAACTATGGCCCTTCTCCCCCGATCACTCGGTTTAGAATGGGCAGCAGCCATCTCTAGGAAGATTCTTGGTGGTTCTGAGCATTTTCCATTTATGAATGATCAAAGCCACAGTGCTCATTTGGACCTTCCAAGTGGCAATAGGTTTTTTTTTTGTTTTTTTGTTTTTTTTGTGCCTCAAGAGGATCCTGTCTTGGAGTTCTGCAAAAAATGTGCCTTTCAAAAATTAATGTCTAATCAACTGAATTCAGTTCAGGTAGACTTTAGCTTTAGAAACATCTCATGGTCAGTAAAAACAGGTTCATGGCAAAGGCTGTGGCGAATACTTGAGTACACACGATTTCTTAGTTGTAGTTTTTTTTAACCAATTTGCAAACATTTTTCATTTTAGTGTGTTGTGTGTAGAATTTTGATAGCATATAATGAATACATTTGGGAATAAGGTTTTAACATAACAAAATGGCCAACATGCCCCCACTGCCCCAAAAGAAAATTAGAAAATATTGGGGGTAAAAAAATACACAAATAGGTGAATCCACAGGTACCAAACTGCAAGGATGCAAGGGCCCACTCTAATTGTATAATTTGTATTTATGATATTCAGTCTTGTTATTGTTATTTTACCAGTCAGAAGATGGTGCAAAGCGGCTTAAACTAAGTGACGGCAGCACCCCAGAAGGAGTGGCTTCTCCAGGAACCAACACCACTAAACTCGGTGGAATCAGGAGAAGCACTCGACACAGGAAACTCAGAGGTGAAAAAGCCCTCATTGTGTCTGCAAATCAGACCCTCAAAGAGCTGAAAATTCAGGTAAGGAAAATAGCATTTTAATGAAAGACAATCATCCGGGAATTCCTGAATCTTAAGGATCGAGGTGTCTCCTATTTTGCATCACTAATTTACAGTCTTGTAAACTTTGCACTTAATCATTTTCATCAGAACTGTAAGGTAGCAGAGCAATCTGGATTTAATTTGCTGTTCCTGCAACTCTTTAGATTATGCATGCCTTCTCTGTGGCGCCGTTTGACCAAAACCTCTCCATTGATGGGAAAAGTCTGACCGACGACTCAGCCACTTTGGGAACTTTGGGTGTCATCCCAGAGAGTATCATCTCTCTTAAGGTAAGCAGCACACACACCACTAGGTCACCCTTTATGTCACTCAATTGCTCTTTGGTTTGGGTTCCACATAAATTTGTTAGATAATCACATTTAAAGGCATTTCATGCTGCTGTGTTATCTCAGGCTGATGAGCCAATAGCTGATTTTGCAGCCATGGATGACGTCTATCAAGGTGAGTAACTACTAATAGAGGTGTGTTTGAGTGTCAGATTAAGAGATGAGACTGAAGATAGAAATCGAGGGTGTTTTGTCTCCTGTTATTAGTAATTACGCCGCACAGGCTGACGTGAACTAGGAGAGAAACAGGCATTCTGGAATGAGCTAGAGAGAGAGAGAGAGAGAGTAGTGATTGTGGCAGATTGTAATGGACGTTGGATGTTGGTAAGGGTTTATGTTATCTTTGTGTTTTGGTCTCAAAATAAAAAACGCTTAAAGTGACCCCAGGTTGGTTCATCTACCCGTTCTTAACATAGCTGATATCCCACATTAAGATACAATGCCCCATTTAATACACTGGTAATTAGAATTTGGTAATATTGAAAACGTATCTGGATCAGGATGTTGCTTTGAAAACCCGGCCTGAAAGTACGACAGGTGACCTGATCCTGGATAAAAAAAAAAAAAAGGGGGATTTCCAAATCCATATCATTTTGATCTATATTGTTTTTTTGTTTTTTTTAACACATTTAACGAAATGATGACAGAAAATTAATGAGTGGTAGGGGGAGAGAGTAGCCAGGCAGCATAGTATGGTGGAGTTTAACGAAACTTTGGTGGTGAAGAATATAGAAAACCTTTTGACACCAGTCCTGGTACTTTACAGACATACCTGCTCTATTAAAGTTAAATCTATTCACGTATTACAGCAGTAATGTAAGTCTTTTTTCTAACACTGCTTACCACCACCTAATTTATAGTGGGAATGCCAGAAGAGGGGTTTAAAGGTAAGCATTTTTCACACCATCTCTAAATATCATTTTATTGGCAATGTATCTGCGCCAATGCTTTTTATGTATCAAAGCAAAACATGGATTTATAGATTTTTTTTTTTTTTGTGCAGGCACTGGACTTCTTGGACATTGAAGACAATCTATGGTGTAGCCATGTTTGACTTGGACAAGAAATACTTGAACTTATCAAGTGATCAAGTGTCTATGTACAAATAAGTGCTTTATTATTTTTCAGTAGCCATTGTTAAATGGTGACAGTTACTATGCTGAAAGCCTGCGATTTATTTTTCCTGCTTAAAGCGGAAGTCAACTCAAACATACTTTTTTCAAGAATATGTTCCCAGCAGGCTCACCATTCTGATTCATATTGCGTTTGTGCAATATGAGTTAAGCAGCAAAATATACCCGTTTTTAGCCATCTCTGGGGGCAGCCATTTTGTCTTCTGTCGACTGAAAATGACATCACAACTGCTCGCAGTGACCAATCACGGCTGACCTGTTTTCTGAATCTGAGCCTTGATTGGTAGTTGTGAGCAGTTGTGATGTCATTTTCAGTCGACAGAAGACAAAATGGCCGCCCCCAGAGATGGCTGAAAACAAGTGGATTAACACTTATTCCACAAACTCAATATTTATCAGAATGCCTTGTTTCAACTAGTGGGCTTGCATAGAACATATTCTTGAAAAGGAAATGTTTGCGTTGACTTCCGCTTTAAGGCAAGTTCTCAATCATTGTATCTGGACTCTTGTTGCACTTCTGCCTCAATGCAGATTAATACAATTTAGTGTATATGTTGTTCCTTCCATTTAGTTCTACAGTTTTTGTCTTTTGGCATTTTAAATTATGGAAGAAAGTTCAGTGTTCTGTTAATGTGGAAGGTTGTATAACTTGTATTCTCACTTGAGATTATCCAGGTGTGTTACGTGAATGCACAAGTATGTAAAAATGATTGTTACCTCACCATATGTATAGCAGTTATTTCCTACAGAAATGTTAGCAATGCAAACCTTATTGGTTGAACGTTTGGAACTGAATGCAAGCAGTGATGTGTACTGTTATTTTAATAACTGTTATGTTGATAACAGGCACTGTTATTTCTTATTGACAATAAAGTTATTTTTCAAATCATTACTCATATAATTCTCATCCACAGTTATTCAGTTCCCATTACAAATTATATTTTCAAAGGTCGAATATTTTAACAGTGATAACTAAAAGTATTGTGTAATGACCCAAAAAACAAGAACAATTTAACTGGCTCTGAACATCTAATATCCCACTGGCCATTTTTCTTAATTTGCTCTCTCAATTGAATGTGTACGTTTTTCCTATATACAGTATTTGATATACAATAGGGTTTTAATGATTCTGAGTATGTGTACTGTCACTGAAATTCCACAAACTGCACCAGAGTTTTAAGTTCGAAAAAAAACGTATCATTGTGAAAGTATGTAAAGGTAAGTTTCTGATTGCCATATTAACATATGTGAATATAAAATTTAGCTCTTATTAAAGAGAAGTCTTGATAAAGGAACAATGTCACATTTACTGAAGCCTTTAAAGGACCAGAGTTCCAGACATACTTGGAGGATCGGTCCTTTCAATTCCAAAAATATTCAGAAAGGTGCTTTGGTAATTTAAAAAAACATTTTATTTTAATGTAAGGAAACAGTACAGCATATGGATCGTGGCTGATGTTTGTGCCAAACAGCAGTTCAGAGTACCCACTCATTTTGGAACCCTTGGCGGGGGTGCTGGACAACACTCATGCTGCGGACTCCATCATTATTTTGGGTGACTTAAAAGGCCCAATGCGTAGGATTTAGTGCCATCTTGTGTCGAATTAATAGAATGCAATAACCTAAGCTCGAAGTGCATGCATTTTGAAGTGTGTGCACTACGGTGCCTCAGAGAGACCACACGTCGCAAACCTACCACCAATTTCTTCAGCAGAGGTACAGCGGTATTTTGCCAGTTGGTCCTCTGTCTGCAAGCTAGGCACCCTTCCGTCATCGTCCCTCCGTCTTTATTCATAAAAAATAATAGACCTCTGACCCGTCCACCCTCATCCTTTTAAAGCGCTTCCATCTTTACATTCCCTCAAACGTCCGTGCATGATGTGACATTATTTGAACCTCATTAGCTGGCTAATTTTCTATTCACATCCACTTAGCGGCTGGGAGTATCCGTCACCCAAGATAGCATTTAGCCAGGGGACATCACGAGAATATTTAAGATTGCGTTAAATATTAATATTTAAGATTGCAAAACTTAAAACAACACACACACAATAAGTTTTCAGTTTTTATTGCGTTATTTTGCAACAAAATAATTATTGCAGAATAACGCAATGTTACTTCAGGAGAACAAAAGACTTCCACTTCTGGGTAGCTTTAAGTGTACGATGGCGCTTGCATGAGCATGAATGACAAAGATTTTTATGCTCTAGAGATGTCCCAGAGAAAGACATACTTCCCTTGCAAAGGAATAAATTATCTACTAAATCACAAGTGCTCAAGTCGGGTCCTCAAGAGCTCCGATCGAGCCTGTTTTCCATCTCTCCCTTCCTGCAACACACCTGATTCAAATGATCGCGATCGTTACCAGGCTTGTGCTAAGCTTAGTGATGAGTGGATAATTCGAATCAGGTGTGATGCAGGCAGTCGGAGATGGAAAACAAGCTGGATAGGGACTTTTGAGGAAGGGACTTGAGCACGCCTGAACTAAATGTTAACAGTTAACAAAACAAAATAAAATAAAACCTTTTTCCTCGTCAGTGGAATCCATGGTATTACATGTGTTCAACCACTTGAGGGTAGACTATGTGTGTGGTATCGCAGAAGAGAACAGTGGTCTTTCTTTTTAAAAAAACCCAACACAACACATCAGCCGGTACTTGACCCGGTTAGGGATGATTACAGGGATGAACGAAAACCAACTTCCATCCGTGCTGAGTCCAACCTTTAAAAAAAAAAAAAAAAAACGTATTGTCCTCCGTCCCAAAATACAACAGACGGACTGTTCTTTCCCTGAGATGGAATGCCCATCCATGCAACCACAATGCGTTCTGAGAGGCTTTTCGTGAGGTTAATTGTTCGTAGGTCGTTATCTGTTATATGTTATAGGTTTTAATTCATAAGCCACTCAGTGGGTACGGTACGCCTGCACCACTCATCAAATAATGACGTGTCGAATGAGGCCACACACTGCTGTAGAGTCTGCCACCGCGCTGGAGCTTTGGTGCTCTGAACTTTCAAAGTCTGGTCATCCATCCATTTCCTGCACTGGATATCCTCACTAGGGTCGTGCGCGTGCGTGCTGGATTTTTTAAAAAAAATGTCACCAAGGCAACGAAACTGGTGTTTGTGAAGCTCGCTATCTGACATTGATGCTCCTGAAGCGGTCCCGAAATCTACATGCTTCAGTACGACGCGGAACGTTGAAAAAGCCCATATTCAGGGCTTGTTGATGAGGTTTTCATCCGAAATTGACGCCCACTCTCACCGCGACGTTGACGGCTACATGAATTGGCTGGAAGTAGTGGCGGGCTTGATTCTGCATGTTTTGGACACTTGGGTGAAGACGGGCGAATCTGTCAACCAGTCACCACCTGGTGCTATGTTGGCTCCGATGGTGGGGAAAGTTGCTGGTCGGACTTGTCAGACCGAAACGTCTGGTAGAGAAGGAGTTTTAACTCCCATATCTGAATTGAGTCTGATTGGACCGTGTTTTGTTGCCATTCAATTGTCAAGGCAGTGGACCGAAGCTGCGGCCATAAGGTGCTCGTTGTCTATCGTGGTGGGATACCGTCAATCTGAAGGAGTCCTATCAGGCTATTTTGGTATCTGGTACTCAAGAGGCAGCTGATGAGTACCGGCTGGCTAAGTGCAACATAGTTTTGGTGGTCGCTGAGGGTTAGGGTTTTTGTGTGCGTTCACATACCCAAATACTGCCAATATTTGTGTTATGCAAAGGTATTAGTTGCATATAAACATAGTCATTGTTGAGTCATGAACTCCAGTGGTGGCGGTGCCTTTCTTAAACGGCTCACCTGTTTTCTGAAGCTGAGCCGTGATTGGTCGTCACCTGAGCCCCTGAACAACTGTGATGTAATTTTCAGTCGACAGCAAGTGGCAAAATGACCGCCCCCTGAGATGGACAAAAACGAGTGGATTTTACTGCTGAACTCATATTCCGCCAACACAATATTAATCAGAATGCCGTGTTTAGACTAGTCTGGCTGCATACAACATATTTTTGTAAAGGAAACTTTTGGGTTGACTTAGCTTTAAAAGCCACAAAGTGTTTGTCATCAGTTGATCAAAATAACAATGACGCTGAGAGCATGCATGTACCCCACGGGGATCTTGTCCTGAGCCTCTCGGCCGCCTCGGGGTGATTGATGGGACCCAAGCGGCAAGAATCCGACTACCTCCCTCATCGTGCTTTTCAACCGAGGCAGCAAAAGATAGGGACAAGGACTGTTTTTGTAATGCTGATCGAAGCCTGATCCTGACTCTAAATGAGGAATTTTCCCTCTGGATGGGCTGAGAGCAGAGGACAATCCCACCCCCTGAGCCCCCAGAAAAAGACAAATGAAGTAAGAGCGAAACTTCTCCCATGCTATCGTTTAGTAACTGCATGCAAAATTACTGCCTCTTTCACCGTCAATCAGCACATGTCTCATGCATATTCTATGCTGCCTATACTATAACATCTATTGTCAGTCCTCATGTGTGTATTGTACATAATAATTATGTCTTAAAAACAGACTTAAAAACCTGGTGGGCATCTCCGGTACTGCTTTCAACTGGTTTTATTCCCATCTCACAGACAGAAGTTTCTTCATAAGCATGGATACTTGTTCCTCCAAAACCCATGAAATTAAATGCGGAGTTCCCCAAGGTTCAATTTTAGGTCCAATCTTTATATGCTTCCCCTTTGGTGATGTCATCAGAAGTCACGGCATCAGCTTCCACAGTTAGCCTGATGACACACAGCTGTACATTAGCGTGTCTCCTGATGACACAGGACCTATTGATACCCTTTTAAATTGTATTTTAGATATTAAGTCATGGATGGCAGAGAATTTCCTACAGCTCAATCAGGACAAAATCAAGGTTTTACCTATCGGCCCTGAAGGTCAGCGAGAGAAACTTTTACCAAAATTACATTGTCTTTTAGCTTCATCCAGGTTTTACCTCCAGTGTTTCCTCAAGGGGGGCCTCCGCGCCGGGAGATGTTGCTGACCTCCCTGAACTGTTTAGGGTCCGCCCCGGTTGACGTGGCCCGGGGGTCTCTGTGGTGGTGGTGCTACCCATGACTTTGGGCTGTCATTCCTCTCAGCGTGGACAAGCTTCCCTTTGGGTACTCTTACTTCATATGGTTTCTCTGTGACTTGTCATGTCTCTTTTTAAGGTTATATGTTTGTGTGTGTGCACATGTCTGCGTGTGTGTGTGAGTGAGTGAGTGCAGGTGTGCTTGTGGATGTCTGTCTTTGTGTATATTGCGAGAGAGGGAAGGAAGGCGGGAGCGTGTTTCTTTTTATGTTGTATTTTGACGTTTTTAATGTACAGCACTTTGAATTTCATCTTATGTGTGAAAAGTGCGATATAAATAAAATTTGATTTGATTTGAACTGTGAAGTTGATAGATAGCAGTGCACACCACTGACTAAATAAAATGAGCAACGATAGATAGGATGTGATCCAGCAGCAGAATCACCCCCATTCTTCCTGTTGGCGGGGCAAGGAATGTGGTAAGAGGCCGGCAGTGCAGCGCGTCAATTCACCTGGAAATTGAAAAATGTTACATTCGAGAGTGGCGTCACTGTGATGTCAGACAAGGACCTCCAATAGGAGATGAGCTGGCTGAGTGATTGAGCGCTATTTTGCTGACTTATTTACACATATTGGCATGAGGACAATGGAGGAAGCTCACTGTCCAGACCTTTGAGACATATGAGAGATGACATACAGACATACAGTGACATACAGACATGTTTAAGAAGACACTGCTCCCTGCTCAGCTTGAAATATATCTAGGCCAGGGGTGTCGAACTCCGATCCTCGATCCAGGCGGTCTTAGTGGCACTGTAGCCCATCAACGTGTTTAAATGCTCAAAGTTCCAGCAGATTGATTTGTGAAGGATACACCATTCCATTTTATTTCTACTAGTTGTTGCCTCCTCTTCCTTACTCTTTTTTTTGAATGAGCAAAGCCAGGGCTTTCTTTTGCAACAATGAAAGATAACATCTTATTGAGGTGCAGTCTACCACTTGTCAAAACCTGTGGAAAAGGTCTAAATTGTTATCCATGTACAGTGGTACCTCTACTTACGAAATTAATTGGTTCTGGAAGAAATTTCTTAAGTAGACAATTTTGTAAGTTGGGACGTGTTTTCCTTGTAAATGCCCTAATATGTTCCAAACCCCCCAATATTCAGACATAAATGTTTTATAAAGCATAAAAATGCATCAAAACATGTAACAAATATATGGTCCAATTAGATTATTGCACAATAAATGAGAGTTGTGCATAATGTAAAAAAATAATGAATTGAGTAAAGAATTAAAATGATGGTCGTTTACCTTTTAATTGCTGCCCTCATCACTTTTTGCCCTCTTTGGTTCTCTATCTCAGAAGTGGTTTTTGCCTGGCGTTTTGTAAAGAACTGATTTAATAACGTGGCGACTGTCGATACATTACGGTCATATTCTTTGGCGAGATCAACCAAACGCATCCCTTTTTCATACTTTTCTATTATCTCTTGCTTTGTTTATATGGACAAAAACAAAAGACTTTGTCCTTTTTTTTTTCTTTTCCTCGTTTCTAATTCACGTAAAACTACCAGAACACCTCATGGCCCGAGGGGCGAATGACCACCACCATCATCTTTTCTTGCTGCCGTGCCTTTCACGCTGAGGTAGCGCAGTGTCAAAATTGCTTTGGACTTGAGTAGTCATACAGAAAAATAATCTGCAAAATATGAAATTGCTTAAAATCTCATTTTCCGTGAGAGACAAAACCAAGCTAGAGTCTTATTTTCATTATTTATTGAGAAAACACAGACCCTACAAACACAATCCCCAGGGGGTAACATACAATCCGTGGAAAAAAAGACAGTATCGTATTATAGTAAATCATGAAGAGCACATATCCAAGAATTTAATGCCTTTCACATTTATGGATTGTGTAATGGTCCTAATATATTGTGTAAACGTTATTTTTATGCCGTTTAACCAATATAATATTCATAATCAAACTGATTTGTAGTTGGAGTTGTTCACAAATCACACAATATTTGTTCAAAGGTAGATTTTATACGTTCAAAGTTAATATGTGGGTACATACATAAAAATATCGACATCTTTCCATTCCAATTAAAAACATCTTAAGGGGTCCTTCACTCAAACAATAATTGGTATTCCATTTTTTTTCAATCGTTGTAGAAACACTTTACATGGGTAGAATCTGTGTTTCATTTGAACAAACTTTTATTTCATTTGAAGCAAATATTTTGTAGGTCAAGTCCCAGATACTTTTATTTCATTTGACGCAAATATTTTGTCGGTAAAGTATTTTGACACAATACTGTCCTTTTCTGTGTCAAAAGGGAACCGCCTTAAATGTATCTTGGACCACATGATGGGTATAACACAAAGGTTAAGAAAAGGTGGCATAAAGATTTGGAAATGTGACTTTCTGAAGACGTCAGCGAGCTGTAGCAGCGCAGCTAACCGCCATGCCGACGCGGCAGCCATGTTGGAAGGGGCAACTTTCCCTTTAAAGGCAAAGCAAGACATTGATAATAATTTCTAATTTCTCAACAAATCTTCAAATAAGTTTTCTAATGTCTATCTCAAAAGGTGTGCTCTTATTCAGATCAGATCATACAGATAATTAATTCTTAAAAAATAGGTGTTTACGTCTAAACATTTTTACACGTGAAATGGTACGCCCTTAAACCCTTCGCAAATGTTCTGCGTGTGCACAAGCGATAGTGCCGCCATTTTCTGGTTTCGGTTAATTTTGCCGCCCTCAGATGGATTGCGCTGACAATTTTGCCCCTTTACTTTCGTGTCGCTGTAGGCACACATCTTAAAAGGGGCGTGTCCACATCGAGGTATTGTGTGTGTGTAAGAATTTTTTTCTTAACCGGAAATGCTGTCATTCTGTGCCGCTACGATTGTCGCCATGTTCAAAATCTGCGAAGCTTTATTGGGCGATCTGCATTTGTCGAACAACGATGTTTAAATAAAGAAATGGATCGTTTGAATGAATCAAGGTAAAGTCAATCATTGAATAAGAGCATCATGTGTGGTGCTTGTGGTCGTTTTTGTCATCGTTAAATCGATCGTGTCCCCAACGGCCTAAGCCTTCGTTGCCTTTTTAGCATCCGTAGCTATAGCTAGTTTGCGTTTAACGTGGGGAAACTAGAAAACGCTCTCCTGTAGTTTTGGCCCAGTGTCCTATGTCAAGTCGTGGTTATTTTTTATACACCAAGTTCTTTTCACATGTTTGAGAATGGAGGTTTTGCAACTGTTTATAAATTCAGAACAGTGACCCCGAGTTAGTGATTTCGTAGCAACTGCCTCAATCCGTACATAAAACACAAGTCCGTATTTTTACTCATATTGTGGAATTAAAATCAAATTGAAACATTTTAAGCATTTAACAGAATGTTCTCCATATCAAGGATAGAGGAAGTCTCCTCTTCTGCGGAGCAGATAAACAAAATGATCGAACTCCCGAACTACAGCAGCCAGTTGATGCAGCAACTGTGGGCCCTGCGGAAGGAGGGCCACTTTTGTGACTGCACCGTCCTAGTGGGAGACAACCCTCACCGTGCACATAAACTGGTGCTCGCAGCTTCCAGCATGCTTTTCAGGTATTGTATTTGTTTTTCCCACGACCTACTATTAAGATATATTCCATTTCCATTTATGGTATATCTGAAGCGCTTGAATAGTTTTTAGCGCTGAAAGTCAAAGTGTGGGAAACGGTACGTGGATTCCATCATTCGGTTCTATGGTACACCCATAGCCAAAGCACAAAAGCTTACTTTTGTTTTAACCTTCCTATATCCAACCAAACTTAATTTTCAAACTTTGCCTAATGTTAGATACAACTCAAAGTACATACTTTTCATACAAGTACAATTAAATTATGTTCAGTTGCATTTACTTTTTATGTACATTTGCGTCCTAATCTTTAATAAATGTTCTTAAACATTTCTTTAATGTGCAAGTTTTTTTTTTTTTTTTTTCACATAAGGTACCCAGAATTATAAGAAAAAGTGGTTCTGACTGAAAAGAAATCATCTGTATCCCTTTAGGTCGCTGCTGAATTTTTCTGATACTGTCTCCATCGACACTACTTTGGTTTCCTCGCAGGAGTTCAGCTGTCTTCTGGATATGGTCTATACAGGCAAGCTACCTTTGGGAAAACATAACGTCAGCCGCATCATCGCTGCTGCAGACAACCTGCAGATGTTTGATGTAGCCGTGAGCTTTAAAAATGTCCTCACCAACATTATCAACCAGCAGCCCTTAGGCTCTACCCCTTCTGCAGAGAGCCCAACCCTCACCCCGGAAAACAAACTCCAGAACCCAAACCCTGAAGTTTCAGTTGATTCGCCCAGGAAGGACAAGTCAGCTGAAGCTGGGATCCAGGTGGAGGAAAAGCCAGAGGAAAATAAATGTGAAGATACAAATGAAATTGAAAAGGAGCCTTTATGTAAAAGAATCTGTTCAGAGTCTCCAGGTCAGTTTCTAAATGCATGTCGAATAATGTTTTTTTTGGGGTCGGGGGGTTACTGTATTCAAGATAAAAATACATTGTGTTTAAGGACATTGTGTCCAAAGCTATCCACTACAGCCAACTGTCAAAACAAAAAAGCAAGTATTGTAAATATTGTTCATGGGTAAGATTCCATGTCATACTATCTGTTCTCAGGGCCTGAAGAAAACGAAGCCACAGAAAGTGTAGTAGTAAAAGACCATGCAACAGCCACCAAAACCACGCCTAGTTCTTTGGAGCTCTCATCTCAGCTGACCGAGCAACTTGCTAGTGTCCCAGATGTCGTTCAGATCTTGAGCCAATCAGCTCACAGCTGTCTGGAGGAACAGGAGAGACAGGTATCCATCCTCATCCAGTCTCAATTACATCACACTGGAGCTCTTCCTACTCAAACAGGTAAATTATAAATCAAACTTGCCTGTAGCACCTCTTTGCCCATGAGCTCCAGTGTGAACCAAACATGGACTAATTAGAATTAAGATTTGTACACCATGGGCCTGATTTACTAAGTTGTGTGTGGAATAATTAAAGAGTGGGTGTGACCTACTAATTTCAGCATGAAAAAAAAAATTTTCATGTTATCTCCCGGGTTCAGTGTTGAATGCGAGTTTGAAACCAAATCTGGAATTTAGGAACTCTGATGGTCACTCTTCATATTTCGTGGCTTTTTACCTGTTTATTATACTCTACAGTGGTGCCTTTAGATATGAGCACCTTGATTTATGAGTTCTATGAGATACTAGATTTTTGGGGGATTTTTTAAATAGATATTAATGTGCTTCAGACCCCCACCGATAAATGTCGGAACACACTTAATATCTTGCGGCCACCATCAGTTCACATTTGTTATTTTGCAGTGAAACCACACAATACTACATAAAGGTGGTATCTCACTGAGCAGTGAAGGCTTGCAAACGTAGCGAGTGTTGTTTTTTTACAGGGTTCGTTAAAGGTTCCAAAGGCATTTGCAAGCCATTGGCTAACGGTTTTACATGTCACAAGCAGTTTTTCTTGTAGCCATCAAATTTTGAACATGTTAAAAATGTCTTTGCAACAAGAAAAACTGTTTGCAACCATTAAAACAGTTTGTGAACATCTTGCCAACCTTTAAAAAAAACCCTATCGAAAAAATTACGTTGGTTACATGTTCAAACACTTGCAAGCATTCCCTGCTCTAAGGTACCCTTGTGTTTTGTGCTCGCATTTTCCTTGTTTGCGGCTTATGTGGAGAGCAAATGTTGATTCAAGGATAAAGGAATTTTATTGTCATACTAACTCACATTTCCACATATGGCACAGAATACAATGTCTTAGGTCTTATAGGTTAGCTCAGTAAGTCCCAAGACTTGTGAAAATAAAAAATACAACAACAAAATAAGATGAAATGAATACAATGAAAAAGGTAAGGGAAATGCTCATTCATGGTTTGAACGTGTACGCAGATGCAGCAAGATGGGAATGCAGCAAAAATAAACATACAAGAGGCTTTAATGTGCATGACACTGTACTTACAAGGGCTTTGTAGTTGTGGGTGGGGTGGGTGTGAGGATAACGCAGAGTCCCTCACTACACACTCTGGGATATTGTCAGGGCCTGCATGTTTGCGGAGGTTACAGTAATCCTTTGCAGGGTTCTCCTTGTTTATGCTGGGGACAACCTCAGGGGCGTGTCATCGGGTAGTGGTGTGACTCTGACGTTGCGGGTGTTGTTGTTGGGCTCCTCAAAGCGGATAAAGAGGGCATCTGGTAGGGAGCTAGGGTTGCCAACCGTCCCTGTAAAAACTGAATTGTCCCGTATTTAGCAACGTAAGTACGCGTCCCGCATTGAGTTGTAAAGGGACGCACTTTGTAGCGTAATATCGTCAGAGTAAAAAATGTGTAAAATGTCGATGGAATTAATGGAACAACAGTTCTGTAACACACCACCTCCGCAAAGGCTAACTTCAAAATAAAGCTTACCAAATAATACATTGCATCATTGATACCCATACAATAGCCTTAGTAAGACTTTTACTTTGAAGTTGACCTCTGTGGTGGCGTAATAGCTAACTTGACTTCCGTTTTCGACATCGCAATTTGCCACCTACATCAACGCAACGCTATCCCGAAGTCATATTCAGTCGCGAATTTAGGTCGCTAACAAACCGCTAGTTAATTACGCTGTCATTGTATGATACGACACAAGTCTCCGGCGTTAGTAGCAAGCAGCTGTTATCATTAGCAACAAATGCCTGGCTGGTACTTCAACAGCTGTTCCTTTCTTTTTTTTTAACTTCTTTTTCAATGTTGTGGAGATTATTTTGTAATGCGCTGTCCATGTGTAAAGGAAGGTGCCTTAAATTGCACTTCAAGGAAAAAAATAAAGAAAAATCCTTGTCTTCATTTATTGTATAAAAACACTTTTATTTTATAGGTGGTACAGTGTATAAAATAACAAAGTATCCTTCCTTATATTGCGTTCTTAAATCCTAAATGGATTTAATGCTAATTAAGCATTAGTAGTTTTTTTTAATGGGCAAAAGTGTTTTATAAAATAAATGAAGTCAAAGTTCAAATCATCTTTTTTTCCTTTTTTCTTTTGCTGATCCGAAACATAGTTCCAATCTCTGACTCAAAATCCGTGTCCGATCTGAACCGTGACTTATGTGATCCGTTGAACCACTAGTGAGTACCAAAGTCAATCTCCTGGTACTAATGTGAGTAATCCATGAAAAAAAGGATGTGCACCCCTGTTAATATGGGAACGTACAATGAATGGCAGCATTGTATGGACAAACAACATATAATAATTTTGGGGTGGAATAAACAAGTACAATTGATTGACAAGTATGTTAAATAGATTAATAATACATAAAAGTAATAAATTGATAAATAATAGATAAAGAATACACACACACAGTCTTGCATTAACTACAAGTCCAAACAGATATGCATAATTCTTACTGTACAGGCAGTCGATATACTACACTTAAACTATAAATATAGTAAAGAGTAAGTGGAGAAATATGTGAAAATGTTCTGCTGAACTGATTAAAGGTGAGCTCATTTTAAGCCTCAACTATGACATGTCTTGCTCTGAGTTTTACCCTGCAGTTGTCAAAGACGTTTCTGCCAAGGCAGAAAGCTCTTTGCCCTTGGCAACACGTAGTGAATATTCTGATTGGATAACAATAGAATCCTCTAAATTATAGATTACTAAATATATATATGAATTAATTGCAAATATCACTACTTTATCTTGAGGATCAATACTTAAAATTGAGGCCTCTGGATCAGAATATCGATATTTTGGTATAGATACGACCATCCCTCGTTGAAGGCGGTCAGGTCGGCCGTCCCCGTCAATTAGGTGTCCCTTATTTATCTTTCAGGGAGTTGGCAACCCTATAGGGAGCGGTCTTTTGACTCTTGTGCATCTTTGCTGTTGTAGTTTGCGGTGGCCCTGGATTTCCTGAGCATATAGGAGTATTGAGCACTTCTGCTGCTCACAGCCAGTTTGTGCACTGAAAGTGAAAATAGTCTTGTTTTATGTTCGGCTGTTTTTCTACATAAATTACTGTTGAGTGCAGTTTTTCTCATGAAAAACATGTTTTAAAAACGAATTTAGTTTGGGGGAATTTAGTTTTAATTTTGTTTTTACTCATTTCAGGGGGGGAAAGATAGATATATAATATAACAAAAAGGTCAGGGAGTATTCAGGGTCATCACCATGCCTTAAAAAGTTAAATGGAAAACTTAAACAGGAGCTCCAAATACTTTTCTACAGTAAATGATGTCCTCCAACTTCTCAAAATGACAGATGTTAAAATTTCATTCATCTTTGTTTTGATTTCAACACAGTTTTAATTTATTATTGGCCATCAGTCTTTTAAAAAAAAGACCAATGTCGATGTTCGTCAAAACCACGAATTCCGGCGCTGATAATCGGCCCGGCCGATAATCGGTCTATCCGTAGTCTTGAACATATCTCCGGCGATGAACTCAGGTTCACTGTATAACAAAGTGGTAGAAATTGCTTCAAAAAATTTACAAAGGCCTCTCACATAACAATGAAAACAGACAGGATTTCTTAAATGAGATTATGATTTTTCCTGCCAGTTGGTGTGCAAATGCTGTAAAGAAGCTGACCCGCACTCAGTTGTGAGTAAACTGTTGGCCGAAGTGGAGAAGGGACTTCTTAGTGAGCAAGCTGTCCTGAAACTGCTCTGCAGTGTCCAACAGGGAGCTCCCTCCTTTTTCCCTGTGTCGTTGCTCTCGCAGCTGGAGAAGTTGGAGAAGACGCAGGAGCCAGATGGACACCAGACTGGAAGTAAAGCAGCAGAAATATTGTGTGAGCAGACACACCACTTAAGCAAACTGAAAAACAGAAAAAAGGCCGCATTGGTGATTGTGCTGATAATTTGTCTTAACTTCACAGCTGACTCGGAAGTGGAAAAAAGCAGCAGCAAAAGTGCAATAACGCTGGAGAAAAGCAACATAGAAGAGCCTGAGGTGCAAGACAAAGATGAATATTCTTCATCCTCAAAGTCTTACTGCTGTCGCTGGTGTAAGAAGAGTTTTGCCTACAAGTGCCGAGTTATGGCCCATATGAAGCGCTGCTCCATGTCCAAGGATTGTCAGCTGCAGTGTCCACAATGCCCAATGAAGCTGGCCAACAAGCGGGCTTTACAGCGTCATTTGACCGAGGTTCACCCGAGTAATGCAGGAGACAAGAAGAAGGTAGCCTGTGACCTCTGTGGGCGGACCTTCGCACACCCATCAGGTGAGTGTTTGCTCACGCGTCAGGATAATAGTAGCAGATAAGGAACAGGTTTACTTTTTATTTTTTGGCTGCACTATGCATGTCTTCATAACAGTCCACGCTGATTGAGTAATTGCATTTAAGTTCATATCCCATTTTGAGATGTGTACGGAAGAAACAGTCGAGCACCCGCAACATCAGCATCCAACATACACATCAGAAATATGAGAGAGAGAAAACAGAATGCCAGTGTAGAGCAGTGTTTTTCAAACTTTTTTGAGTCAAGGCACATTTACTTCATTGAAAAAAATCCCGCGGCACACCGCCAGCTGAAACTGTGAAAATGTTTATTATAAAAATATAAGTGTTATATTGTTTATATAAGCATTTTTTAACATAGAAGAATGACGTTGTATTATAACGTCTTGAATAGGACACAAAGAAAAAAGTATTTTATAATGTTTCATATTGATACTTACTCAGTGTGAAACATGGGCCTGTTTGGCTAAACATGCGCCACTAATTCGCTTGTCTCCAAACAAAGACAATTAGCAGGGGTGCACATAATGAGTACCAGGAGATTGACTTTGGTACAGTTCAAATTGGATTTTGAGTCACGGATCGGATTGTATTTCAGATCAGCAAAAAGAAAAAAAGATAATTAGAACTTTGACTTCATATATTTTATAAAACACTTTTGCCCTATCTATCTCAAAAGATAGTTTTATATATATAAAAGATATATATATATATATATGTATACATATGCATATTTATATATTTTTTTGGCTTGTAGTTTATAACAAAGCACTGTCCAGAGCAGGAGGAGTTGTAGTCAACGCAAGCCAATCGTTTAGAATGAAAACATTAGTTTTTGTTTCATGTCATGCTGTTGTGTCTCTGCTCCTTGCATATAATTACTGTTCAGGTATGATTTACCACAAGCGGACGGAGCATTTTGAGGAGAAGCCGTACGCCTGCGAGACATGCGGCGCCAAGTTTCCCGCCACCTCCTCTTTGAAGAATCACATGCGGCTCCACACGGGAGAGAAACCCTACCACTGCAAACACTGCGACATGAGCTTTCGAGTGGCCGCCGCGCTGGCCTACCACACCAAGAAGAAACACTCTGAGGGTGAGGCATGACCACACGCCATGCACTTTTCATCGTGGCGCGTTTACATCATGACTGCAAGTTGAATGCACACAGGTCAAATTTTTAAGATTCATGACTATGGAAGTGCTGTCATTGCTGTGTTCTTTTAGGCAAGATGTACGCGTGTCAGTATTGCAAGGCTGTCTTCGCCCAGTCAATCGAGCTCACGCGGCACGTGCGGACACACACGGGCGACAAGCCCTACGTATGTCGCGAATGTGGAAAAGGCCACAGCCAGGCCAGTGGGTTGACTGTCCACCTGCAAACCTTCCACAGTAAGAACACACAAAACTGTCTGTTTCGTCATGGGTTGTGCTCTTTACAAGGATGGTAAGGCTTGGATTTGATAGAAAGGGGCAGAGAGCTCTTTATTGAAGGAAACGTTGATTATTGTGGTTGTAGTTTGCAGTGTTCACGGTGGACGAGTGGCTGTCACACGTGCTTTAGAGTTCTGAGTTTGGGGTTCAACTATGGGCTCTTGGCTTTTTGTGTGGAGTTTGCATGCTCTTCCCGTGCTTACGTTGGGTTTTCTCTGGGTACACCCACATTCCAAAAGACTGCCAAGACAAAGGCTCTAAATTGTCCATAGGCGTTGAGTCACGTAGTAAGTATGTTATTGTAAATAGTCAGAAATCTCGAAAGAATTTAACTTTCTAAAAAAGATCATTTACAGAACGACTCTTGTTACATCACGCAATCATAACAACGTGTAGCCCCCGACTACTCAAAGATAGTGTTATTTTGATATCAAGTAAGTTGGACCAGATTCTAGATTTTCGAAGGCTACAATAGTGGTAAGGGCAGGTGTGCAAATGAAATAGCTGGAGACAGAATTGAGCAACAAGAATAAATGTATTAAATGTAAACAACAAAAACTATCCGGCATCTATATACATGTGGTACCATAGTTCACAATTGAAAAAAATAATACCCGAGTCCTACTGAGCTCAGTAATATTCAGTCTTTTAGTCAGTCAATGTCCTTTTTTTGTAGTCTTAGGTAGTCCTTGAAGAAGTGGTGTAATAGTGGTAGTTGGGTTTGTTACCACGTGACGTTTCTCAAAGGGTAGTGAAGAAGGTTTTCTTATCTCAGTTGGGGTTCTGGGCACAGGCTCGCCATCGAATGAGAATGAATCTTCTCAAATCTTCTTGTACGATGTCTGTACCAAGGTAAAAAACCTAGCCAAGACGACGTTCTAGTATGAACACGGTCGAACTGTCATGGACCCTCAGTCCCCGCTGGGATTCACACGAGACGGTATATTAGCATCAGCACTCAAAAGAAATTGTCACACAACCATTCAGTTGGGCATCCAAGCGGAAAAGAACGAAAAAGCCAAGGTGAACTCGATGCACACTTCCTCTTACCAAAATAAATGTTTTTCAAAGTAAAATGGTGCATTAAAATAAAATATTACGTTTTCTCTACTGGGTTACAAACGGAACCAGCAAAACAGTGATGATGTTTTAGTTGGGACTCCGAAGAGCAAGATGCACGCCATTTATGCACTCTCCGTCAAATTTAATTGATTATTCAACAACTAATCGATCATCAATAGGGTTGGGCACCGGGAACCGAGTCTACAACCGGGACTAGCACTTCTAATCGTTCAGGTTTTAAAATGTCAGTGCCACCTTTCGATTCCTAATCCGTCTCGCGGAGCCGCCCAAAACAAAGTACCAATAGTGTGAGCATGGCTCTTCAATCGACAGTCACGAGCGTAGTACAACCAATAGGAAATGTGTGTCCGCGCCGCGCCCACGAGCAGCAAGTGCCGAGTCTGCCGACGTCACACAGACAGCAACGAGGACTACAGGATAATGTTTGCGGGGTGTGATAATTGTGAATGTTCGACACAGGTCAAAAGTGTGGCTGCGCTTCATAAAAAAAAAAAAAGAAGAAAAAAAGGCCAATCTGCTCAGTGCAACACGCAAAAAAATAATCTTGTGCAAAGTGTCGTATTCTGTAAATATATGCGTTCAACAGAGGGCAAGAAGTTGTTTGTTTTCCATCAAGTTACTTATTATTTTCCACATACTTCCGCCTCTACTCCTATTCACGCCCTTCAAAATAAAAGCATACCAGCAAACCATTACACAACACAGATGAGTTTGTACGTCTAATATGATCAAACACCTTCGCTTCGGTGGAATTGTTAGAGTGTTCCGTCTTTGACTCTTTGGTCGACCTACCGGTGTTCTGAAATTCCTCCACGACGAGACTTCCTACAATGCTTAGTGTGCTTGCGCACGCATGCTCACAACGCCGACAGTACAGTGAGTCAGAATCGTGTGATTATACGAAATATGTTTAATGTCCGCATCGAGCACAAGTTTTTCTTTTTAGTTGCACACTTGTCTTGCCCATGGGTGTTAATTAAGTAGCATTTTTGTATTGTATTTTCTTGAGGTGCTCCAAAATGAAGCTCTCTTGTGGATAATTCAAGCTCATAGGTTTGATATGAATTTGTCAAAAATATCAATTGAGAAAATAAAAGGAAAATTCATAAACAGTAGAAAAGTTCATGAAACAAATATTTGAGGGAAAAAAAAATCGCAATCGAGAATCGTTAGGAACCGGAATCGCCCAAATTCAAACAATGCCCAACCCTAATCGTCAAATTAATTAACTATTTTGGTCATTGGTTTAATCATTTAGAACCATTGTTTAACTTAAAAGTTCAAATCCTGATTTCAGCCTGGTTTCTGTAGCGCTTCATGAAAGCAGACTGATTATGTTTTGAGGTGAATCAAAATAAGACATTTGCAAACATCTGCTTTTACTTTGGAAAACAAAGCCCAACATTTTTCCCCATTTTCTGAAAATGTTAGGGATCAAACCAGTGACTGAACAATGATCATCAATGTATGTGAAATTTTTTTTTTATTCTATTATGAACATAATCATTATTTGCAGCTGTAATATGAATAACTTGTAATTGCCATGTTGAACCTGAAGCAACCTCAATTAATAGCCAAGTTGTAGCTTGAAAAAGAGTGGTGAGTACATCACTCCCTCTCCTGTGACATTGCTTGATTTGTACTCATTTGTTTTACCATTGAACAATACATTTTTACATGATTGAATTATCATTAGAATAATTGGTTCTTAATAGGCCTGTGCAATTAATCGAAATTCAATTACAATTATGACTATTACGCTCTACGATTACAGAATTGTCATAATCGTTTACGGTTATTAATATGCATTTATATCCAACACCCTGTTTGTTTACGCAAGGAAATCATACTTGAATTTATACATTTGCACCTTTTATTTTATTTTTCAATAACAAATTTTGTAAAATGTTGCTCCTAAAGGAACTTATAGAATTATAGTGTTTCAAAGACATTTATTTGTCTTGATGTATATATATTTTTTTGCACTTTTTTTGTACCAAAAAATAAACGATTATTTTAAGAATCGTGATTTCAATTATTAACAAAAGAATCGTGATTAATATTCTTTTTCATAATCGCGCAGCCCTAGTTCTAAAAATAAGGGGGGTGCGACTCACTGAGTAATCGATGGAATAATCGCTAGGCGTATCGATTCCATTAATTTGTGATGGCATAAAAAGTCTAGAATTTAACTGGCCTTAAGGTGTAGGAACCCAGTCCTGATATCGTGAACTTTGCCTAAGCCCGAACAGAGTGTACACAAAGATTGTTTTCTATTTGCCTCTTGTCAGACATGTCGCAGCCCCTCAACTGTCAGAAGTGTTGCCTCAGCTTCCAGACTTTAGAGGAGCATCAGAAGCACATCGAGGAGCTCCACGTGAAGCTGTTGCACAAGTGTCAAACATGCCGCAAAGTTTTCACCAGCGCTGCATTGCTGGAGAAACACAAGTCCGTCCACACTGGAGTCAAACCCTACGTCTGCAACCTGTGCAATAAGTCTTACCAGGTAGGGTGGGCTCCCTCGTGTTGGCCGAGGCGGGCGTGTGCATGCGTCATTGTTTCATCACCCGCGCGACTTGGTACTCGGAATTGTAACTGTTCCCTCTGTGTTGCCATAGCAACTGTCGGGCCTGTGGTACCATAATAGGACCAACCACCCGGAGGTATTTGCTAACCAAACACAGCAACTGAAGACTCTGGTTCAGTGTGACGTCTGCTTCAGGTTCTTCCCCTGTGCCTCCAGCCTGGCCAAACACAAACAAGATGAGCATGAAGGTGACAAACGCATTCAGCAATCAAACTTGTCAGTTGGCATTGCAAAATGTTAGCGATGACATGATCAAGCGGCCATGTGAAGTACACTGGCACAATGGGACCAAATTCAACATAAGATGGATCAAAAATTCCAATTACAATAATGGAAACTTTTTTTTTTTTTTTTTTAATTCTGATACATTTATTTTATAATTGTGAAATCGATGTGGTTTTATCCTCATTGTTAGGCAGTTTGTAAGGTTTGTTGCTGCCACCCAATGGATTGGAATGGAACATTATGACAACTGCTCTTCAAACAGGCTGTTTTTTGTTTTTTTGTTTTGTTTGTTTAATCATTCTTGAGCTGAATAACAAATTTACAAGCACCGGCCTTCTTTGCTTGGAGCCAGCTGATGTCTTTTTTTCCCTGAAAAATGGCAAATATATTTTTTGTACTTATTGGTGGCTTTGTTTTCTCTTGGCTGTGTGCACGTGTCTCTCTCTCTCTCTCTCTCTCTCTCTCTCTCTCTCTCTCTCTCTCTCTCTCTCTCTCTCTCTCTCTCCTCTCTCTCTCTCTCTCTCTCCTCTCCCTCTCCCTCTCCCTCTCCCTCTCCCTCTCCCTCTCCCTCTCCCTCCCTCCCTCCCTCCCTCCCTCCCTCCCTCCCTCCCTCCCTCTCTCTCTCTCTCTCTCTCTCTCTCTCTCTCTCTCTCTCTCTCTCTCTCTCTCTCTCTCTCTCTCTCTCTCTCTCTCTCTCTCTCTCTCTCTCTCTCTCTCTCTCTCTCTCTCTCTCTCTCTCTCTCTCTCTCTCTCTCTCTCTCTCTCTCTCTCTCTCTCTCTCTCTCTCTCTCTCTCTCTCTCTCTCTCTCTCTCTCTCTCTCTCTCCCCCTCCCCCTCTCCCTCTCCCTCTCCCTCTCCCTCTCCCTCTCCCTCTCTCCCCTCTCCCCTCTCCCTCTCTCCCTCCCCTGCAGCATCCACCCTGCACTGCGCCCACTGCCAAGTGGCGCTGGGTGGGTCGGCGGAGTTGCAGGAGCACATCTGCAACCAGCACGCGACGAGCGGCAACCATTTCATCTGCCCCCTCTGCACCTTGGTCAGCACGTCCCAGGCGGAGCTGCAGGAGCACCTCCTCTCTTGCCGCATGGAAGCCCAGCAGACACAGGAGGAGGCCGGCGAGGGGGCCTCCAGCGCGCGCACTGTAAGAGCTCACTCGCATAGCACACAATCACATTTGGGTTGAGAAAACGCAGCCATTAGCTGGAACATACTTGGGAAAATAGTTGGTCTACTGAGCTTGTGTGTTGTGCAAAATGACAGATTTTTTTTAAATGTATATTAATTAGCATGTGATGTCACTGGTGCAGCCTACTTGGCATAAAATGTTTCTATGTGGACCCTGCACTACAATGGGTTTGACATCCTAGAATGAAATCCTTTAAAGTTCTGAGGGATGAAGGGAAGCAGGACGACGACACTCATGATGGTTGCAGCAGAATCGGTTCTGAAGTCTACAAAACCATTTTGACTGGCGGTTTTCAGAAAAATTGCATCCGAACTAATCGGAAGACGCTTCCTCGTGCAACAAGACAATGACCCAAAACACACAACAAAGGACTTCATCAGGGGGGAAAAGTGGAAGGTCAAGTTGATCACTGGACCATAACTCAGTAAAAGCATGCATTTCACCACCTGAGGCGGAGACTGAAAAGTGGGTAGATTCAAAGAAAAAGTGCTCTTTCCTGAGTTTTTTTTTTTTTTTTTTTAACACATCTAGATGTAAAGGTTTTCCGTATACACCCCAAAAAAAAAGGAATTGCTCCAATACTGGGAGCGGACTGCACATCAGTGCCACATCGCACCAGCCGTCGTTGTTTCAACCAAAGTGGACTTAATGAGAGATGGCCAGGAAAAAAAACAATGAAAAAAGCGAGACTATAAAATTTGTCCAATTGTCATTTGACAAACCTGCAACGTTTTGGCAAGGCGCATCAGCCGCAAAAATGAAGCATAGCAAGCAAAGAACACGGTCTGGGGCTGCTTTGCGGCGTCTGATGCAGCGCGTCTTGAATCTGTACAATGAAATCTGAAGACCATCAAGGTATTTGAGAAAGACGGTTTGGTTGTAGGGATTGCCTCAAAAGGTTGTGCGAGTGGAAGCCTACTGTCGTTTTTGTTCCATGAGTTTGTTTTTCGAAAATAATTCTGTTGAACCACAAAAGCAACATCTGATTTTCATTGGTTATTTTGGATGAAATATGTATTTATTAAGTCAGATTCAAGTTATTTGTGTGTCCACGGGTGACCACATACTTGTCAAGTTGCACACTTTTGGCGTAATTTGTACAGGTGAAAACCCCTTTTTTCAAACATGTATGCCATACATCGCTAATTTCTGCTCACGTGACAGCAGCCGTTCGAAAATAATCTCTACTGTGTAAGATTGTAAGGGCAAATTACAACGGAAGGACTCAGTACACCGACAGGTATGTGAACAGGTGAATTGACACTCTGTGTCCCTAAATGAATTTTTGACATTTCAAAAATGTTTTAATTTTTTTTGTAGCGTGTCAGGTTTTTGAGAGTTTCGTTTTTTTTTTTTTTAGTTTGACATATAAAGAGGCAAAAACGTTTCATTCAACCGTGCAATAAGAATGAATTTACACATCTGGCAGCACTTTAGTAAATCACAGCATTGGTCTCAGTTTGTGCCAATCTCACTCATCAAGCATTTTAGAATGCTTTTATTGAATGTGTAGGGCGTTTTTACATCTCCTGACATGTTCACGTGATGACAGAATGAATCCTTCAAGAGCTGCTGGGGAAATGTTCCCAAATAATGCTGGGCTGTGCTTTTGTTCCCCAATCAGGTGATCACCGTGCATCAACCAGACGGCGAGGCGGCGCAGGCGGCCAACTGCGAGGAACAGCCGCAGGCGTCCGTGAGCCAGCAAGTGTTTGTGGCTCTGGCGGGAGAAGGGGAAGGCGACCCCCCAGCCGAGGTGGTGGAGGTCAACATGTACGATCTGCTCAACAATTCAGTTACATTCATCTGTGAAGCCAAACCCTCGGATTTGTAGTTGTTTTCTGTCCATCTCCAACTGGTTCCATAGCCAAAGCTCACCACACTTTGAGCAATATAGGTCAACCTAAAGGTCCTATTTGCCGCTGCTCAGTGGAGAAACGACGTTGTCAACAAAGCCGACTAAATGTAGTAGCTTCACTTTGTCGCGTCTTTTGCCGAGATCCAGAAATCTACCTCTTGACGGCTAAATTCCCCCACTAATTAACCCATTAAAGCCCGAAGAAAATTTGGGATACGCTCCGACAACTCAGGGCACGTCAAATGTATATTCTGATGCATTTCTTTGGCTAAGAGACCGAGAATTGGATTAAAAAAAAGAAAATGACGTATACACTCTCCGGCTTTAAAGGGAGAAACACGGTTATGCGCTCCCGTCCTTAATGGGTTAATTAAAGTAGAAATCAACCCAAACATATTTTTTTCATGAATATTTTCCCAGCATGCCCAGTAGCCGAAACACAGCATTCGGATACATTTTGCGTTTGTGGAATATAAGTTAAGCAGCAAAATCCACTCGTTTTTAGCCATCTCTGGGGGCGGCCATTTTGTCTTCTGTCGACTGAAAATGACATCACACCTGCTCACAACGACCAATCACGGCTTACCTGCTTTCTGAATCTGAGCTGTGATTGGTCGTTGTGAGCAGTTGTGATGTCATTTTCAGTCGACAGAAGACAAAATGGCCGCCCCCCAGAGATGGCTAAAAACGAGTGGATTAACACTTACTGCACAAACGCAATATTTATCAGAATGCCCTGTTTCAACTAGTGGGCTTACAAAGAACATATTCTTGAAAAAAAATGTTTGCGTTGACTTTCACTTTAACAGAGCAATGTTGCGTCGTCTTGTGAAATTTCAAAACAGGTACCCAATTATTTGGATAATGACCGTGGTTTTATTATTTTAACATGAGTGGTGGTTATTTAAATAAAGCGATCAAAGCAATCTGTTTGAATTGCAGACTTTCAGCTTTAATTTGCAAATCCAAAACAGCCGTGTTTTGCATACCACCTTTTTTAGTGGCTCATAAGTATTTGGACAAAGTGACAGTGTAAATAGAAGCGTCATTTTATACTTGGATACAAATGGTGGTGTTTTGGCGATCTGCAAACTGTTGATCAAGCTACAGGTCCGCCCCTCCCCAACTTGTATTGCTTTTCATAGCCGTCGCTGCAAGTCAACAGCTGCCAAATGTCAACTGGAGACGAGGGCCTGGGTCCATTAATACGGAGTGTGCCGTGCGCTTAGTGCTATTCATAATCTTCTGTTTATTTCTACTCTACATGACAATGCGACAGATGTCATGCAGAAATGGCGATGAGTGAACTCACGTTAGCCGTAGTTGGCTGACACCTGTTTGCATGTGCACCAATTGTATTTGCCTCTTCGAAGCAGGCCAGAAAAGGTGAAGTGCACCGTTTTTGAGTTGGTATCGGCACAAACACGCATGCCGGACGTACCAGATTTGAAGTGCTAAGTAGTTTCAAGCACGTTTTAGCCTGGTGGGTAAGAATTAGTGCTGACCTTAGTTGGTATATGGCTAAGGTTCTTCAGGATTTTAAAAAAAAAAAAAAAGTTGCACCTACACATTAATTAACAGTTTAAAACGTAGCAAATTGTTTTGAATAGAAATAAACATTGAATAGAAATAAACCTTGTTTAAAATGTGTAACATATGGATTTGGAACATTTCTGATTTTACTCCACATAGAGAAGTGAAAGAGCCCAAATTGATATCAATTGCATCCCTTCACTGTCATGGTATTCATCATGACATAAATTAAAGGTAAAAATGGTTTTAATAAATTTGTAGATGAATTATTTTGGAATTGTTTAATTGGATTATTTGAGAAGATGGATTGATTTAAAATATAGCGGCAAAATGAATATGAATTAAGATAACATTTATTTGAATCAGAATTAAATGTTAGAACTCCCAAGTGCAAAATAGTGCAAACAAAAAATAATACTGCCAATATTTGAAATGAAAACAGTACAACTGGCTTTCAGTTTAGGTTTCTGTAATTAATTCAAATGACCATACTGTGTCCTATCTTGGATTAATTCGCCTTGTTTTCAACTGGAGTAAGGTAAGCAGGTGTATTCAATTAGATCAGGGGTGGCAAACTCATTTTTGCCGTGGGCCACGTCATCGTCATGGTGTCATGGAGGGCCTTTACGAGTGAACCCATAGAAATGTATGATCACCTTTTATTATCACATCTACATAAATTGATGGATACGGTCTGAAATCAGAAGACAATAGTTTTTTCAACTCTTTTCAATTTATTTTAAAGGATGGATTGGTAACAAATGCTTGCAATACCTCATATGTAGTTGTTGGAATGTTTTTTAGGTCTGGAGTCCATAAGCCCAATTAGCAATTTACAGAACAACTACTTACTCAATGCATGTTCGTTTTATCTTTGAAGAAGGTATCCAATATAAATAAAGACTCACACAAATCGATTGAATTTTCTGGTCAGTTTTCTTTACCATCGCTGAAGTCCAGGAATCATCCAATAATCAGATCTGAGCAGCTTTTCCATCCTCGCGAATGCTCTCACCCGAGACGGGCGAAGGCAGAAAAGGGGCGCGGTCTAACATGCAGCCCTCACATTCATACTGTCTTCAAAATCTAAACATAATGAGGGTTGGTCTCCTGCCTGGCTGGCCCTGCCTATGGGGCTGATCTTCACCAGCTGGTCCCGTGCTCAGATCAGGGCATGCTGACTCTCAGACTTGAACTGATTATGCGATGTATAATTCCAATATAAAGCCATTCATATAGATTCAGATCCTTCATAGTGTAAAAAGTGAAGCCAATTTGAAAGAAACATGTCAAGTCAACACATGATTTGCCTTCGCAGGCCACATAAAATGATGAATTTGAATAATCAGATCTCAAACATCAAAATGAACAGTTAGTACTAAACATAAATAACAACGCTGATGGATCAGACTAGATGGCTAATACCGCACAGACAACATTTCAGGTTTCTATTTTGTTCTGCAACTGTCTGCTCTGGTAAGTTATTTTTCTTCTGACTATCAGTGGCTGCATGTTATTCCGTTTCCTTTTCTCCGCAGTTACCTAAGTTGCTTGATATATTGCTATTCAAAGTTAGTTACGCTACCCATTTGACGGGTACACTGTTTCACACAAGCACGTGTTTACTTAATATCTGCGTACACTCAGACTACAAAGTGCAAAAAAGAACCCCAGAAGTTTTAGTCCAAATGTTTTGTATGGGCTTTAAATAAAAGCGGATCGAAGAAGAAACCCAATTCTTTGCAATATTCTTTGGATATTATAATAGTTGTATATGTATTAATATTTGTAATGTTCTGTGGTAGCACCTATGCATGAGAGAAAACCATGATCATGGTTTTATTTGTTTCAAATGAGACTGAATAACATTAAAAATTCAAAAGCCTGAATAAGCCGATCCATCCCTCGTCGGCAACAGCCAATGGGCGTCGAGAACGTTATCTTACGTCACAAGCAGGCACAAGTATTTTTTCTTTTTTATTTAACAAATATAGATAACAGAGTACAACATAGTAATCAGGCATTCCAATTAACATCTTTGCATACATATACAAAACTATCAAAAATACAATTTTACATTAAAACAAATAAGAATTACAATCATATGAAATAAAAACAATAAATTCACCTTTCAAAACAGCGATAACCGTGAGTTACTCTTTAAACATTTCTGTGTGTGTGGTAATTATTGATTTACATGTATTATTTGTTAGATCAAGAGACTTAAAATAATTATCTACGTCAATCAAAAATAATTTAAATAACGGGGTAGAATTTAGAAATTTACATTTATGGATGTGAAATTTTCCCAACAAAACATCTAAATTAACAATAGTACACAGCTTTTTTTCTTTAGATTCAAACAAAGTAATAATTTGTTGACTGTTCAACGTAATCTTGTACGTAGTTTTACACAATATATAGTTCTCAAAATCTTTCCAAAATGTAGCACTTATGGGGCAATCAAAAAATAAATGAGTCACACTTTCAGGTACAGCATTACAAAAAGAACACTTACTATCAATATTTGCAAAACGTGAAATATGTATATTAGTTGGGTATATATTATGTAGAATTTTTAAATGTATTTCTCTAACTTTATTTGTAATGAGGAATTTAAAAGGAACAAGCCACGCTTTACTCCAGTTAATATTCCTAAATTGAGCATTCCAAAAAAATGTTCCACGAGGCATTATTTTCTTACTTTTATACAGAGATTCTCTAATATGTTTATTGGTACATTTACTACTTAAAATGTCAATACCATAGAGATGATTAATAATTTCAGGTTGCTCATTTTGTTTCTTATAACCTTTCATTAATTCTATTATTCCACTTGGAATGGACTTTATGACTGAGTGAAATTCTTTAAATTTAACAGGGAATGCTTTTTCTGCTGAAAAGTCTGCATAACTAAGGAGTTGACCATCACAGTTAAATAAATCCTACACGAAAATAATGTTTTTATCAATCCAGTTTTGCATATAAAGTGATTTGTTCCTTTTAAGAATACATTCATTGTTCCAAATAATAGATTTATGTGGGGGAAAATTATGTGAGTGACACATGCTAACAAAGCTTGTTGATAAAATGTTGACAATTTAACAGGTATTTTCACTACATAAATAGTTGCAAGATAGTAAGAATTGAAGACCTCCTAAATTACTGAAAATATGATATGGGATAAAATACCATAAGGATCCTGTTTTGAGTTTTTATACATTCTTTTAACCATTTCACTTTAAATGTATAGTTCAAGTCCATAAAGTCCAATAATTCAAATCCACCTTCGGCTTTTGGCTCGGACAGCAGAGTCTTCTTCAGATGATGATGCTTATTTTTCCATATCAATGCCCTTACTTGTGGGATTACTAACATCAAGGGACAAAGCTAGGTATACAAATCCTGAGACACCTTCAGCTTTAGTCAAAAGGACTCTTCCCAAAATTGATAAGTCTCTTTGAAGCTATACGTTTAATATTGTTTTAGTTTTCAGTAGTTTGGGGGAGAATTTAAGTATTTGGCGCTCCTTAACATTGCTACAGACATAAACACCGAGATACTGAACACACTTTTTAACTGGGATATCACATAAAGCTGGTACGTCCGTTTGGTACTATAAACAGATAATTTCACATTTTGATTTGTTCAATTTTAACCCAGATGCGGATGAAAAGTCATCGACTAGTGAAATTGCATGTTGAATTTGCTGTTTGTCTCTAAGGATTAATGCTGTATCATCAGCTAGTTGGGTCAATCTAATTTCCCTATCAAAAATAGACAAACAAATTGTACTATTCTTGATATACAAGGAAAGTATTTCCACCACAATTAAAAACAAAAAAGGAGATATTGGGCAACCTTGGCGAACAGACCTCGAAACCGGGAATGCACTGGTAGTGTTTGGATATAGCATGACACAACTATCAATACCTTTATAAATCATTTCAACAGTCGATAGAAAATTTTGACCAAAACCGAAAAGTTTTAGAGCTTTAAATAAAAAATAGTGTTCCACCGTGTCAAAGGCTTTGTAGAAATCAAGAAAAATTATAAGAGAGTCCTCGTCAATATAATCAGAGTAATCTAGTAAATCAAGTCTTCTGTTTGAGCTAATATGCCGATTTGACATAAATCCAGTTTGGGTTTCACTTTTATGATTTCATCCAGACCTTTTTTAATCTTTTATCATATACCAATGAGAGAATTTTATAATCTGTGTTTAAAAGCGTAATAGGGCTCAAATTTTCTATCAGAAGATGATCTTTATCAGGTTTAGGTATTAAAGTTATTACACCTTGTTTCATACTTGTGGACATTTCTTTTTTAACAAAGCATTCTTTGAATAATGCGAATAGATGATCTTCAATAATATCCCAAAAATGTACATAGAAATCCACTGATAATCCATCATTTCCTGGGGATTTATGTTTTTTCTTTCCATGAATAGCCTCAGATATTTCCAATTTGGAAATTGGTTGTTCACAGCATAATTTAAAGTGTTCTGAGATAGTCGGTATAAATTGTTTAACCAAATCAATGAATTTATCACAATCACTGATACAAGAGTTTGATTCATATAAAGAAGCATAAAATTCTCCAACATATTTTGAAATGTCTAAATAATTGGTGGTTATGTTATCCTTTATTTTAAGGGATGATATATTATTTCTTTTTTCATTACGTTTCTCCAGAGCAAAAAAAGAACTAGAATTTCTCTCGCCAAATTCCATCCATTTGGCTCTTGACCTTATAAAGGCTCCTTTAGCCATATTAATATATGCAGCATCTATTTCCTCTTTTATTTTTTTCAATTCAATCACTTCATCCTCTTTTAATTTTTTCAATTCAATCACTTCATCCTCTGATAGATGATCTTTTTCCAATAAATAATTTAATGCATTCATGGTATAAATTTCTTCGGTTGAATTAGCTTTTTTAATTTCCTTACTTCGTCTCATTGCTATTTCTCTAAATTTGAATTTAAAGTATTCCCATCTTTGCCTTAGAGTAATTTCAATATTCTGGAGTATCTGTCATGCAATTTTCTTGACCATATGACAAAATGTTTTGTCATTCAATAAGTTATCATTTCATTTCCAGAAACCACGTAATTTACTTTTGTGTTTAGAACCAACCAAAAAAATAGTAACTAATTTGTGATCAGATAGTAGCGCAAAATCATTGAGAAGATTCCGAAATAAACTGCAAACACGATGGTGAAACAAACCATAAATCAATCCTTGACTGCAAAAATCTACTAGCATTACTCCAAGTGTACTCTTTTCTATCAGGATTTAAGAATCGCCATACATCTATTACTGATAGTTGCTCACTAATAAAGGCAGTGATTTTAAATCTTGCGTGTTGGTATGTTCTTATTGGAGCTCGAGCTTAAAGTCGTTAGGTGCATCATTAAAATCTCCTCCAAGTATTAATTGTGCATCTTTATGTTTTCATTTGAGTGTTTCAAATGTTTCACAAAGCTTTGTGCACATTATTTCGGCTTGATTATTATTATTAACTGTATAAATTACAAACAATAAAGTAGGTGTCATCTAATTTGAAAACCAAGATTATCCATCGACCGTCATCTGAAGGAATGGTCTCCAAGATATGAATTTGTTTAGGAGAACAGCTACCCCTGCTGATTGTTGTGAAGCATGACAAAAATAACATTCATCACCCCACTGTGCTTTCCAAAATGTCACATCATTAACACTTGAATGAGTCTCTTGTAAAAAAAAATCAAGTCTGCATTTTTTCGTCTGAAAAACTAAAATAGCATTCCTTTTTGTGTTGTCACGGATACCTGTAAGCTCTAACATTATGGGATATCATTTTTGTTTTATCTGCCATTTAAAACAACAAAAAGTAGAAAAAGAATGCAAATTGGATGTCTGTGAAGGACAATAAGGAATGAGAACACCAATGGAAGATGCTTTCGAAAAAAATACGAAATTTTGAGTACCTAAAACAAGGCAAATTTGGACTTATTCTAAATTATTCAAATTTGAAAGTGAACTGTTTAACAAGTGGGAGCATGCTAAATAACTAACACTAGGGCTTTTTTTTAAAATACAATACTGAATTCAAAGTATCTTACTAAACCATCAGTTTCCAGCAGTATGTCTCGTGCCATCGCATACCAGCCTGGCATCAGTGTGGATGATGCCATCATCTACCTCCTCCACACTTCACTCTCCCACCTGAGAAGGCGGGGAGCACTGTGAGGATCACGTTCTTTGATTTCTCCAGTGCTTTCAACACCATCCAGCCCACCCTACTGGGAGACAAGCTGGAGCGGGCGGGGGTGGCCCACCACCTCACCACATGGATCCAGGACTACCTCACAAACCGGCCACAGTATGTGAGGACACAGGACTGTGTGTCTGACGTGCTCCTCTGTAGCACGGGGGCCCCGCAGGGAACTGTCTTGGCTCCCTTCCTGTTCACCCTCTACACCTCGGACTTCAACTACAACACCCCTACCTGTCACCTGCAGAAGTTCTCTGACGACTCTGCGATTGTCGGCCTCATCACAGGCGGAGATGATCGGGAGTACAGAGAACTTACTCAGGGTTTTGTGGACTGGTGCCAGCAGAACCGCCTCCTGATCAATGTGGGGAAATCCAAAGAAATGGTGGTGGATTTCGGTAGGCGCCAGCACTCTTCACCTGCACCAGTGAATATCCGGGGAACAGATGTTGAGAGAGTCTCAACTTACAAGTACCTGGGTGTTCATCTGAACAATAAACTGGACTGGTGCGACAACACAGACGCCTCTATAGGAAGAGTCAGAGCAGACTCTTCCTACTCAGGAGACTGATGTCTTTTGGGGTTCATGGGATACTCCTCAGGAACTTTTATGACTCAGTGGTTGCATCGGTCATTTTCCAGGGAGTGGTCACCTGGGCAGGCGGCGTCTCGGCCCGGGACAAGAAGCGGCTGGACAAACTGGTCAGGAGGGCCGGCTCTGTCCTGGGCTGCTCCCTGGACTCGGTGGGGGACAGGAGGATGTTGGCCAAGCTGTCATCAATGCTGGGCAACCCGGACCACCCCCACCAGGGCACCCTAACAGCACTCCACAGCACCTTCAGTGACAGACTGTTACACCCTCGCTGTGCAAAGGAGAGATTCCGCCGTTCCTTCTTGGCTGCTGCTGTCAGACTCTTTAACAAGAACATTGTGTAGTCTCTACAAACTGGCGGTCATTAGTGCAATTGTGCAGTCCTGCACCTGAGCTCGTATCGTGCAATACCCAATATTCCCCACTACTGTAATACCGTGCAATACTCAGCATTCCCCACTACTGTTAGTCTAGTTTTATTTTTATCCAATGCTGTTCCTTACATTTCACTACAGCACTGCAGCACTGTCACTTAGAGTATTTTTTCCTCTGTACCATGTACAGGCCGAAATGAGTGTTCCTCATACTTTTTATGTAGATGTAGGTTGGTGTGGAAACATGTGTATATACACATGTTACTGCGTATATCTACATAGGTTTGATTCTAAATGTTTGCCGTCAATGTTATACATTAATGGCCACATTATGCCGCCGCCCCTGTGTGACCTATATCTTTGCTGCTGTAACAATGAAAATTTCCCCACTGTGGGATCAATAAAGGCATTCTTATCTTCTTATCTTATCTTATCTTATCAACAATGGCGACAGGGCCAATCCATCCATCCTCTCTCCCTCGTTGCGGGTCCGTCTAACGAGTGGCCACGGTCCATTCCTGCATCTTCTCTCCATGTACAGTATATGCAATTATCCAGAAATATGTCTCACGCCATCAATAATGGCGACAGGGCCAATCCATTTAGTCTTCTTTCCTTCATCGCGGGCTTGTTTGACGAGTGGCCACAGTTTATTTCTGCATTGTCTCTCCATGTAGGTCAAATCTTCGGGCTTGTTTGACGAGTGGCCACAGTTTATTTCTGCATTGTCTCTCCATGTAGGTCAAATCTTTTGTCATACGAAGGTTGTTTTTCTTCATCACGTCAGCGTTGAGTGCGGCAATCCACACTTTGTGTTGAAAAGTGCGCATGGTGAAATGGATGATGATAGGCCTTGTGCAACTTCAAGACAGGTCTTCTTTGAGTCAGGACCCTTAAGAGGACTCGGGGGAAGAGGTGTACATAAGGGGCACTGACAGCAGCCTTCAGTCCACTTATTAAGCTCGCCCAGTTTCTTAATCACTGTTGCTTGACAATCCTCCCAAGGATTGCAGTGGCCATCCCTTTCACTTGTGCACCTTTTCTGGCCACACTTTCCCCTTTCTCTTAACAGTTTTTGTAATGTATGGAAATTACTGTGGTCCCTGAAGTATACACTCTTGACTCTCGCGAGTCTTGATGGAAGTTAAGGCGGGTTTGACGAGAACAGAAATAGCAAGATAGCAGACGTTGTGTATGAAAAGTTGCTTGCTATCTATATATTAAAGAATGTGTTCTTGAGAACCTACAGTTTCATTTATTTGATGTTGACAAACATCACATGGTGTCAGAAGTGACGCGACCAGGAGAACGCGATTACGATGTCGAAGTTTAGTCCACCCGAAGAGTTTAAATTCACAAGCCCGGGAGAATGGCCGGAGTGTAAACAAAGATTTTCTCGCTTTCGGACGGCGACGAAACTGAGCAAATGGGACGGCAAAGTCCAGGTCTGTTCAATCATATACGCCAGAGATGAACCCATCCGAGATAAACTAGTTGTTGGCATTCGAGACAAGGAATTATGTGAAAATCATTCTAAATGAGGATGCCCAGCCGTATGCAGTCCACTGCGCTCGACGAGTACCACTGCCACTAGTACCATTAGTGAAGAAGGAGCTGCAACGACTTGAAACAGAAGGCGTCATAGAGAAGCTAACACAGCCTACAGAGTGGCGCGCTGCTATGGTTCCAGTCCTAAAGCCGAACAAGAAAGAGGTTCCATGTTGCGCAGACTTAAGAAGATTGAATCGAGCAGTGAAACGTGAAAAATATGTGCTGCCAACAGTAGAGGAAATGATGCCAAGGCTCTCGGGTTCGAAAGTGTTCACGTCATTGGATGCTGCAAGTGGGTTCTATCAGATCCCATCGCATGAAGAAAGCCGAAAGCTAACCACTTTCATTACACCTTTTGGGAGGTACGCCTTCCGAAGACTCCCATTTGGGATAACAAGTGCACCTGAAATTTTCCAAAGGAAAATGGCCGAGACCCTACAGGGGGTTAGAAGGAACGGAAGTCTACATGGACGACATCCTTGTGCATGGTGAACCCGAAGAGATCCGCGACAGCCGCCTAGAGCAGGTGCTGAAGGTGATTGAGGCATCGGGCCTTAAATGAAACGAAGCCAAGTGCAGGTTTAAACAGCGACAGATTCGTTTTCTGGGACACATTTTTTTTTATCAGAATGGTGTCAGACCGGATCTGATCAAAAAAGGGTAGCTGGCATAAGAGACTTTCCACAACCTCAGAACATGTCTGAGCTCAAGCGGTTCTTGGGAATGGTAAACTACATGGCCAAGTTCGTCTCAGACCTATCCACCAAAGGTCAGCCACTGTATGAGCTGCTTAAAGGGACAGTTGAATGGCTGTGGGGGCCCGCACAACAGTCCGCCTTCCAGAGACCGAAGATGGCTTTGACGTCAGCACCTGTACTCGCCCTGTATGATGCAACCAGACCAACAGTGGCGTCCGCTGATGCCAGCAGTTATGGACTGGGCGGAGTTCTGCTTCAACAACAAGGTGAGGATTGGAAACCTGTCGCGTACTGTTCCAGGAGACTTAGAGATGCCCAAACACGATATTCGCGTGGCTAGAGGAATTATGTCTTGCCAGTTTTTGGGCATGCAAACATTTTGATACATACTTGTTTGGATTGGACCTTTTCAAACTTGTTACAGATCACAAGCCATTAGTACCACTAATGAACAGCAAAGACTTGGATAATGTTCCTATTAGACGTCAGCGACTTCTCATGAGATTGATGCGATTTAATGCGGAGGCTGTAAATGCTCCGGAAAAGACATTGGCAGCGGCAGATGCTCTTTCCAGGGGCCCCATTCATGGTGAGGAGGACGACACGTACAGTAGTGACGTGGCTGCACATGTTGACTCAGTCTTGAGACATCTTCCAGCTACTCCACAAAGAATGGAAAAGATAAAGGAACACACTGCAGGGGACTCCCAGCTTCAGCTAGTGAGGGAGTTTATTCAGTCAGGATGGCCTGACTATGAGAAACAGATACCCGATTCCGTTAAGGATTTTTACCAAGCAAGGGGAGAGCTGTCATTGGTAGAAGGGTTGATCACCAGAGGGAATCGTATCTTTATTCCCAGCTCGATGAGAAATGAAATCATAGATAAGGTTCACGATGGGGACCGGGGGTTGGTAAAATGTAGAGAGAGAGCCAATCAATCGGTATGGTGGCCGAGAATTTCTCAGGACATTAATACTGAAGTAACTCGATGTAACTTTTGCAGAGAAAATAGAAACACACAGAGAAAAGAGCCTTGGATGCCAAGTGAGTTACCATCCAGGCCATGGCATAAAATAGGCATAGATCTGTGTGAGCATAAGAAACGGGCCTATCTGGTAGTGTCTGATTACTATTCAAGGCACGCTGAGATTCTTCATATGCCAACGATCACAATTAAGTAAGCAAGTCATTGCTAAGCTAAAAGCCATATTTGCACGTTATGGCATCCCAGAAATGTTGGTGAGTGATAATGGACCTCAATTAGCTTCAGAGGAGTTGAGTCAGTTCAGTAAAGAATATGACTTTGTCCATTTGACATCTAGCCCACATTATGCTCAGAGTAATGGACACGCTGAGAGGGCTGTGCAGGTAGCAAAAGCTATTCTTAAACAGGAAGATCCTCTTCTTGCTTTGATGACATACAGAGCGACACCATCATCATCCACGGGAGTGAGTCCTGCCGAGCTGTTGATGGGTCGAAAGATCAGGACAACTCTTCCAACCTTGCTCAAGAACTTAGATCCAAAATGGCCGGGCAAAGTTCTGCTTCAACAAATGGATACAGCCGCTAAACAAAGGCAAGCGTATCACTATAATCGCAGGTATGGTGCGAGAAATCTTCCGCAGCTGAGTCCAGGGGACAAGGTTCTCATGAAATTGGATAATGAAAAACAATGGACAACGCCAGGTATGGTGATAGGAGCCAGTTCTACTCCGAGGTCCTACCTGGTGGAGTCTACTCAAGAAGGACAGTATAGACGAAAACAGACGTCATCTACTGAGTGCACCTACATTACCTTCAGGTAATGACTGAAATAATATCCTTATCCGTATCATTGAAAGGGGGATGTAATGTATGGAAATTACTATGGTCCCTGAAGTATACACTCTTGACTCTCGTGAGTCTTGATGGAAGTTAAGGCGGGTTTGACGAGAACAGAAATAGCAAGACAGCAGACGTTGTGTGTGAAAAGTTGCTTGCTTTATATATTAAACAACGTGCTCTTGAGAACCTACAGTTTCATTTATTTGATGTTGACAAACATGGCAGCTTTAATACAGCACTCTGTGAGCATTAAGCTTCTTTTGCAATTTCCTTTTGAGACCTTTTTCTCTTTATGGAGGGCGTCAATTGATAGTTTTCGGCACAACCCTCAAGGCAGCAATCTTCCCCAGGATTCTGATCCCAACTATGCCAGACTGCGACATTTTCAAGCCTCAGTAAAATCTTGCAGGTGTTTTGTGTTAACTGAAAGATAGATCCTCAGTATGGGAATAATCGGCAGCATAATACCCCGATTGGAACACTCCTTCACAAAATATTTCATTTTTTTGTGTGACAAACTAACATAACATAAAAGATTCTCACTTTTGGAAAAAAAATTATTGCAATAAAACGATTTTCCCGCAATATTGGAATGTTTTGGCTCCCACCCAGCTGTACTGTATTATCGATGAGTGTGGCTGTATCGGTTGTTATTCCCGTTCGTTTTCTAATTACAGTGAGAGAATTGTCACACATTGTTGACATTTTTTTTGCCATAATTATTTTTATTTTCTATTTCTTTCTGAAAAGTATGATAGAAAATCAGGATATCATCCAAAGTTTACAAACGGTCTACAACAACAACAAACAGTGCCCTGTCAACTTTGACACAATTTCAATAACCATAATACAATCTAGTTACATATTATTGTTATTGTTCTTGTACAAATGAAATAAAAGGTCTCCAGATCAGTTCAAATGTATCCTTTTTTGTTTTTAACAAATATGTAATTCTTTCCAGTGGATGAGTTGCTGACAATTGACATAGCCATTGTTCCACAGTTGGTCTATAACACTTCTTCCAGTAGAGGGTTAAGCATCTTTTGGCATTGAGCAAAAATAGGTCCAAAAGTGTCCGTTCATTTTGTGAAAAATTGTCTCTCTCAGGGTAGAGCCCAGACAAAAACAGCCTGGGGTCCATTGATAAAGATCATCTTTTCCATAACACGTTTAACCTCTTTCCAAAATAACATTATTTTCTGACAATACCACATACAATGTATCAGTGTTCCCTTATGTTCTGCACTGGACAAACATCAGGAAGATTGCCATTATATTTAATCAGGTCCACCGGTGTCACATACACCCACATCAACCATTAAAACTCAGTTGTAAACGTGTGTTGATGGACCTGGCGTGGGCCAACATGCATGCTCTCTGCCAGTCCCGCTCCGACAAAGCTGATGGCAAATCCGCATTCCAGGCCCTAAGCCTATCATTTGAGCTGTTTGAAACTTGGGACATCGGGAAATTATCCCCCTTTTCAGACTATCCTTTAACAACATTTTCTCTAAAACTGTCTGAGTGGGTTTGACCAACTGATTGTTTCGGTTCGGTCTTATAAAATTTCTAATCTGAAGGTTTCATTGTTGAGTTATTGTATTTTGTTGAGCATTTGTGCTCAAATGTCGATGTTAAAATTTCCACAAATACTAGATTTAGTTAAATAAGTTAAATTACTAAACTGTTGCAATTTTTACATTATTTGAAGATATGATCCTGGTGTTCTATAGATGCAGTTTATGATCTTTCCTTTTGTTTCCTTTTCAATTGTTAAGATTTCCATGACATTGTCTGTTCCGACTGTCGTATTCAATTTGGATGCATTTCAAAGCTTTATCCACATACAGTATCAGGCAACCCTTCCACCTTTTTAATTTTCCGGTCTTTGTAAAGTTTGCGTCCATACAATCCCATTTGACGTTCCTGCTCTTTTTCAAGCTGGGCTTCGTCGTTAAATTTATCCAAGTATTATTTCATTTAGTGACATTTGTATATAGACTATATGAAAATGTATGACAGTGCATTTCCGTAATTGTCAGTTCAGGGTTCAAGCATTTAAACGGGTCCAACAGGAAGAAAATGATCATTAAAACAATTTACCGTAGTATAGATGTTTTATCAGGCACTGAGTCACCAAGTGTCTCTTGTCAACTTTTCACAAAGGTGTTATTTGATGACCTTTGACTTGCGCAATGTTTGCAGTGCTGCTAAGATCAAAAACTGATTCTCCAACCACTACTTTCACAGTGTATTTGAAATTCATTTGTTGCAAGTGAAAGCAATTTTAACTGGCTAAAATAGTCTGCCATGGTGTGTTATG
>NC_141225.1:2407500-2472500 GCF_054856515.1 Filicampus tigris | reverse complement strand
TTTGGCTAATGACAGCAGAGAAGGAGGATTCACTTCCTGATTATACTTGACCCCGGCTCTTCTTTGTGTTGGACGGCTGTTTGCAAACTGTAATAGTGCATTACCGCCATCTATTGATCTGCAATGGCTACTGCTTCAGCTCACTCAGGTCATGGGTGAACGGACTAGTGTCCCAGTTGATTTGAGTAGCAGAGCGCATTTTGAGGCGTGGCTCAACGTGGGGTGGACGTAAACGTTTGACTCCGTCTACATGAATTCGTGACATCAAAGTTCCTTCTTTTCTATTTTTTGTGTTGAAATATTTCCTTGACGGCTTTAATGGTGTGCCGTCTTATGACGTCATGATTTTTAAAAGACGTAATTTCCCATTGAAAATTACAAAGTTTCTCACACTCTGGTTCTTATTGCAGCGATGTTGCGTCCAAATGCACTAAACGTGTCTTTTGAGTATTTGATACAACAAACGGGAAGTACAAAAACTATGGTAGAGTACAAACAGCAGCGCTGGGTCGGCCAATTCCTTATCAAACCTTGATCAAATTTGTTCTAATAGGGTTAAGACCATTTATGACTCGATTGTCTGGTGCACCCAGACCAGACAGTTTGTATCTAGGAGGAACTGATTTTCTAATCTCAGACGACTGTTTAGAATCATGCACCCCAAAATTAGACTGAATGAGGATCAACTGACTCCGTCCTGACGCAAATTATTCAAATAGGTTTTTTCTTTTTATATGTTTTTGAACAATGAGAAGCTGGAAGCGTCAAGTCCATCTTGACGTTTTGTAATATTTGTTGGAAAAGCAGTTAGGGTGTAGAGCTTTTAGCCTGATTTAAGTGTTCATTAAATCAAATCAAAATAAAAAACAAATTCTACCCTAAAAATGTTGCCAATAATTTAGAAAACAGCCAGACCTCTCTGGTAGGATTTACTACAATAGAAATGGCTACAAGATAATTAGCTCAACTGTAAATAGCTAAACTAGTATTGGTGCAGCACCTCCTTTGCTGAGATAATAGTCAAGAACTGGATTATCAATACGCATGTAGTTGATAACTTCGATGATGAAATACAATATTAATTCCGAAGTCCTGTTGGCCCACTTATCACAATCACACAAATTCAGGAAATCATTGCATGACCATTCAGTACTTGAACTACAGCAGTCAACCACAAAAGCACAGCACAGAGCCACTTGACATGGTTTAGGGTGGCAGTCGACCATCTGTAGGGATTTGGACTTAAAACAACAAAGGATTGTTGTTTTGAGACCACCTATAGCAGATCAAATTGCAACCACCTACAGTGGTTGTGGGAGAGATGCTCATCTGCATCCTGACAATTGTTGAGGTACCCCTGAGTTGAGCAAGGCACCAAACAAACAAACAGTCCTGTGTTACATTCTCAGCGAGTTTAGTGGTTGTGCATTGGTAAAATCTTCTCCCCAGGAACAATGGTTAAAAATTAAGGTCAAGGACTACAAGTGACCGTTTCTAAGGAAGAACATGTCCAAGTAGAGCAATCATGTTTTCAAATTCCTCAATAAGACCTTTTCAAATGTGATCTGACTTCAAATGGCGAATGACAAATGTTCTAACGCTTCAACAGCAGTGTTGTTGTTCTACAGTGGTCAAATATTACAGGTGTAACTGCCGCACTTGATTTGGTGCTTTCTTCTGTCAGGAGGGAGAAAAAAAAAAAAAAAAAAAGAAAAGTCAGAAAATGTGTAAAAGAGATTTTAATTTTTTCTTAATAAACCAACATATTTCATTTAGCAGCATAACCGGATGATCTTGAGGTATTTGAAGTCCATCGCCATCCATTCAAAATCTTTGACCGCTTCACGTTCATTCAGATGATAGCAAAGACACACTGAGACTCAGTCTATTGCCGTCAAAGGATCCGTACAGCACCAGCTCACGTGTACAAAGTGCGCACGTGCACATGCACAATCCTGTTGCCCATGGCCCCTCTTGTGGCTTGTAAAGGCAGGCACAATTAATGGTGCAGTTTTGGCTGTGGAGCAAGAAAAAACATTTTAAAAACAAATGAATTACTGTACATTCACTTTGACAGTTATAATAGTGTTCTAAATTTCATATGATCACTAGGAATGTAACGATAACGACGATATCGCGATACTAAAATTGCCACGATATCGTTGTCGACATGTTATGATATGAAAATAGATTAGATACATGTGCGTATGTATGCCTGTTTCATTAAAAATCGATAGGTGTAGTCATTGGTTGCAGAAGGAATCCCATCAGCCGCAAAGGTATGTTCATTTACGCCCATTACATTGTTTAGTTAGCTCGTCATTTTTATTTTGCAATTGCATAACTCACGGCTGTACCTTCGAAACACAGTTTGGGAAAACGAGAAACAATGGTCATTAGAATTTGTCAAAAGAGAGCCTTTTCTCTTGTCGGGGGCTCAGCACGATTGCAGACTGCAATGGACACTGCTGGTGGCGACGACGACGTGTCCATATTATTCTAATCCAGTGCTTCTCAAATAGTGGTGCGATGCTGGGGGGGCGCGTGTGAGCCTGGGGAACATGCTTTTATTCCGCCGGGGGGGTGGGCTGGGGGCGGGGGCAGTGGCGTAGATCAGGGGCCCGCGGCCCGGTACCGGGCCACAGGCCACTTTGGGCGGGCCACGGCGGGCAATAAACTTCCGGTTTATTTATTATCCGAGGCTGATAAACCTTTTGTTTTGAAAAGTGACCGTATTCTCTCCATTACATCACCTATGACTGACTTAACGCATGCCAAGTTCTCTCTGTCGCGTAACGCTAATATTAAATGCACAAGTGAGCAAATGAGTAAAATATTTGGACATATTTGGAAATTATTTGGATGCGGGTAAATGCACAAAAGTGACAGATCTCTTCTGTCATGGTGGGATCAGCCAGGGCCAAGGACGACACGGGTCTGAGCAGCAGCACGGCCACAGAAGGTAAACAAGCACCGTCCGCCTCATAAAATCCAAAATGGGACAGTTACGATTTTTCTTTCACCAACTTTTTCAGGATTCACTCTCTCGTGTGCTTGTTTGAAGCCGATACGACAAACGCCCTCGGAGGAGATCATGTTTGAAAACAGGCGACTTTTTTGACAACTTTTACTTTGAAGTGGGAATTGCAAACTTCCTGTTGAATTTAGCTGGGAATTGTCATTGTATGAAGTGCAGAGCTTGGCATCGTCAATCCATCTATAACTTCTGGGCGGTACTTCCGGCTGACCCACGTGGTCCCAGTTCGTCCCTTGTCGGCGACAGCCAATTGGCGTGGAGAACATAATTTTCACGTCACTCGCAGGCACTGCACAAGCAGACACGCCGCCAAATAAAGAAAATATACCAAATAAAAACAGACACACGCACGCACAGCGTGGTGATCGGTGAAATAAAAACAGAATGGGGCACATGTCATTGCATCTGTGGGACCGGAAGGTATACGACACTGTTTTCTATTTTGTTTTCTTTGTTTGGGTGGGTGGGCGGACGGGCGGACGGACAGATGGATAGATGCAGCGTCCTCGTCATTCGCCCCTCCGGCCATGAGGTCTTCCGATAGTTTTACATGAATTAGAAACGAGGAAAAGAAGGAAAAAATCGTTTTTTTGTCCATACAAACAAAGGAAGAGATAATAGAAAAGTATGAAAGGGGGATGCGTTTGATCTCACCAAAGAATATGACCGTAATGTATCGACAGTCAACACGTTATTAAATCAGTTCTTTACAAAACGCCAGGCAAAAACCACTTCTGAGAGAGAACATGAACCAAAGAGGGCAAAAAGCGATGAGGACGGCAATTAATTTTTATTCCTTACTCTATTCTTTGTTTTTTTACATTATGCACAACTCTTATTGTGCAATAATCTAATTGTAACATGTATTTGTTACATGTTTTCATGCATTTTTTATGCTTTATAAAACATTTATGTCTGAATATTGGGGGGCTTGGAACGGATTAGGGCATTTACATGGAAAACGCGTCTCTACTTACAAAATGTTCTACTTAAGAAATTTCTTCCAGAACCAATTAATTTCGTAAGTAGAGGTACCACTGTATTGGGATTGTGTTGGAAAAATGTAATTTATGTTATGGTGATTATTTATTTATTCATTATTCAATTTTTCGGTTTGTATAGGGTCTGGGGAAAGTGTGGGAATGGATGGCAATAAAACAAGGCTATTGCAATTCTAATCACTGTCATGTTCTATTCCTGGCTTACTTATTCCTTACTTTTTGGGCTTTTTTTCTGTCCTCTATCCATGTGCAATGTAGGGCCCTTTTGACCTCGAAAACCCTGTGGAATACAGCCCAGCTACGCCATTGGGGGGTGGTGTTGTGTTTTAGTTGGTGCGCAATGGTATACGATAGCAACATAAGGTATAATGTGAATTTAAATGATGCAATGTTCAATAACTCAAGCAAGATGGCGTTTTATGATTTTCTAAAAAGTAGTGCTTTTGGAGATGTAAGGATTATGACAGTGACGACATACACAGTAACCCCCGCGACCCCCCCCCGCACGCACACACACACACACACACACACACACTCTTGTAGTTTCCTGCAGTTTTTACTTAGTCCCTTGAATTCCCTGTTCAAAGGTCACGCACATTCACGCTATTATTTGAGTGTCTACAGCCTGCGAGTCAAAACTCACCTTCGGTGTGGCCAGCTTCTTCTCCATGCCCCCAGCCAGGCCTCCACTCTTACTGTCCTTCCATGGGTAAAAGTTAGAGCGAGGAGAAGAGGAGGCGGGAGTGGATGAGGAGGAAGAGGAGGAGGACGAGGAGGGGGGCAGGCGGTGTGCTGAGGGAGAGTGTTCCTCAAGGCCACCCCCTTTACGTTTTTTTGTCAAACCCTGGTGCTCGAATGCCCGCCCACTGCCCTGACCGAGGAGTCCTGAGTCCCCAACAATATTCCGACAGTAAGAATTGTTCATGGAAGAAGTCTCTGGGGCTGATGAATGAGCCAACGTGGGATGAGTCCGTCTGTAGGTCCAGACTGTCTTGGCAGCCGGTGAGTGTGACTCTGCAGGAGAGGGCTGGGGGCGAGGTTTGCTCCCGGGCGAGAGCGTACCATTGGTCTGTCCGTGGGAATGTGGTGAGAGAATGGGGGCTTTCAAGGAGGGCGGGGTGGGAAAGGGGGACGAGGCTATAGAGGGTGGGCGACCCCGATCGTGTAAGGTAATGCAGTTCCTGTTGGGGCCTGAATGCTCCCCTTCCTGGGACGGGGCTTTTCTTTTGCGGACAGCAGCGGCGGCGGCCGCGTCCTCTCGCAATTTCAGCATCTGCTTGCTGGGACGCCCGACTGGGTTCTTGGGCCGTCCCGGACCTGCGTGATGCACACCCCCGGGATTACCCGGAGACAGTGGGTGACTGTCTCCCATGTCACCACCACTGCTTCCAGAGTTCTCTGATGTCATTGCTGTCGAGTGCCTCCCCGGCCCACGACTGGTAGAAGAGGATGACGGGACAGTTTTGAGGAAGGACTTCATATGACCGGCTGAGCGGACTTTAGAATGTAAAGGTGAGGAAGTGGAGGATGCGCTGGTTAACGAGGTGGCAGATGACGAGGGGACAATCTTGGCTGAGGGAGTTGGACACTGGTGGTTGGTGGCTTGAGGTATTTTCCTGAATTAAAAGAATATGAAATGTTTTTAATCCATATCTCAATGAACATGAGAACATTTTTTTCAAAGTTAGCCGATTCTCTTGTGGAAGAGAGACGTTCTCATATGACGTCATCTCATGGCGTAGTCTCCTCTCCTCTCAATAGTTGCAAAATAATAAATGGAAATGGGCAGAGCTGGGCGGTCCGTCGCTGGAACGGACCGGTTGGACCCTCCGGCCCGGCCGGATGCCCATTTTTGGGGCGGAGGGGTGACAAATTTAACAAAATGGCTGGACTAAGTTTGGCCGGAAGTGGATTTTAGTCCGGCCCGCTAAACGGCCCTCATGCGTGTGACGTGCTCGCGAGGCGGCCAAATTTCATCTCTGCCTACTCTGTGAAAGGCTTCTTTTTAGGTTTCTTTCAAAGCAACGTGTGTCCGGGAGTATATTCAAGCTGCGCGCAGCACTCAAGTATGGCACATCATGCACTTTCCTACTTACAGAAATACGCCGTAGCAAAACTGCTGTGTAGTGGTTTGCTGTCATGCTTTTATTTTGAAGGCCGGGAAGTGTGAAGGAGGGGAAGTCTGGAAAATAAGTTACTTGTTGAATGCTTGCAGACTTGCCATCTGTTGGACCCAAATAATTATACAATACGACAAAACCAACCCCAAGGCTTGCAATGGCAGCAAGTACACGCAGCTGGATAAGTACGTGAGTAAGTGGCGCGTTTGAAGCGTGTCCACAGCGGGTTTGAATAGTAAGTTAGCCAGCTAATTGTCTTGAAATAAACCTCTTCCGTTAGCATCTCTCCCATGGGGGCATCATGCACATTTTTGTTTTTGTTTTTTGGGGGCGGGGGGCGGAAGGGGTTGGGGGCCGACAATGTTTATGAATATGGCCGGGGAGTCGCGACCGGAAGGGTACCCAGGTTAAGGGTGGAGGCCGGACGGGCAAAAAAGGGTCAAGTGCTCAGCTCTGGAAATGGGGAGAGCTGGGCATCGCTTAACCGCCACAAAGTTCCCGTCTGCATATTTAGCCAACCTACGTGGTCCAAGCCAGTCCCTCGTTGGCGACAGCCAATCAGCGTCAAGAACTTAACGTACACACAGGTACCGCACAAGCAGACCGGCTGCCAAATAAAGAAAAAAATATCAAATAAAAATTAACAGACACACACACACAGCGTGGTGATCAGTGAAATAAAAACAAAATGGGGAACGTCATTGCGTCTGTGTGACCAAAAGGTACAGTATACAACACTTGTTTTATTTTTTCCTTTGTTTTGCTGCGCATCATGGGTCATCACCTGCATGTGATGTGCTACACTTGTACCTTACGGTACTCAATGAAGCATATACTTCGAACAAGTGCACGTAGTGTTTGAGAGCGCAGGTTACCAGAGGTGGGATTACGTCAGACTGACAAATAAAAATTTAGCAGAAACATTCTAAAATCTGAATGAGAGGGTGGTACAGAATGCCCCTTTCTATGTGTATATTAGTCTCGATCGCGTGGCCAGACTGAAAAAAAAGAACACAAAAACAATGCATTTCTGGTATTTTTCAGGGGGCCGGTCAAAATGTGAAGGCCTTCGTAGTTTGGGGAACCCTGCCCTACACACTAGTACCCATCACAGGAAACTTCAAAAGATGACACGATTGATTACTGCTTTGGTCCGGTGGCTGTGCGACTACTTAGTAGTGGCTAAACTGCTGATGATTCGTCGGCACCCTACAAACTTCTCTTGCTTTCGACATCATCAAGTTCAAGTGATTCAATAGGATTGTTGTGTTGCCACATCACATCAGTTTTAAAGTGTCTACACTGGCTTCCTGTCACTTACAGAATAGTTTTTAAAACTCTACTGACTGTTTACAAATGCCAGAGCGGTTTAGGCCCAGAATACAACAATGATATGTTCAAAGAATATAAACCCAGCAGGGCCCTCAGATCCAAGGACTCAGGTCAGCTAGTCCAGACTAAACATGGGGAGGCAGTATTTAGCTGTTATGATGCAAAAAAGTGGAACAAACTGCCAGTGGACATTCAACTTTCACCAAATGTAAACACTTGTAAATCCTAATTAAAAACATTTTTCGCATGTGTCTATGCATGAAATCTGCACGGTATTTATTATTTTAATTTTAACTTACCTTTTTACTATGTTCTTATCTCTTTATCTTTACTTAATTATTTTAATCTAATTATTCTATGTGATTTAGATTTTTGTAATTCTGAATGCTTCATTTCTCTTTCTGTAATGCTTTTGATGTTTTTTGTATTTTTTTAATTGTCTTGTGCATGAAAAGTGCTATACAAATAAACTTGCCTATTTTTTAGGAATTACCTTGTACGACAGTTTCATTCACTCCATGTCACTTTGGAGCTACTGCCATACAAGCGATGATGAGGAACGATCTTGTCAAACTAGTTTCATTTTGGGAAGATAACTAACGCCAAGTCATGGCTGTCCATCAGCTGTGCGTTTAGCTGCATGTGAAGTCATTGTTTACTTCTTGTTTCTTTTACTTTCTGTTTACATCTTCAACTTGCAAACCAAAGTAGAGAAGGAAAAGCTGCACTCTGCCTGCTGTCACGCACATTTCCGCCGCGTCTGATGTTCACTCGCTGATGCTCACAGCTGTTCAATGTAATTTATATAAAACATTTTTTTTTTTGCATCTGTCGCTCTGTGCAGCCCGGTACCAAGTGGACCAGTGGTTGGGGACCACTGAGATACATAATATCTATCCTCTGAAGCCTCTTTTGTACATGGATATAAATCCGATATTTTACCAGAGTAATTTCATAGCTTGGAATGTATTGAGTTCTCAGATGTAATTTGTTGTGTAAAGAGAAGTTCTCTTAACTTGCTAACAGTTTCATAATATTCAAGTCAGAATTTTCGCCGCTCACTAAGAATCATGAATTTGTCCGGAAATGGGTCGGGGCAAAGAACAAGGAAACAATCATAAGTAAAAACAAATATGTTGTACCCTAAATTGTATTTTGTATAAAAGTTGGTTCCCCGGATGGCAAAAAGCATTTTTGCCAAAACGCCATTTCACAACGCTCTTGCCTGGGACAGACTCTGTAAACATCGGAGATGGTTAGCGCATACCGACGACTTTTTTATCTTTTTGATTTTGCGAGGGGGCTTGGTCTTAAATCAGGCTGCAGCTCCCCACTCACGGGCCATATCTCAGAACTGTTGCTGCTTCCTGATGGTGAGACCAAGCCCTCCGAGAACTGGGACACCTCTTCGTTCTCATGAACCCGCAGATCCAAGGACTAAGAAGTAAAAATATTGGCAGCACGAAGCTCGTTAGCTAGTATAAATCCCCAAATTTGATGCATCATTGTCTAAGGGTTCAAAGTGTGTGAAATAAGTAGAGGCTTATAGTCCGGAAATTGCTGTAAAACTAGTTATATTAACTGATATTTAAGGAAAACTTAAACTACAACGGGGGCAGCAGGAAAACCCCGGAGATTCTGTTTTAGGCCGGGGCCGGATTTCAAATAAAACAAATACTTAAAAATGTTGATGGATTCTGCCCTGAAAATATGAACTATATAAAATAGTTAACAGTGATCGGACTTACTTCCAAAGATGGGCGCTGATGTGCTGCTCTAGCATGCTGCTAAAAGCCGACCTCAGGTGGTGAAGCCTTCTGTCAAAAGTGTAGATGCCGTGGCCCAACACAATGCTGCCAAATGAACACATCTGGACAGAGCAGAGACATAATATTTCATATTTATTGAAAATTGGCATCGTTTACTAGTAACATTTTTCATCATCACTACTGAAAATCAACATGAAGACTGAAGTAAACAAAAACATTTTCAAGCAACCGCAGTGTATCAAGCCACAACAGCTTCAACTTTTCTGAAAAGACTTTCCAGAAGGTTTAGGAGTGTGTTTATTTTTAACCGCCCTTTCTAAACTGTAAAAATTAAACCATAGGGATTAAGAACTGGGTGTCACTTAAATTAATACGCAAGTAAAGGCACAAAAGCGAACACTTTTGTCAGCATAGTGTATAATGAGAAATGAAAGACATTGTCTGAATACAAATGAAACAGTTGTATGAGGTAAAACAAGAATACATATTGATGTGAAGTCTTCTGTTTCATTCTTTCAAGGTCAATCATCTAAAAAAACAAATGCTCACTGCTATTGGTCTTGGGTGCGCAGCAGAAGATGAGAACTCAACAGGGTCCTCTGCTCCTTCTGCCTCACTTTCATCACTGGAAATTGTTCCATGGACAAGAGGGGAGGGGGCTCGGAGGCTTCCCTCATCCTGCAACTGCCCGTCATCCTCTGGGGTGCTCTCTGAAATAGCTGTGGAGCGACTGGAAAGACAAAGTGAGCCAGTTCATTAAATGGGTAGTCAAGCACACGATTTTATAAACAAAATTAAATATATATATATATTATATAAATTAAGCCCCCCAATGCAAATGTGACTTATCTAAAGATAACATTAGTAAAAGGTCAATTTCTCTTATTCTGGTCTTTGACATAAGTTCTAGATGGACGGAGAGTCCATTGTGTGTTACCGTGTAGCTATGCCTTAGGGCCACCGCAACCCCACTGCACACTCGCGCAGTGTGTGGGGTTCTGACACAAGATATCACGAGTGGATGAATTTTGGCCTCTGGTTTTGCGGCGATTCAAAAATTGAATCGCTGATGTACGTTGTGGAGTCACAAATTCATAGGCAATCAAAATTCACGGAAGCTTCGACACAGGTGAAAAATCCATTTCCGCGTTATAAGCGAGCGCCGTGACACATCCATCCACTACGCGCTGCCAAGCAGTAGAAATACAGTGTATACAGTATACATTTTGTGTTTTACAACGACGCTTAACAATATTTCTAATTTCATATGTCCCTGTGGATGAAAAAGCGAAAGCGGTTGTGGTAAAAACATATGCGAGCGATGTACGTACCACACCGGTTTCATTCAAAAGAATGGGAGCGAACCCCGCCTTTCAAATATGCCCATTTTTCTGTCTTTATTCTCACCCATGTCCTGTTTCTGTAGCAACCCGTGTCTTCCTAGACTGACACTCCATCTTTTTATGGATTAAAAAAAAGTGACGAGGAGCCTCAAAATGTGATACAGGTTCGTATAGTTCACATCACAAGAAGTCCTTATGCTAAATCGTCCAATGTGCGGGAGTGGCCAACTGTCATTTTTTGCGATGGTCAGGTCCTAGTCGGAAGCATCGTGGAGTGTGCGGCGGCCCTAAGGTACAATGCATCCTTTGCTAGCTTTAGCAAAGCTAACCAGAAAGCAGTGAGGCTGGCCAAAGGTCTCCGGCAGTGTGGAACCCCATCTTGTTCTCTGGGTGCTTCTGGGCTGGGGGACCGTCCAGAGGAGGAACCTCCCTCCAGCAATTGTGCCCCCTTCTCACGAACCTTCGTCTTCAATTCAGCCACTAGTTGGTCAAAGTTCTTACTGCGACCCAGCACCTTCCTACGCTGGTGGATGGAATGGATCTGAAGAATAGGACACCTACTGAGTCACTTTTGAACAAATTTGGGCATTACAATTTAAAATTCAGAGAAAACGTACCGAAACATTCAATGTATTTACCGTAAATGACTACCCTAAAAAGGGTTAAGAATTGATTTGTGAAATATAACAAAGAAAACATGAAATACCCGTATTGTAAAACAAATTCCAATACAGCTAATGTTTTTCATTGTGTTTTAAACAGAAAACTAAAGGAGCATAGCTCATGTATACATTTCCTTTTGTGGTAGAAGTAAAAAAACAAAAACAAAGGAAAAAGACCTTATGCATTCAGAGCAGGTTTAAGATTAGAATTGATTTCCTGTGTCTCTCTCCAATCACCCCTTCCATTTCCTGTTAATCAGGTCATCCTATCTCAACTAGACTGATGCGGCCTCACATCCACTTCCTGCTTCACACACATCATTCACCACGTTAAGTATCATTGCTGTGCCAGAAACCAGCTTTACCCACTTTGGAAGGGTTAATGTCTATCAGTAAGAGTAGCTTTTTATGTTCAAATATCTCAACATTTGATGGGGATAAATGCACACAAACCCTGTTCATTGATCACTGTTATTTTACAAACAACAGATTTTAGGGTTGTCGGAGATGGAACAACTTTTCTTCTGTGGGGTGTAGACACTGGGTCATAATCGGAAGGGAAAAAGTAAAACCCCCAAGAGAAAATATGCGTCTGCATGGAGGTTTGGAGCTTACATTGCATGTCAGGAGGCGAGTGCAGACTTTCTTCCTGTCAGGATCAAGGACCCCGCAGTGTTTGTCCAAGTCACACTCTCTTTCTGGGAACAGAGAGCCATTCATGTTTAACGCCACACATGCACAGCAACATTGAACATATTTCAGCACAAAGTACTATTGAATTGTTATACAGAGACTAACAAACTGCAAAATAAGCATGTATCCTTGAAAATCTAACTTTGTTACATGGCCATAAGATCCCTAGCACTTACTGGAGGCCACTTTGTTGTATGGCCTGGGAATACGGTGGCTTTGGACCACTGAGGCTGGAGAAGAATCCTTCCGTTGGGTCGGGGGCCTTTCAATGGGTGAAGGCCTACCAGGTGGGGTGCCTCCATGTGGCCATGGGGGGTCTCTGATGGATGAAGGTGGCGAGCTAATCGGAGGCTCTAGAGGCGGCGGCTGCTTGAATACTGATGAATCTGTGTGGCTGCTGTGGGATGATTTTTCCAGTGGGGAATGTCTGCGAATGAGAGATAACTGACCATTACAATATTTCTCTATATACAACTGGGTAGGTCTGCACAGGTAGGTTAAATCCTCATCGCACATTCACAACTTTCAAAACATTACGTTGCATCTGGGCACACGCTGCCAATTATAAGTAACAATATAGTTAAATAAAAATTTGTCAAACTGCCATAGTACAGCACAACCTAAGGTGTCATAGAGAATCTGAAGCTATTGCTTAACATAAGACGACATTTTAGTCAGCATACATTCTGTAACTTGGTGGTCCTGGTTGAATTCATTTGCATGGACGGCCACTGAAAATGGCTGCCAAGTGCTATGGATCAACTGCCCCCCAATGGCAGCTGCTGCAGCTGGATGATCCACTAATCTTTGTCTCCATATACTGTACATAGATCTGTCGCTTCCTCAAGCCATTACATCAAAATTGTTCAACTGTACAAGAGTCTAAAATTGCAGGGGGAAATCGTCGGGGGTGAATAGACACAATTTCAGCATGGAATATAGAAATATATAATTCACCATGTAGACAGAAGGCATGAACACAGCATTTTGGTTTTGATAGATAACAAATGCTCTCAAATACATGATCACTTTGTTCGTACGTGTGCATGAGGTGCAGGTATCATTCTTGTCTACTTGAGTTTGTCATCATCACATACGTGACTGTTTGACACTGTGCTCCTACTGAAAGTGTCAAAGTTCTCTCCTTCCATGATGACCCAGGTCACCTTGGGTGCTCTGTACTGTGGCCTATTAGCACTGTCTTTACATCATGGCGTAAAGGATGTTTTTAAATTAAGACAATGTGTAAGATAACGACTACCAGTACATTATTTTATTTAAAGGGCCTATTTCATAATATTTTAAGCTTTCCACAATTAACCATAGGCATCTATGTGATTATGGATAGTATTATCTTTGGCATGATGGCAATCTAATTTCAAATGAAGTAAGAGTCATTCTGTTGGCTATTTTTCTAATCCGTAAGTAAGACGCCTGGTTGCTGCGCCCTTTTCATGAGGTTGTCCTCAAGCCGGCTGCTACGAGCATCGCTCACGAAACAGTAAAGAGCAATAAAGATGTATTGTGGAGCCTTATGTCCTCGATCCAGAATCAAGTGGCAATCTTATTACAGCATTGATGTAATAGTCAACCATGCACAGTGCACATGGTAATGTGTGTAACAGGTGCGTTTATTTTTTATACAACAAAATACATCTGACATATCGTGCTTGACAGCGAAGTTAACGTTAGTCCATTAATGCTAATATGTCATCATTGAGATTGCAGTTGGATTTAATTTCAGCTCTGGCCTCTCAATCAGATTTGACTGTGTGAATTGCACCAGTTTTAAGGTTTAATCTCCTGGCCTATCCACTTTTGTACTGGCCAAGGTTCACCAGGCAGTCCTCTGACAAATGATGATCACAGACAACTGCTGGATGGTCTGTCGCCTCTCAGCCAGGGGGGGCGTTCATAGCGCCTCTTTCCCGTATATAGTTTCTCAGGCATCCCGCCTGTATGTGGACTTTGAAAAATTCAAAAGAGCGGTATTGGAGGTGGGGATCCGGCGTCTCGGTAGGGAGGCCGCTCGGAGCGCGCCTTCGTCGAACACGCAGGTGCAGGTGAGCGCACGGAGGTGGAATTTCAGAAAAACGGAATTTCAGAGGAGCGGAGCTTCAGCCGCAGAGGCCGGCGACTTGGCGAGGTGGCCGCTCATAGCACCTCTTCCCCGGATATGCTTATTGGGCTTCCCGTCGGATGCTCGGAAAAAAGTGGCCGTATGCTCGGTCTGCCGGGTCACTGAATCTTCTACGTATAAGATTGAGGCCGAAGTTGTTTTCTTGTATTTGGCAGAGCTGGTGCTTAGAGAGCAGTAATGAGCAGGAATGCTCAGAAATGGGTGAATGGATGATAACACCACTTTTGGTCGGTGAGGATTTAGCATTTTAACATGGCTTAAAGCTCAAAAGAGTTGATTCTACATGACACAGGCCCTTTAAAGGACAAAGACAACTGTTCAGAACAAACCCAAAAAAGGAACTGGAACTGGGGTTTTAGTCAACGTGGAAGGACTTGACCAAGCTTCACTCAATTAAGCCCATAAGGTGAACGTGGAACTGAATCCGACCTTCACCTTTAAACATGAAAATTACCCCAAGGATGCATCTGAATCTACAGTAATACAAATACATCAAATTATTGACTACATTTACATGCACCTAAAAAGCCTTACAAAACCTGAATATTGGCAGTACTCTGGTTTTTAAAAGCCATGTACGTACGCACAATAACCCAAATATGTGCACATGTATACATCAATCAGAATACCCCGATTTGCACCGGAAACTCTGCACGTGCTTAACTGCAATGAATCTTGGTCTTTGTAGTACAGGAAGTGCTTGTGGGCTTGGCATCCTCGTCGTAGCAAGCCTAATTTGAATACAATGATTCCTTTGTGGGGTTTTAACAGAATTTTCTGTCTCTCTGGCAATGACAGTGTGTATATTGACACATATATACGTGTGTATTGTCTGGCGCGCAACTCGTCGGAAATACACAAGGAGAGAGGTAAACAATTTAGACAAAACTCAGACGCAACGCAGTGGCACACTTTTGGAACACTGAGGAAACTGACTGCTTTATTCCTGTGGCAAGTGACATTAATATAATATGTTTTATTGACGGTAGCAAGTAACTAGTGGAAATGACGTCTATTTGCGCCACGATGTCTGTGCGTCGCCGCTTCAATCGGATTATTCAAATGTGGGCTTACCTTTTTCCAATCACGCATGTAAATGTGTTTTGCCAAATGTTTAAAAATTCTGAAGTTTGACCTTAAACCGACTATTGACAGTATGTAAACGTAGTCACTGAACACCCCTTAACACCCCCATTCTTACCTTGCTCCTTCCTTTTTGGCGGGTCTGTGCTGGGGTGGTGTAGAAGGGGCTTGTGGGAGTGGTTTTACTGACCCGCCGCCCTGGCCTCGACCATCCCACGCTGAAGCGGGAATGGAATTGGTCCCCTGAGAAGGAGAATGGCTGTGATGGGTCCTCTGCTGGGGTTGGGGCACCGGAGAACGTATTCGAGCATAAAGTTTGGCCAGAGGACCATGTCTCCTCTCGCAGTGCTTCTCGAACGCCTGGGGCTTCACTACTTGGCCACAGTGGCTACACACCACAAGGTAGAAGTCGTCATAGCCAGGGTACAGACCGAAGATTGACATGTCTGTTAGAAGAACCGAGAGGAATGATAAAGGACAAACATGGCAAATGTGCTTCTATTTAATCAAACATGATTATCATGATGACTTCAAACATTAAGTACAAATACAAACTCATTTTAAAGTTGGCTATAACTGTTGATGAATACTATTTTTGGAATAAATAAATACTTTCTATCTATAATACATTGAATACATACATGTATTTATGCCTTTGTGTGAAATACTATATGTTGATACAACATATTTTAGCAAGTTTGGGTCAAGGGAAGGAACCAAATTTGTGATTAGGCTCTTGAGCTGAACAAGCTTATACATGGTGTCTTGTAAAACAGTAACAAGTGAGAGTTCAGCACGGCTTGAGAGATGTCAAAGCATAGAGAGGATTGACTGAGCTTCCCTTTTTATTTTGCAAAAGAATTTTTTCAATGCAGGTAATGTGTAATACCACAAGAGACATCCGCATGTTGGAAGACGGCAGTGTGCCTAGTGGCCACCTCACTGTGGTGAGCATTAAGTCCAAAGTGTTTTCTCATTTAAAAAGCATGCATGATCAATTTCAGTGTGTTGAGACAGAGTTGTACATCTAAATATTGACATTATCGTTAATTATTTTGACACTTTTACAGTACACTTAATAAAATAATTGAAAAATATTTTATGTGAAAAATTATGTGAAATCCAAACAAATTGAAGCTTCACCAGTGTTACTGAAGACACTGTTTGACCAATATTAAAGTATCATAGCATTAATTTTGTCAGAATATTTGCATGAATACAAAATGCATTAGATGAGCATCTAACACGAAGCTTGATTCATGCTGTGGTAATTATGTGACATGTCATCTCCAATGTCTGTTTTTTACTACACCCATATACCGCCAGAACTGCAAGATTTTGTTAAGAATGTGTATTATAATGATACCCTTAAAATACAGAACGTGTGTGATCACACACACACACAACTATACTGCAGATCATAAGAATCGGATTGTCAACATTATTAAAAAAACATGATAGAAGACAAAAATCCCAACAATATTTTGTTTTCAAAAGTTCAAGATAACAACTGATGCCAGACTTACCCTCCTTGCTGAGTGACATTGCCTCTGCAGCCTTTTTGCCATTTTTATTGCAGTCATCCAAATCAGCTCCTAAAACAACACACATTAAAAAACATTTTCATAATGCTCCTCCATCTGTGAGGATAAGTGGGGCACCATATGAAGTTGTACTTTAGGTTACCGGAAAACAAGGTCTACTTAAAATGCTAAATATTTCTGAACAAACATATAATAAGGCACTTAAAGTAAGTTGAACAAACGGCTGTAAAGAAAAGCAGTTTTTCCATTTCATAGGATAGTCATGTAACCCAGGTGAATGTTCGAGCGTAGTAAACGGGTATTAATGGTGAGATGCTGTGTAGGCAGACTTTATTGGTGAGTTGTGAGCGGAGTTGCAACTGGATGGATGCCAAACAATGGGTGAGCGCAAAATACTGAAAGCTGGGAAGGGCCAAGTATTTTGGATAGGAACTGTCACATCTGATACCCTCGGGCGCACAAACATGGTCAACGTCAGTACATTAGAGGTGGACGCGACTCGCGAAAGAAATCGGGGTCAAATACGGCGAAAAGAACAAGAGTGACAAAGGCTGGGCCAGCGTTTACATGGTGGTAACAGCATCAGACTCCTCCTCTGACACCGGTGTCTAAGCTCACAATCATTCGGCCACTTAGCTGACATGCTAACGCTAACCAACTATCCTGCCGTCAACGAATTGACTGTCTAGCTTGCTAGCAACCTAGCATGGCTTTTTCACGGCAAGAAGTTGCACGCATAGCCTGCCATACTAGCTTCATTCTGCTCTGATGTCACCGCTGCCCGGCTCATTTAATCAAAATTGGCTACATCCGACGAGCACAGGCTACATGAGTTTAAGCACAGCTCCAACACTATAATACAAACTACAATAGGCTCATATTAGTTACCCTGATCCCCTTTTTTTCGTGACAACATATGCAGATGGACCAAGTGTAGAGCAACATGTTATACATCCAGCGCTAGGACCCGGCAGGGTCTTTGTTTGGGTAACATGGCTAGCTCTGCCCTACCTTTACACGAAAATAAAGCCAGGTCTTTTTTTCATAAACGGATTCGTAGCAGCCAGTTGTGGCGTCATTGCGCTCTCTTACCATCAGGTGCTGTCACGCCGGCCCACTCGGTCCAAGCAGTCCAGCTTTGACCCACGAAATCATCGAGGCTAGGCACCCGCCGATCTAGAGCAGCCATTACTTTCACTGCGCGTTCACGCACCGCCATCATCACTGCGCGGCAAATCACTTACGTCATAAGTCGCGCTCTCGACAAGCTAGGAACTTGTCGCGTGCCCGTTTTAGGATACATACGGAAAACAACCACAGTGACACCGCACGTGTGCAAATGTTAAAATCATGCATGTGCCTTTTTCTTTTCCGATTTCAACACAAAACTCTTGTCTTTCTACGGTTCTTAGAAGGTAACACAAAACTACATGACTATTAAAGTTTCAGGGGATGCTTCCTGTCCCGAGCTGAGTGCCGTGCCCACCTGATAGCGGAGTCTTACAATTTGGTTCCCAGAGTACCTAAGAATCAATTTAAAACCCGATGAATAGCATCTGCTTATACATATACTTTATAGGCATTTCACTTCGTCAAGGCTGAAGTGTCTCCAGACAAAATCTAGATTACATATAGCTATATGTAATTGAAATGTAACTCAATATAATTTATTTGAATACAAAATAAACCTATTATGATTTTTTAAATTTAGTTTAAAAAAAGGACCGAGGCGGGGGTGGGAGGAGAGAGAAAAATACTGTTCTTTCTTGATTCAGACGTCAAACTCTAGACATCTAATGCAGCCTGAAACAGGAAAAACAAATTTAGTGGCTGAATGTTATACTTGATTAATGTCTGACTCCTCGTGCAAGCACAGTGAGTCATCTAAAATGTGGGTATACAAAGGCCAATTCAGTGCAAAGCACACCATTCCATTTCAAAATGGTGAAAAGATTGAGCGCTCATACTCATAAAAGAGTCAGTTTGGACTTGCTTCATGATGCTGGATGGTCTGATTCAAACAGGGATAGGTGGTCTAAAAACAAATATGACGCACTGGAAAAAAAATATGCAAGCACTGTATTTTTAATATTCATTAAAGCATGGTAACAATTTTACATCTCTTCAACAGACATGCATAGATATACAATGTTCATTATGATTAAACATTACAGCAACAATGGGCCTAGCTTCAAGGACTTCAAGGTCAAGAATCGCCTATTCACTCGGTGACTGTAGAACATCAACTTTTTTGTTCAGGTGTTTCTAAAATAAACAAGGATGTCATTTTGTTATGTGATATCTGAATAATCAATGTTTTCCTTCACTGGACTAACCACTGTTTCTGAACAAATGACTGTGTGAGTGTGTTCTTTCATTGTGATCAGAAGTCACAGGTTACTACACGTGAACACAACTTGGCCTTTGCTAATCCCTGTAAGTGGTTTTAAGCACCGTCGTCCTGTGTGAACTATGTTTAAACATAGGCATCAATCAAACAGTGGCATATCACTCAACTCTTGAATTAACAATCAGACTCCTCTGGGCAAATGTGACATTCAGGGTATTTCCTGCAATGAGGTGGTTTAGGACAGTGGCCCATATATATCTTTAGGGAGTCATACAAGTTGTTTTTTAAGCAGTGGTAAAACAATTCTGAAATAGAAATCACCAAGTGATAAAACGGTAGTACAAATACAGTACAGTGTCACTGCAAATGTAAACTATATTGATTTTAGCTTCTTTTGGACAGGAAAATGTTGGAGAACCACTGGAACAATTTAAAAAATTGTATAATGACATGGACACTCTCACGGGGGATGCAATGCCTCACCGCAGTAACTACAATCTCAATTCAAGGGGGAAAAAACTATAGTGAATAGTACATAAATGATCAAGAACAGTCAAAACAAAATCAACGCATTAATACACCCCTAAAAAATATAATGTAACTGAATGAAAACATTTATAATTTAAAACAAATATTTTGTTTACTAATAAATTTGTTGTATTTGGACTCAATCATTTCTAATCAAGACATTTAATGCAGTTACACAATAATTTATAGATCCCTCAGTATGTAAAACAAATAGGAGGTTACCCAATAAACACATATATGTAAGACAGACCCACACATGAATTTATTTTATAAACCCTTATGAGGCACTCAACGGTAGTTGTCTTGGCAGGGTTCACATATTAAAATGGTAGAATGATTGCTTGAAGTCAATATGGAAAACAGCAGGATCACATACGATAAACATATTATGCCACATTTTACTCTCACTCAAGCAAACAGATATGCAGTGGCAAAACATATTGAACACCAAAGTACAGAAATAAAGACAAGCTGCACATGGACATCCTTTCCCAATGGGAAGATGGAAATGCAAAAAGAAAACCCAATTCAAAACATTGCAATGGCAAAAATAATGAATGGTTTGCATACAAATAATTTCACTACAAGTCATGGGAAAAGACTAAATCTTAGCGTTGTTGAACAGATAAAATGTAAAACTGTTAATCTATAATCTACATCATTTCACTGCAGTTCTGTAAACATGGAAACAGCAGGGCTTGATCCTGATACAAGCTGAACACTGACATTCCAAGTGATGATTTAACAATTTTGTTTTCTTATATTATTTAGACTATCATGTGAAGGTCAAAAAAGCTCTACAGTAGACTGTGGCAAAATAGTGTCTGCAATTAACAGTGACATTGACAAAAAAAAAAAAACATGGGAAACATCAGCACCTGTGGCTGTCAGTAATTCATAATTGTCTTTCAATTTACTAAAACCCGGGGCTGGCAGCAGGGCTGTCGCTATCTTGCGATTAGCTAATCCGACAGCCTTGAAGGCAGTTCAGAAATGCAAGAAAGCATTCTGTCAGTAGTTTTAATATATATCCAAAGCCTGGTACTGTTCCCTGGTCAAAAAGAGACATTTGAACATATCTGAACCTTTAGGACAGAGTATTAAAACCATTTTGGCAGTAGCAGTAGGCTTTGCAGTCTGCACAGTATCTTTGTGAAAATTACGCATAGTAGGTTACTTTCTAGAAGTTGTTCTTTAAAACACAACATTAGGTTTCATTAGGTGGTAAGGCAGTTTCTTTTGTTAAGATCTTTTAGGCGAGAAAATATAACATTGTTGTAGTTTTAGATACATTCATGTTCCATAATGTGATTATTACAATCAATTTTAAAAAATGGGAGTGCTTTAACTCTGGTTTGGTTATTTTGGTATTTCTTCTACCATTTCAATGTTGCATATTCCTGAAAATGATCCAGGCTGCTTGTTCTGCTGTGTCAATTAATGCATAAAAAACATCTTTCAGTTATGTCATAGTATGAATCAAGATTTTTTTTCCAACAAAACCCTCTTACATTGAAATTTCAATTTTCTTTCTTGTTAAAAGGAAAATATCAAGGGAAGGCAATCTTGAAGCAAGTGGGTCCTGATGTTTTACAAACACCAGGTTTAGATCCCACGCATTTAATAATATTTAGGCGTAGTGTGTTGAAAGAGAAAAGATCTCTTTGAAAAAATGTCAAACCGTTCTGAAGTCAAGTGAGAACTATATGAAAATGTAAATTCATAATGGAAACTGAGGGGATTGCCTTCGTTTAGTGGAACCAGTGAGCCAGCCTCTGATTTAAGGCCCAGGGGCCCCTCCTTCCTCCATGGTAGCAGCAGGGTTGGGATCCTTGTGGAACGAAGTCTCCTTGTAAATGAACCAGCAGTTTCCTGCCCAAAGGATCAGATTCAAAAAGCCAAAAATCTGTGCAAAGACAGGAGAATAGAGGGAAAATTAGACAATAAGTGGTAAGTATTCTGTCATTATAGATTTCCTGAAAACCAAAGATTACCGGTACTACTTTTCACCCATTAGGTGACAAAGGCAGATGCTTCAATATCCATCCATCCGTATCATTTTATTCAAACAAATTATTGCTATTTACTCTTAATTTCAAGTCAAAGGGAAGGAGGAGTAAATTGAAATTGACGTAAACAAGTAAGCAAAGAGGAGCAAGGTGAAATAACTTGAAATCAACGTTCCTGCCCAGGCAGAGCAGGCGCACGGTGTGTCACCTGCATTGAATTAACTCTTGAGTGCCCAGATTAGTTGCTGTAGATTTCAAAATGTATGATGGTGGTAGTTGCACTTTTAAATTGTATATGGAAATGATTCCAAGATTGACTAGAAAATTTGAGATAATGCAAATGCAACATAAATACATTACCGGGTATTTAATTTGAAACTTTCACCAAAACTGCAAGATTTCAAACCCTCACAATGTGTAAAGAACCTGGGTGTCATTTTTGACTCTGAGCTCAGTTTTATTCCTCATATTACAAATGGAACTAAGATCGTTTTTTATAATTTTAACAATATAGCCAGAGTTTCTCTCATAAGCTAACACGGAGTTACCGATCCATGCTTTTATTTCCTGTCGTTTAGATTATTGTCATGCCCTTCTCTCTGGCCTCCCCAAAAAGAGTATTTCCACCTTACAATTACTCCAGAATTCAGCTGCACGGGTGCTGATGAGGACCAGAGGGCACGAGCACATTACACCAGTTTAAAATTGCTGTATTGGCTCCCCGTGTGTTTCAGGATCGATTTTAAGATGCTTTTATTAGTTTTTAAATGTCTTAATGGTCTTGGGCCATCTTGTTTATCTGACCTGCTTTTATCATATCAACCCTCGCGGTTCCTGATGTCCTCTGGCTCCGGCCTTTTAATTAATCCTAGGGTGAGAACCAAAACACACGGCGAGACTGCATTCAGCCATTTTGGTCCACAGCTATGGAATAACCTGCCAGAGGACATCAGGTCCGCAGAGACTGTTGATATTTTTAAAGGGAGGCTCAAGAAATACCTTTTTAGTTCAGCTTTGAAATAATTTCCTGTTTTTATTCCTTAGCTTCTTTTATTATTTTGTCTTTTAGCTTTGTTGTTTTCTGTTGTTTTTTGTTTTTAGCTCCAGTGTTTCCTCATGGGGGGCCTCCGCTCCTGGAGGCTCCAAAGCATTGCCTTTTGACAGAACTGTCCATTATTCAAATCAATGCACAAGTTTCGGGAAAATTAATGCACCTCAGAGAAGAAAAAAAACACACACTGTGGCAGTTTGATAGAGCAGTTTGGCCACTGGATGGCACTGTATACAATGCAAAACATGATTAAGTATCAAATGTTCCAAAGGGGAAGAACAATCACTTTTCTACATCTCTTTGTGGAAATGTTAGAAACTCTACAGTCTGTCTTAGCTGTGGAGTGAACACCAGAAAATGAACATTATATGCCTGAGAGACAGGGATTCTTTTTTCAAAATTTAGGAATGACAAAGCTGTTAAAGTCAAACTTGACTTACCACTGAGGCATTTAGGCGTCCCATGGAGGGAAATTCTACTGCTTGGCAGTGTGTACAATTCTCCACCAAGTGGTCCGGGTTTGTGGCCCATTTAACGTCAGTCAGACCTTTGCCCCAGGCTGAAGAGGACACAAGCCACAGAAAGGCGAAGGCAGCGGTCACCACCAGATCCTTGTAGAAAGCAAAAACAAGCATGGGTAGCATGCTTATCTCACTGTATTCATCCCTATTTCATCCGTTAAAATGGGTACTACATTTTGAAATGACACTCGACTGGTTGCCCAGTTATTTTTCTCCTTGCCGAGTTAAACTAGGCCATCTAAGGGGGTGGTACCGGTTTGTTAGTTATAGCAAGCATTTTATGAAGCTGACGTAGAGCTTCGATTTATCAGCATTTTTTTTTTCTATTAAAAATTGTGTAATAAATTTTATGGTTCTTCCTCCATCATCATTTTTTAAATACACAACAAAGCAGTATTTTTACACATTTTCAACATTTGTATTTAACAGGGTATTGCAAGGAAGTGCACTGTGGTTGTCATATCAGCAATAGTAGTTGCTGACTACTACTAAGACACTACAGTATCTGAATGATACTGGATCCAGTGGATAAAAAAAGTCTACACACCCCTTTTCAAATGCCAGCTTTTTGTGATTTTTGATAGATAGACCAGATAGACAACATAGACAGATAGATAAATTAATATTTTGTAAGTTCTCACATGGGTATGTCATTATAAATTATTGACCAATATCAAGTGTTGATAAGTCACTGATAGTGTAGTGGTACACGCGCCCGAGTTGTGTGCGGGCAGCATGGGATCGATTCCCGCTCAGTGATGGTGTCTGTGTGTGTGCGCTGCTAATAGGATTGCGTCAGGAAGGGCATCCGGCGTAAAATGCTTTGCCAAATCAATGATGCGAATCGAGCGTGCATTTGATTCGCTGTGGCGACCCCTGAGGGGAAAAGCCGAAAGGATAACAACATCAGGTGTTGAAAATGGCTTCCTTTGTTTGATGCAATGTGTATGCTCAACAAACATGCTAGTTTTTTGATTTCCTTTGGTTTTGGAGATGCTAAGTTTCTGCTTGATGCCAGCAATATGCATTTTTCTAATTCTTGCATGAGCGTTTTGTAACGGTGTTACTGTGATGATATGCTTTTTAAAGTTCAGTCCAATTACTTGCTTTAGTTTACGGGCAGATCTGAAACATTCAAAATGGTGAATACGCTAATGTATCCTAGCAACGGGCCATCCTGTGGAAGACAGTATCTGCTATCTGTACTGTTTATGTTTGTATTTACCACCTACAGCACAGGTGTCAAACTCAAGGCCCGGGTGCCAAATCCCACCCGCAACCTCATTTTATGTTCATGTGTGTCAACTTCACATTTGTGGCAAATTTTCTTCACTTTAACAACACAGAGATATGAGATACTGCAATGTGTTATTAGTTACTAATTCTCCCCTTTAAAATAAATTGAAAAAAACTTGAACAAGCAATTACTTACTGGCTTCTAATTTCAAAGCTTGCTATCCATTAATTTGTTGTGTATATATGATAATATAAGATGATCATACATTTATATGGGTTCACAGTCACAATGGCCCTCCAAGGGACACCATAACTACGATGTGGCCCGCGACAAAAATGAGTTTGACAGCCCTGACCTAACAGAAATGACTTAATTAGTTGGCTTCTGATTAGATAAAATTGCCCTACAACCGCCCCTTGCCTTAGCATGTGCGTAGCAACCTGTGGCTTTTCATATGGGATCATCTCCGAATGTTTTATTTATTTTTAAATCCTCTCTCTGAACTGATGGATATGAATATGGGAAAAGTACGGTACTCACCATGAACGGACCACGGGTGGTCTGACGATAGACATGCTGATAACCGAGGTAGAGAATCAGCGTAGCAGTGCAGTAGAGAAAACCAAAGACACCCACACACACAAAGAACTCTGCAGAGGAGGAAAAGTCTCCCTGGAGGAAGGTGTGATTTGAAGGACTGCCATCACATGAAGGCATCTTATAAGGATATGCTGACAACCTAAGGAGAATAGCAGAAAAGACAAAACAACACTTTACAGTCAGCCCAGTAACTCTTGAGCAAGAATCATGATCAGAATCATAAAATACCATCCTCACCTGGCTTACTTGTTAGTCCAGGAGAGCAAGAACAGGGTATAGAAATATAAATTAAAATAGATTTTAAGTTGCAAGTTCACACAAAATCACTCGATTGATTGCAGGGTTGATATGCAACAAAATCGGAAACATTTTCTTTAATTAAATATCAAACCCTAATGTCAACGCTATCATTAAGAATTCCAGTGTTGAGTTTTCAAGCACTTGAGGAAACGAGTTGACACCAGCAGAGGTTTGAAAGTGTTCATTTAATTAATTTTTTTAATTGCCTTCATATTACTCACATCAAGTCCTTACTTGTAAACTTTGTTTGATGGGCTAGTAAAAGAAATTGATGTCTGATGTTGTTGTGGAAATATGAAAATGATCTGAATGTTATTACAGCTCATGAACTCCAGGACAACTGTTTGAGAAACAAAATTCTGGCGTATGCTTCTGTATAAAATATTGCAAGAATGGTGTCAGCATTATTTATCCATCCATCCATCCATTATCTGTACCGCTTCTCCTCACAAGGGTCGCGGGGCGTGCTGGAGCCTATCCCAGCTGTCTTTGGGCAGTAGGCGGGGGACACCCTGAACTGGTTGCCAGCCAATCGCAGGGCACACAGAGACAAACATCCGCACTCACAATCACACCTAGGGGCAATTTAGAGTATCCAATCAACTTACCATGCATGTTTTTGGAATGTGGGAGGAAACCGGAGTGCCCGGAGAAAACCCACGCAGGCACGGGGAGAACATGCAAACTCCACACAGGGAGGCCGGAGCCGGGATCGAACCCACGACCTCTGAACTGTGAGGCGGACGTGCTAACCAGTCGACCACCGTGCCGCCCATTATTTATCCAAATGAAGCTTATTAATATTGTGGGTTTAGAGATGAAGGAGTAATGACAAACCACGTGTTTTCAATTCCCAACAGGGATTTTCATGGCGGGCTACATCGTAGTTATGGTTTCCTTCAGAGGGCCGTTATGACCGTGAAGTGTGACCTCAAAAGAATGGATGATTGCCTCACATTACAGATACACAACAAACTGATGAATAACTAGTTTTGAAATCAGAGGACAGTAAAAACTGTTTGTTCAAATATTTATTTATTTTAAAAGGGGTATTGGTAAGAAAAATACTTGCAATAGATCAACATTTTTAAAAGTGAAGACAATTTGCAATTTTGGTATTTAAGCAAGAAGCAAAGTCGATGCAGATAATTTGCTTTCGTGGGCCCCATAAAATTATGTGGCAGACCGGATCTGGCCCCCGGGCCTTGAGTTTGACACCTGTGCCCTACACTAATGCTGATTCTAAATTCACCCAAACAATACACATGTTTTTATGTATATGTATAAAGTCCATTAATACAAACGACTTTTGACTTAAGTTTTCTACCTGAATGGGTATCCAAACACAGGCTTTACATGGACTGGTTCTGCAGATTCAGGACATTTGACTGTGAAGTGAGATGTCCCAGAGTAACCTCCAGTTGTGGCAAAGGCAAAAATGGTAAAAACCTGAAGGGGAAATAGGGAAAGAAGAAATTGAAATGGTCAGATGAATCTGAGACAGCTGTATTGATAGATTATCAGTAATCAAGTCTTGCGTTCCAATTTGGATGGGAACGCTAATTAGGGTCTTTGACAAGATGACATTGGCAGCTTGCCCATTGATTAAATGTATTTTTTTTTAAAAACAAGGATTTTTTAAATTAGTACACAACAGTAATGAACAATAATTACATATCATTAACACAACAAAAACAAAGTGCTATGCAGTTTACTGTACTTGTGTCTCGTACCTGTACACAGGATTTTAAATTAACAAACGGCAACCTGCCAAATGTGGGTTAAAATTAATTTTGGCGGGCGTTGATAAAAACTTACTTGCCAGTTTGGCCTGTGATGCATGAGGCATTTGTGTCAGTCAGATATAGGCTACTTAGGGTTGGGCATCTAGTCTCAAGAATCGATTGGGACGAGACTAACATTCAAATTCTCCCGGATTCGTTTGCATTTTAAATTTCCAGTTCTCCGTTATGGTGGCTCGTCCACTGACCGGAAGAAGAACTTGCCAACCAAGAAGTGCGCAAGCGCACGTCGCGAGGGTGCACCCGACACCAATTACAAGTATAACTTAACTTTGTTGAACTAAATGAAGAGTTGGCTCAGTGCAAGACTTACAATAAGATGATATTATGAAAAGGAGGTGGCATGACATGTATATGCTAATGCAATGCCGTGTCTGATGAGCTTGGTGCGCCCTCCCATTCTAAGCCTACAGCACACTGAATTTCAGTGTCATAATCAGGTGAGTTAGACATAAAATACATCTATTGACAATTTTGATGCGTCTAACAACTAAACTGTGGGCTAACCCAAATGCAAATAACCAGCTAACATGTGTCTGCAACTAATCTGATCTGGGTTACTGAATATTCATTGAAAGGTACTTTGACTCCTTGTTGCTGCTGAATGACACATTTTTACATCTCTGAAACGTTGAAAATGTGAGAGATTACTTGTTTTTATTTCATGTCAAATGTTGTGAATGTCACATAATCCCCAAGGTCAATTTCATAGTCAAATTATAGGTCAAAAGGTCAAGTTACTAAAATATGCACCAATCTTCTAAATAATTGCATATTTGGAAACCTTGTTGAAATCCCAAAAAAATCTCAAAATTCTGTAGCTCCCAAACCCATGCTCAGATTGACCTAAAATTTGAGATTTTGTGTTGTGCCATCAGCATCAACAAGAACTCCAAGTTCAATTAAAATCTAAGCTTGGTTAAAAATTTCACATTTTGGCATGGAACGACCCTGAAGCCACCGGCCATCTTGCGTTGCCACTGTCTAAGCATGGCTAACTCAAAAACATTCATTTCTCAGCAGTGTTTTCACATTATTTTCTGTCTCTACAGCGAAAATGCCACAGTTTGTGGTGTACAGTTGTACTCGCGTGTTGAACCCCTCCACCTGCAGTCACATCCTGTTAATAGCAATTGTATTGTGTTGTATTATAATTCCGGTTAGACTGCCCAACAGCTGGAAGAAAAATCCACAGAATAGCCGCACCGGTCTATAAGCCGTATGGTTCAAAACCTAGGAAAAAAGTAGCGGCTTATAGTCCGGAAAATACTGTATATCTCTGACTCAAAGATTCGTCTATACATCATTCCCTAATGCGTAATAATCTTTTTTGGAGCTTTTGGCCAGGTTAAAATGCTTTTTGATCAGTAAAAACACAGTTAAGTGAAGTTTTAATCAGTTCATTCATATTAAAGCATTCAAGCTCATTCCTCCTCTTTAAGCATCGGCCCCTCCTGATCCAAGAAAATGACTGTGTTTACATGCAGCCAATAAATCAAGCAAGGAATCTTGGTCTTTGTAGTCCAGGAAGTGCTTGTATGCGCACTGTTTGTTGCGCAACCCACCAGACACCAGACCTTTTAAGCGAGGAGGAAACCGTCTGCTTCATTCGTGCGGTGAGTGACATGAATATAATGTGTTTTATTGACGGAAGCAAGTAACAAGCGCAGATGACGTAAATTGCGTCATGCCGTCCGTGCGTCGCCGTTTCAATCGGGTTATATAACGGGGAGAGGCGGGGTTTTGGTGAACTCTTTTGGTTTTGGTCTTACTTTCGTGTTAGAAAAATAGCCACCAAAATAACTTATTTTTCCAAAAGAAATTTGATCGCCATTGTGCTAAAGGTAAAATATCATCATGTACAGTGCCTTGAAACAGTATTCACCCCCCTTGACATTTTTTGTGTTTTGTTGCCTCACAGTCTGGAATTAAAATGGATTGTTTGAGGGTTTGCATCAATTAGTTTACAGAACATGCCCACAACTTTGAAGACGTGATATATTTTTTATTGTGAAGTAAACAACAAATAGGACAAAATAACAGAAAACATCATTGTGCATAAGTATTCACCCCCCCAAGTTCAGTACTTTGTAGAGCCACCTTTTGCGGCAATCAAAGCTGCAAGTCGTTTTTGAGAAGTCTCTATGAGTTTACCGCATCTTGCCACTGGGATTTTTGCCCATTCTTCAAGGGAAAACTGCTCCAGCTCCTTCAGGTTTGATGATTTTCACTGGTGAACAGCATTCTTTAAGTCTGACCACAGATTCTCGATTGGATTGAGGTCTGGACATTGACTAGTCCATAAAAATACCAACACACGTCTTTGACTAAGCTTCTCAGTTTGACAGTTGTCAAACCATGACCTGTGTTCTATGCACAGGAAAATAATGCATTCATTAAACAAGTCTTTTGGAAAGAAACGCATTTTCACTGCTGCTGATTTGTATACAATGCTGTTTTATTTTGTTTTGTGCATCACAACACATCACAAGTTCACAACTATGGGAAAAGCCTGGGGGGGAGAAAAATAAAATTGAAAATTGTCTTACAACTACTTGGTAGACTTGATTATCCATTCATATTCTATGCTGCTTAAAATTCCTGTTCAAGATCAAGGGGAATTGAAGACTAATCGTCACTTGGTATCAGATTGGAGGTGGACTCACCCTGGACTGGTTGCCAGTCAATCAACCTGGCACATAAAAAGAGCCTTAGAATCTGAAGCCACACTGCCTGCACCTAAGTCAGGATAATGAAACACTACAGTATCAGTGCCTGACTTAATGATAATGTAAAAATGTACTTGAGTGACTTTGATGTTTTTATTTGTAACTCAACACAACTTTAAGAAACAAGGTGCTAATTTCTTCATATCAGAAGTGCTTCGCATATAAAAGCCAGAAAGATTGTTGTCACGCTAGTAAGCATTGTTCCTCAAGTTTAACGGCTGTTATGTTGCATTGTTTTACCTCTTTTCCATATAACAATGCATGTCAGCAAAATGCCTTTTGTCAGAGAAGGGATACAAGCTATATCTTCAACTATGCTGACAGAGTGCAGACACCAGCAGGAAGAAAGGCGAGCAAGCGATTCATTTCCTCTAACCTTGACATGAACTGACTTTGCAAAAAGCTTATCCCACACTAGGGCAGGTATCCTACAACCCGGCTAGACTTCTCCAAAAATATTTTTTTATGGTGTCTCAGACATACTGAGACACAATCAGCTTCTTATAATCAATGAATATCTGTTGTGTTCTCTCCATTCATTCACTATCCACTTCAGGGTCACAGTCGGGTTGGTGCATACTGCAACTGACTTCAGGTGACAGGCGGACGCCACCCTGGACTGTTTTGCAAGTCAGTTGCAGGGCACAGAGAAAAACAACCATTCATTCTCATAGTCACGCCATCACTGAGTGGGAACTGAAAGCCGCAACTTGAACCAAACACAGGTGAATGCGATCTTATGTTGTGGTTGTTATTCATTCATTTGTACATGTCAAAAATACCGGTACAAATTCAAATTTGGGTCTTGGGCTGAAAAGGTTCAAGAAACCCTGACCTACAGTAGCTGTGTGTAACTTGGCTTTTCCTCTACAATATTATGTTCTATGTAGCCCCACTAGTCTAAACATGGCATTTTGATTAATATTGCGTTTGTGGAATATGAGTTAAGTAGTATAATCCTGAAAATGTCATTTTCAGTCGACAGAAAGTGACAAAATGGCCACCACGTGAGATGGATAAAAGTTGGTGGATTTTACTGCTTAACTCATATTCCACAAACACAATCTTAATCAGAATGCATTGTTTAGACTAGTGAAGGCGCATAGAACATATTATTGCCAAGGAAATTTGGGGGTTGACTTCCTCTTTAATTATGTAAACATTCCCTCACACAAATGTATGCTGAGCCATTACTGCATCTGTGAAATTGATACTACATTCATTAAAAATTTCTCCTTGCATCGAAATTGCTTGGTAGCATGATGAGCAAAGTCAATTCTGAAAAACGCTTTCTTTATAATGACCAGCAGGGGGCAACTCCGCCGTTTTCAAAATAAATGTGATCAACAAGCGTCATTTGGTCATTTATACACAACATCATTACAAACACAAAACTCATCTACATCCTTTTCACGCCTTTAAGAGGCAACGCACGGAAAAAGTCAAAGCGTGCAGCATTTGTGCTTCCTGCTTAGTGTGGATTTTCTGGAATGGGTTTCAACTTTCAAGCATCTCTGGAACTGCAAACGATTTCTCAGCTTTCATCTCAGCCTTGTTTGACCCACCCAAGCCAGACTAACAGCACCCCCAAATAAACCTGGTAGCCAGGGCAGGGATTCCGTGAGCGAGTCCAGTGTCGCACCCTGCCTTCCACAGTCAGACTCAAGCATTCCGCACAACCCTTTTGACCCAATATGTCAAGATAGCAAAAATAGCCAGCCACACTCCGACCCTGCAAAATCGCAGTTTCTGGCTTTTATCCATGTCAAAAGGCTGTGGCATACAGGCCTGTCATTCAGGAATACACATCCTGTTTGACATTCAGGAATACAAACATATTGTCTTTACACAACCACTTTGTGGTCTTCTTTTTTTTTTTCTCACCCTGGTGGGAGGACAGGCGTGCGTTCAACTAATTTAACATTCAACAGAAAAAACAGTATGCAGTGCAAAATAGTGAGCAGAGAGTGCATGAACAACAAAGTCCAGTTCAATGACTGTCACTCAGTTTGAGGAGGTGGAATAAGAGAAAGGGAGCGAAATGAACAAAACTAACAAAAGTACAGTACAGTATTTGATCTTAAGCAGTGTTGGTAGGTTTTTACAAGTTATTCAACGCAAATGGCAAACCTCATACAAATAGAAAACTAGGATGGCAAAATGTATAGCCTGAAAAATTGTGTTTGTCCATGTTAGCCAGTTTTTGCTTCATGGAGAATGACTGTTTTCTGTTGGTCGGATAGGGCTCTATGATTTGCATTCTGGGCGGTTGCGGTTCTGATATTTCGAGGTTAAAAAAAGGCACCCAATGAACTTGTTTGCACATGAAGCGTGAGCGAATATGTCGGCACACAGCAAAGAAGGGAAAAGAAGCAGCTCAGTTAGCGCTTATTTCTTGCCTGTTTTCCAGAAATATTTTGTGTAATTATGACTACAAATACATTCGTGATCGACTATGGCATGTTTTGATGTTTGCGTACAAATTCGGATTACATTGACGCCATTAGGGATGGTTCAGTCCGATCCGGTCCACTAGGGTGTAGAGTCCGATCCAGGCCAAAAGGACTGGATCTGAATCGGATTGTTTTTATTAGACCCATCCAATCCATGAGGCCAAACTATATCATAAAAATCTTCAACTTCCCTATGTTTTCGTTACAGAAGCCGAAGCTTACAGAGCTGTAGCCACAGCGTTTTCCTTCTTTCAATCGGAGACCAGAATAGTTGTTGTACAAACGTGGTGTTTTTAGATGTCAGTATCAAGCAAATTACATCCACGTAATCTACAATTCTTAAGAGCGACAAAAAGAATTGGATCAGCATTGGCCGAACCTCAAGGCTGCAATATTGGTATCGGATATGAAAAAGTGGTATCGAGCCATCCCTCGTAGGAATGGAACTTTGTTGTAAACTGAGGACCCCCTGTATATAGAACCTATCCTCTGTAGCCAAAACAGTAAAAGTCTTGTTATCTTTGGTCTTCTGTCTTTACAAGGAAATAGCTAACGGGGTATTATTGGCGCATCTCAAACTACAAGTGCTGGGTAGTGATGTAGTCTGTCATCGCCATGCTATGGCGTGCTATATTTGGGTACTTGGTCAAATAATTGGGCTTACCGGGTAAGGCACTAAAACTATACTTCAAGTTATGTAGGTAACTGACATTAAGAATAGTATTAGTAATCCTTTCAATTTAAAACAGAATCAAAGTCAACACACAAAACGTCTTTTTTCTCGGTAAGATATTTAAAGCGGAAATGGAGCCTGCAATGGAACTTAACGGCAAACGCCATTTGTTTGAATGACAATAATCGAGCTCAGATTTATAATCACTTTGTTCCACAGTCCAAACTGTCACCATCATAAAACCTTGCACAGGGCATGCTTTTGAGTAACATTTTAACTTTAACTGTCATTGATTATCAGCAGAAGTTAACCATTCTAAAAAAATTGGTTTGACACTGACAAACTATCTCTGAATTAAAAAAAAAACAAAGTATATAATATTTACTAACATACAAATTCTAATATATGTTAAAAATTGTTTTAATTAAAAAAAAAAATTCAACTTAGTGATAACTAACTAACAAATCACAGGTCATTCATTCATTTATGTTAACTGTCGCATATGTTTAATATAATATAAAACCAAACAACATAACACATACACCTCGACATTTGTGGGGTCTCTACAAACGTTGTCATCAACTATGACTGTGCATTGAGAACCTCACAATGCTTTAGGTTGTGATTCAATTTGATTTTGTATTCTTCGAGGGTGTAATATGATTCAGTAACGATTTAAATGCTCCCATATTGATTCAGTAATTAGTAAAAATACACAAATAGGAGTAAACTGACAATTTTGAAGCGTCAGAAATAAAAAAAATCCACACAACACATTTGTGCATATGAAATACATATGTTAATTAATAAATGAATAAATACAAAAATACATCCATACATAAAAATTGTGTATAACACCTAAAAAGTAAAGTGCATGTAAAACATCTTGGGAATTGTAATAATAAAAAGTAGGGATGTTCGTTATCACTTTTTTTCCAGACCGATACCAGCATGAATACTCAACTCTTGAGTACTCACTGATACCAAGTAACCGATACCACTAGTACTTTTGATGCATAACATTTTTATTAAACCAATAAAGAAAGACCTTTCGTTTCAAGGCAGAACAGTCACTCTGCATTACAGAATTTAAGTTCAAAATGAAACACGAACCACTCACTCTGATTGAGGATTCCTTTGTAGTAAATTAACAAAAGTGAAAAATAAAACTGAGAACTCCTGGAGTTTTACTCTTTGTTCAAAATAAACTTAAGGGCAAAAATAATACAGGTGCAATGCTTAATTGTCAAGCATGACACCATGAAGTCGTAAAATAAGGCTGGGCGATACAGCTGAAAAATGTCTCACCATAAATGTATTGCATATTTTTTACCTATTCATAATAACAACAAATATTAAATGGATTAAATATAATATACAATAAAACAAAACCATCCAGAGGAAAAATACATTCACACAAGCCACGGGTGACATTTACTTCCTGATAGTAGAACGACCGCAAAAGAGGGCGCCAGTAACTGGTACGACAACTCGATACCTTGTAATAAGAGGGGTATTGGCTTAGAGCTTTTTTTTTTTTTTTTTTTGGAGGTACCCAAATTACACAAGGACTTATTTCACTCCAAAATTCACCCATGCATTGACCATCTTACATGATCAAGGAGGGTTTTCAAGAAGATCCTCTGCTCTTACGGTAGACATGACTATCGCTACGCTTTAACTTTAGTGAATGTGGAATGAGGATTGACTGCCTTCACATGAACACAATTTTGGGGGGCTTTGTTTTCACCAACCAATCTGTGGCCCATGTGCGTGCTGAACAGTAGCGCGTGATTCGTATGGATCACGGATCAAAGTTGATCTGTTGCACCAATAGTTACATAGGGATTAGTCGCTCGAGTTTGGCGGCAGTTTGCAGGCAAATTTATAGGGGACTCCAAAATTACCCATAACTTCAGATTTAAAAGTAGAAGGCGCTCGATTCAGGCTGCTACTGCTTGCTTTTGTTGCCATGTTGTTGTTGTTTGGTCATATGTGGCTTCAGTAACTGTATACAAGTGCAAAACATACCCTACTAGGCAAGTGTTGAATCGATTCAGGCGATTTACTGAAATAATATTGAATTGAGAGGGGAAGTACTGTGTAGCATGTACATAGGACAAAATACGCTAGGAAACCTTGGGGCCACAACAGAAATTAAAGTGTGGACTCATTGTTAACTAGGTCAGAGGCAAATGGTGAATTGCCGTAGAATATTATTATGTTTTGCAGAAGCTGTATTTAGCAATTTAAAAGATGTTGTTCACAAACGCTGTCTATCCACAATTGGTCTGTGAAGCAAGTGCAGATTTCAAATATTCTTTGAAGAATATTGTCAAATTATCATTATTGAGTTTTTTGAAAAAATATAGAGGGCTTTTTTTTTGCCCCTATCGCCCACCCCTACTCTCACTGTGGTTCGGTGGAGTCCCAAAGCTTTTGAAATGGCTTTATAACCTTTACCAGACTGTCTCGGGAGCTCTTAAATGACTAAAGGCAGTGATATAGACGACGCGATTGTGGACTGTGAAACAGTAGAACGTGATATATGGTTAAGATTAGTGTTGTCAATCGATTGAAATATTTAATTGTAGTTCATCCTTCCAGCAGGGACGAATATAGATCTATGAACAAAACCATTTAATATAATGTGTCATTGAAATGTTTACAATATATGTACATGTTCTTAGGGACGCCCAAGAAACATCTTGTTTTACAAGAGCTCATTTTTCAGTTTTCTTTCAGGACACAATTTAACGCATTCTTCATCCTATGTTGAAAGAAAAACAAGTATTATATTATTGTTGAATTGTTTTTGATAAATAAATATGTATTTGAGGATATGAGGGCTTTCATTCAGTACAGACATGTTGATTATTGGCCCTGCTCGTCATCGGCACCTATTCAAGGACACCACTCTGAGTCTCGATAAATGTACTATTACCCAAAGAACTATTACTAGAATTCCGTTTTTCCATCTCCGCAATATTGCTAAAATTTGTCCAATTCTATCGAATAGTGATGCAGAAATTATAATCCATGCGTTTGTTAGGTCTCGCCTCAATTATTTTAACGTTTTGCTCTCTGATCTTCCCATGACTAGTGATAAAAGTCTGCAGCTAGTCCAGCTGCTAGATGTAAGGAGGGAAAAAAGTGACATGTTAGGGTCAATTTACCCCAGTCCTGTGCTCAACGTAGTCCATGCATGGGGTACAAAAACCGGTGTGTTTTTGGCAGGGCAGTTTTAAACAACACCTTCAATGTCATCACATGAATTGAACAATAGGTTGGCTGACTCCTGACTACAGTTAGCTTTTGGAGAAGTTATTTACCTACAAGTTGATATTAGGGATGTCACAATATCTGCAATGTTGTGATATCGCGATATTAAATCATTCTATCCCAATGACATATTTTATGTCATTTCGCAATGGGTATGAAACAGTCTGGTACTGAATGAGTTAAAATAGCCACAATATATCATCGTCGTCATGTCACGATATTAATAGCAGCAAATCTGTTTGTGCAGTTCCAGCCCCCTCTGGTGGTTAGTTTTATCTTCTGTTGTGACCGTGAATGCCAATCGCATTCTATGACCTATTTATGCAGAAATACAAGTACGTAGTACGTACCGTGTTTGCCGTTACATCAGGGTACAACTTTTGGGCACCTGCTACAGTATTTCACAGATTTTCTAAGTGATCATTTTGATGGGTTCTTACTGTATACTTACTGTAATGCCCTGGCATGTAGGAAAGGAGAGCCACAGTCGCTAATGCACTTTTTAGCCGTTTACAGAACCAAGAACAATAATACAAAATTCACAAGACGACACCCGCGCTGAGCTTCTGTCGGCCACAGCTCACACCCAGAGACTCACAAGCAGACCCCACATCATAAAGGCACATTTACTCTACACAGAGACACCACAATACATACATACAATAGTATTTTCTATAGATGTTATGCAATTATTTCGAGTGGTGAAATACATTTACAATACATTAGTTTAACTCATTCACTGCCTTTGACAAATTTACTTTGCTTTTCACTAGTGTTGTTCCGATGCCGTTACTAGTATCGGGGAGTATCCCGATGCTGTACTAGTAAAGAACGTTGACTGCAGTGTGTGTGTGTGTGTGTGTGGGGGGGGGGGGGGGGGGCAGTGCGGTACAGGAGATATAATGTCGGCGATATGTAACTACTTCAACATAGAAACTCCAGCTATAGCGAATGTTGCAAGAGGCGGAACCAAAGTGGCTAGGTTCAATACATTAAACCTGATGCAACATTTGAGAGCGAAACATGTGAACGAGCACCAAGAGTTTGCGGCGGCACCGAGCACTAACAAGGGGAATTGACCGCAACAACAAACCCTGCTCAATTTACATTGAATGCAGCGCCTTGTACAGTATCTTGCTCATTCACGACACTGGTGTGTGTGGTGACTGTTCAGTATTAGCCGTCGCTATTGGCCCAGAGCGGACGCTCTTAACCAATGGCGGGGCTGCTTTTTCATGTTGAGAGAAATAAAAACTGTGAGGTACAGGAGAAATAATGTCGGCGGCGATATGGAACTACTGTACTTCAACATAGAAACTCCAGCGAGTACAACAGCTAAGTGCAAAATTAGCGGTGCGAAAGTTACAAGAGGTGGAACTAATGTGGCCAGGTTCAATACGTCAAACCTGATAAAACATTTGAGGACGAAACATGTGAACAAGCACCAAGAGCTTGCGGCGGCAGCGAGCTTGAACAAGGGGAATGGACCGCAACAACAAACCCTGCTCAATTTTGGATTTTGGAGTTGAACTTGTTGGATTTTTCTACTGCTTGTTTTTGGTTTTGAAAGTGGATTTGGGAACAGAAGTTGTTGCGATGGGTCACTAATACTCAAAACAAACTTTTATAATAATGTCCTAGTTACAAAGCTTTTGTAATTAATACGACACAATCTCTCTCAAAGACACCTCATGTATATTATTTCTTATTTAGGTGTTTAAGTCTGACCAAGCCATGATAGCAATGGTTTTACATCCAAGTGAGTATGCAGTTCTTTAGAATTACAAGAAAGAAATGCTCACAGATATCTTCCCCCCCCCAAATGTCTGGTATCGGTACAGTATCGGCATCGGACGTACCGCACAGCTGGGTATTGGAATCGGTATCGGGGCCAAAAAATGGCATCGGAACAACACTACTTTTCACAGTCCAGTCCCAGGAATTTATTTATATTTTTTTCAAATTTTTTTCAAAAGTTAGGGTTAAAGAGGGTCTGAGAATGTCTGGCAGTGAATGAGTAAAATTTCTTTACTTATTTTTGTGGCAGGAGAAAAATCACTCTCTTTTTTTTTTGCAACAGTATACCACCGTATTAGTAAGCCTTTATGGATATGGTCGTAATGCAGGTCAATTCAGATTTTTTTTCCCCCCCAATCGGCCATGTATCAGACTTTTTTTTCACGTCAATTTGAACAGTACAATCCTCGTTTTTTTCTTCTTCCAAATCGAACCCAGGCAACTTTTGTATGTGGATGTAAATTGGATATGTTTGATATCCAATGCAACTGCAGCCTGAAAGCTCAGGTCACGCTCATCCAACCTTTGTCATCAAAAGGCAAAAAAAAAAAAAAGAAAAGTCACAATTGGGGAAAAACACAATGGCGGACGAAGGATCAGAAAAAAGTCAGTGGTGAAAAGCAGATTCTTTACAACTGATGAATAGTGTCAACGGGGGGGGGGCGGTGGGGACAAAATCCTTGAAATTGCCACAAATGGGTCAGAATTGAGACCTACACGCAGGGCAATATTTACTTCTGTAAACAGTACGCCACATGAAGCGTTTTGTGGGCATGCATGTCACTCATCATTGTGTTTTCTTTATATTTCAGTGTCACTCCACGGATGCATCGCATTCACATTAGAAGACATTTGTCTGTGTAACATGAACAACTACATAAAAAGATCAGATTTAACAAAAAAAAAAATCATAACTGGGCATCACTCCCCACAGTGTGAACGTAGCCCTAGTACGGACTACAAAGACAATGGATTTGTATAAAGAAGTAATATTGTTTAATGTTACTGTTAATAACTTGTTAAATTTAGGGCTGTCAAACTTAAAGTGTTACTATGGAGATTAATTTAAAATTTATTAATGCGTTATAAAAAAAATAAATAACTCAGTTAACTTGGTTTTATTTACTTCCTGTGGCAGCTGAACTCTGCTCACTTTACAGCCAAACTTGGAGGAGAGTCACTGTAATTTGCGCACTTTGAAAAGCCAAATTCAAATACCATATTAGTTTTAAGTCTTTGCTTTATAGTTCAACAGTTGTATTTTACAGGAAAAGGATTGTATTCATGGATAAAAAAAAAAGCTATTTGAACGGTCTTTGAATCAATATATACTTTAAATTTTTTTCCACATTAATTCCTCTGTTCCAAGCGTTGTAAAAAAAAAAATGCTGATCAATACGATTAATCACAATCAATTATGGAACATTTTTATGGAACATTAATTTTTAATTAATTTTAAAAAATGTAATCGTTTAAGAGCACTCGTTTAATTATGCAGTGGAAAAATTAAAATATGGTCTCTGTTTGTGAAAAGGGCTTTGCAAAAAGCATCTTCTAGCTGCTTGTAACACCGGTCATACACTACTACTGTACACTCTACCAAAGACGAGCGCAGTCATCTGTATTTGAAACATAATACGCTTCCATTATTAGCAGTCAAATGGATAGGGCATTCCTCAAATGATTTCCTTTTTTACTACAGAATCATATCAGATAACTCACTACACTCAAGACTTATCTTTAGTGGATATATGCAGAGTTTCAGTCGCCAAAGTTCTCATAACTCCTGGTTAGCACATGCAGCTGTTTTTATCTTTTTTTTTTGTCCCACTGCAATTATGGAAGTTTTCTGTCTTGGGGTAACAATATCATGCATTCAGTGTGACAGAAACCTTTCTGAAAGTAAATGCAATTCTGTTTCAGCATCGGATCTAATTTCGAGTGTGGTGTGAATTTTTACTTTGTTGCCATGGGAAGACATTTTAAAAAAAATACTAATATCAATACATAATCTGGATCCGACTGGATGATAAAGTATGAGGGGCACACGACGCCATGGACTAAAAATAAAAAAAGTTGCTGTATTCACTGAATCTGAATAGGATTTGTCAGCACTGTGAAATGCAGCACGGTTAGTTGTTTCGCAAGAAATTGCAATTAATACAGGCTCGTGTGTGTATGTCATTTGGATAACACTAATGCTGCACACAGTTTGTTTTGTTATCAGAGCCAACTTTACCAGAGAAATTTGAGACTTCTCTCACTTAACTGAAAGCTATGGCGTCAAAGTCACGCACCTCAACGGCCAAAAATCAATATACGTGCAAGTAGGAACCCGCGTAGCTTGTTTCAAAGTTTGTTTGTTTTTTTCCAGTTAGGTTATGTTTACGTACCCATTCTAGCACACGAATAAATCCAAGTGGTTCTTTCAGTGGTCCTAGGTCCAGAGAAAATCCAGACACCGTAGTCTGTGGACATTTCACAAATTAGTAAACGACCAATTAGACGAACAACAAGCACATTTATTATTTACGTTACCTATCGGGCGTAATAGCGCTTAGAACAGCACTCAAATAACAACACTTACCTGCACCTGCGTGTCACTTTGAAGCCCTGCCCTTTGTTAGCCAAAAAACTCGAGCAACAACATGCTACCTTTTGACAGCTGACAAACTGTAGTAACACAAAAAAACTCACCTACCTGAATAGAGTCCATCGAGACGTACAACGTATAGAAAGTTTGGAAGAGTATCCTCTACTTGTCAAATCTATAGAACATATAGATGTTTAGAAAACGTTACTGAGTTTGAAATCAAACAACTGCAATCAACAAACACTATGACACTACAGCGAAACGGACATACGGGTGCCAGCTGATATAGGAAACTGAAGCCGTGACAGAATCCGCACTACTGGAGCCAACATAACATCCGGTCAATACCTTTCAGAATAAAATGATTAGTCGACGATGTTACCACTGGTCACGGAATGGGTTTTTGCTAATGCGCGCATGCACGCACACAGGCGCCCACGCGCACACGCGCACACACACACGCGCGCGCGCGCACCCCCCCATATATATATATATATATATATATATATATATATATATATATATATATATATTAGAGCTGCTCCATTATGAAAAAAATACAATCATACAACGGCGTATTAGTGCCTTTAATCGCATCAGGCTGACTTTAAACTCATCGTGATGACTTTAAATCTCATGATGACTTTAAATCTCATCTTGTCTTATTTTTTTTGCTGGGTGACGCTAATAATCTGTCGTGGAAATCATGATTATTCAAACAGTTATTTATTTTTTGGTACAAAACAGTAAAATGTTTAATGGAAAAAAATATAAATCCAAATACATTTCTTTGAAATACTATAATTATGTAAGTTCCAAACATAATGTATAAAATTAGTGATTACAAGAAAAAAAAGTTGTAAATGGAAAATGTCATGGAATTCAAGTATGATTTCCTTGTGTGTAAACAAACATAGTGTGTTGGATATAAATTAAGAATCTTTTTTTTTACGATTATGCCAATTTTGTGTGTATATATATATATATATATATATATATATATATATATATATATATATATATATATATATATATATATATATAATTTTGTGTATATATATATATATATATATATATATATATATATATATATATATATATATATATATACACATATATATACATACATACATACATACATACATACATACATAGTGTGTGTGTGTGTGTGTGTGTGTGTGATTGTATTTTAAATTCGGCAATCAACAAAAATAAAGGTTGGCGTATTCAGGATAATGCTTCCGGTTTTTAAAATCGTTGAATAAAGTTTAAAAAAAAAAAAAAAAACGAAGAAAAAACACTGTGGCCGCCATTTTGCCTGTGGCCGAACGCAGCAGCTACGGATTGTACTGCAGTGCTTCCATCTCAAACCGTTTTTAATCAAGAAACTGGTAATTCTTGCTGTTTCTTTGTATTATAATTGACAATTGCATCTCTTTTATGATATATGGTGGGTGCTGGGTGTTTTTTTTTGGGGGGGGGAATTACATTTAATGTAAGGGTGACAACAAATGTATAAGTAGGCCTCTCCTAGCACAAACAAATCCCTAATTTACAACGCTAACGTTGAAAGAGCTTTACGTTTTCTTCATTAGGTTATTGATGTAATGTCTAACTAGTAATAATTGATGAAACTTTTTAATTGTACTTCAACTTACCTTCGACAAATAGCAGTGACTTTTCAACAGCGCCCGGTTTCGTCGTTTTTACGTAATTTATTTTTATTATTTAATTTTTATTTTTTACAACATACACATCGTGGCCGTTAAAGTCGTCATCTGGATTTTACCAAACAATTAGGTAAGAATCTTCCTTTGGTCAATTGTTGTCGGTGTTCGTGTGTTTTAGTAGCATCTCCGTTTCTAAACTGCATTGTGGGAGGCTTATAGTTCTGGGACATTCTGTAGGTTACAATGTTTCAGAAATATAAAAATATGAGTTTGCGTCAAAGAAAGTGACCAAGAAGGTTGTTGAAATAACATACATTTGGTTTTTACTGGATGAGTTAAAACCTGGACATTGGCGGTGGTAAGTGATCATCATGAATTGTGGATTGAGAAGAATCATGCATAAATGTGACTTAAGGCCACGTAAATATTTGGAGGAATCAAATTGTGGAAAAATAATACCTACAAATACTAATTTAACAAATAATTTGACTAGAAATTGGACTATATATGACAGCGTGTTATCAAGGGGGCTTTCTGGAGCCTGTATTGAAAGAGACTTTTACATGCCAACTGTTACCTGATGTTGAATCTTTTCTGATTTCAAGTTAAAATGGAACTTAACAATAAAAAAAAAAGGTCATGTCAACTGTATTTCAGAAGGTAAACATGTGATTAGTTACCCGAATTATGACTGTTATGATTTGATCATCTAATAAGTTGAAGTGTTGTGATAGACCCAAAAAAATATTTTTCATGATGATGTATCCTGTATTGAGAATTCTCAAAGTTGTGTCATAATAACCCCTTCAGTCCTGTGGGAGTGTTTTTGATTGATATTTTTTAGGTTTAAATCCATCCTTTGGCCCTTTGCTGTGATCCTTGGAAATGGAAAACATACCTTCCTTTGAGAATACATGGGCAGAAGACCTTTTTTCTTTCAACATTGGTAGATAATACCTGGCCCCTTCTTTTATCACTCAAATGTTTCCAAGTGTGCAAAATTTCATCCAGCCCAAGAAGAGTTGTTTTCACCATCCTCCAGTCTGCACTTGTGCCCTTTTTGCAACACGATTAAGCATTTTTTTTCTTCCCCCTCTTAAGATTTTTTCATGTTAGACAAATGATTTAAAAAAACAAAATCTTTAAAAGAAAAAAATAAGGAAAAGGACTTGAAGCCACCATCAGTGTTGTTAAGCAGTCTACCAGAGATGTGCCCTGGGCGAACCACCCCCCCATTTCCCTCTTATCTCATGGATCAAGTGTTCCTCCAGGACTTCATACTGAAACAAGGACACCCCATCATCAACCTGCAAAAGAGAGGAGACCGTCTGTACGCACCTCAGGTAATTTGCATCAGATAAATGCAAGGTAATCCAAAAACATTATTTTCATTGAGCATATTATGTGGTCAACATTTTCCTGTTTAGTAATAGGAATGTAACGAGCAGCACACCTCTGTCAAAAAACATTACTTTTCCCCCGCTACAGCCAAACACAGTATTGTGAACTACATAGACCAGGGGTAGGGAACTCCGGTTCCTCGAGAGCCATATCCTGCCTGTTTTGGATCTCTCCTTACTACAGCACACCTGATTCAAATGATCAGCTCACCAGTATGTTTAATAGAAGTATCAAACAATCCTGATCATTTGAGTCAGGTGTGTTGTAGTAGGGAGGGATCCAAAACAGCCAGGATATGGCTCTCGAGGAACCGGAGTTCCCTACCCCTGACAAAGACCATGATATTTTGCGCCAATGAGTAGGACTGCACAATATATCGAAAAAATATCAAAATTGCCACATTGGCCCTTGCAATATACATATCGCAAAGACATGCAATAGGTTTCTCATGCAATTGTATGCTTTTATCTGAATTTCACCAGTCAGACATAAATTTAAATGTGCATAACAATCCAATAGTTGAACATTATGTTGAGTAATTACCTTTAATTAGCTAAGAATACATTGAGCTTGCTTACTTTGCTGCATGAAAAAAATGTCATTTCTACAGGTACATGTTAAATATTGCTATTATATCGCTATCGTCAACATCCATGTTTTTCCAATACTGTACAGCCCTTCCGCTGAGCCAATAGGAACATTTGACAATAAAATGACTGGCTATTTCTTTGTTACTTCTGTCATGTACAAAACACATTGTTGTGCTTTTTCTTTTATTATTTTCATGAGCTTTTTTTTTTTTTTTTTCCAGACAATATTCTGAGTTTATACAGTATCGTGATCTTTTTTTATTTCGCCAAACTACCTACAATATTGTGATAATTATCGTATCATGAGGATTCATTGCGATAATATCGTATCATGTCTTTTGGATATTGTTAAATTCCTATTTAGTTATCCATATGTGTTGAAAATCTCTTCAATTATAACCCAGACTGTGCAATGAACTGATCTGTGTTTTCAGGGAGTCCGGTTGGCCTGGAAGAAGCAGCTACGGAGTTCAAAAGTCATAGCCAGATTGGTGCCAATAAAAACTTAAACCAGCCTCACAATGACTAACAATGGAGATGACTGCTACTTCTTTTACTATTCTACCTGCACTAAAGTAAGCAATTTGTTGTTTTATTTATTAATTTAATTTTATTGGTGTTTAGTGTTTGAGGTATCCTCATAGTCATACACTTAAGTCACATAATGTTGTCTCTTATTTATTCCGCAAGGGAGACAGCTGCCCTTTCAGACACTGTGAAGCAGCGATGGGCAATGAGACTGTCTGCAACCTCTGGCAGGAGGGACGATGCTTCCGAAAAGTCTGCAAGTTTCGCCACATGGAGATCACAGTAAGAAGCATTTTAAAAATAATAAAATTAAAGAAGCGGTGATGTTGGCATAGATTGTTCTAATTTTAAATGGTGTACTGCACAATATCATATTGACAGCTTTTTTGACCACCTTATTTAGCTCCACTAGGGTCTAACTATTAGAAACACAGAGCTGCCAAATGTTAAGACCCTGTCTCACTGAGCAGCGAAGGTTTGCAGGTGTGTGCGCACAAGTGTTGGACGATATGGGGGGGGGGATCTATGATCCTGAATCGATATATCGTTCGGCGTATTAAAAAGACTCTGAATCGATTGATAGGTATTGATAATCGATATTTAAAGTTTAAATAAAAAAAACTAAAAGCATGCACAAGTGATTTAGTGCGTTTGTAAGTCAGATGTCTGCTAGGATAAGTTAATACGTGACAAGATGGCGGAACAAGCAAAATCTCATACGAGCGCAGCGAATACAAAGTGTGAAATATAAATTTTATTTTACTTTTTGTTTTTAAAAAGGTGCCAGTGTTTTGCATGTATAATAAAATGTAAGCCAATGTAGTGATTCATCGGAATCGAATCTAATCATCGGCCTCTGGATCGGAATTGAATCGAATCGTGGGCCTCTGAATCGGAATTGAATGGTGAGGTACCTATAGATTCCCACCCCTAATCACGATATAGACCATTTTGTATCATGATAACAATATACCACAAGATATTTTTATTCATTCTAGAAAAATATACATATATAAAAAATAGATATATTCAAATGTGCTTCATCAACCAGTTGTTGTATTATTTTTTACTCCTCTATATGGCACTGTTGGCTTAAAAGGGTTTAAGAAATGCAAGTCTGTCTACCTTCAGCCCAATGATGAACACAGAGTCCAGTCTAAATAACAGGCATAAAAAATGTCTGACAGAAATTGATAAGAAAAAAATAGGAATTTAAATAAAAACACGAGCGTGACTGTAATGTAGTTTTGAGAGCATTTATTGTGCAGATCCCAAAAGTCACAGTAAAAACTCCTGACAGTATTGTGAAAACCAATCACATTTGTAATATTTTATGCATTCATTATACTAAATTCATCCGTTTTCTGAATCACTTTGTCTCTGCGTTAATATACTTTTAGTCTTGTAGGACACTCCACCCGGCTGACGTACGGGACGGCGGACCATTTCCTGTATATCTGTGTAGCATTATTTTGTAATCATTTTTCTCTCCAGACACTAATTAAATTACCTGCTATTTTACTGTTGAAGGTTGGATACGCACTGCTTTTAGTTAACGCAGTTAACTCAGTCATTTACTTCTTGTGGCAGCTGACCTCTGCTCACATTGCAGCCAAATTTAGAGGAGAGTCACAGGTCTCAAAGACGGACGTTTGCGTAGTTTTACTTGAAAAAGTTGCTCGACGGCTCATTGGAGAAATCCAAAATAATTTGCGTACTTTGCAAATCCAAATGGGTTATATGCACGCAGCACTTCCGCGTTCGATGTCATAAGGCACAGAAGCTTCCAGTGCAGGGTAGACGCTGTAGCAGAGCGCGCTGTTCACGTGATGCAACTCTAGCCCAAGTCCACAACAGGGACAGTCCTTTGTTTAACACTATGGCCACCTGAATTCTAAAATGACTTAGATTTCCTAGAGCCTTTTTTTTTTCTTTGATAGGACAGTTTAAATGGTTAATGTGCGTGTAAAAAACCTTCATGTGGCTTAATGTAAGCAAATTACGACCGATCACCGCCAATATTGATTGATTGCTTTGGCATTCTCTGAGTGGACATCTAAGTGGAGATGTGCATGTGAATTTGGTGGCGATTGGTCGTAGTTTTCTAACATTAAGCCACGTTAAGCTTTTTGACATGAAGGGTTTTAGACGGAAAAGACGTCGTTGCCTAAAATGATTAATACTCGCTGCTTGACTAACTATTAAAGATATTTTAGTCATTAAAAGTCTGTTTGAGTATCTTTAAATGTAAATTATATACTGTAGCTCCTCTCCAAGTCCTGTCTTTTACAAGTGGTATTAGGGCTGCTCGATTATGGAAAAAAATATTAATCACGATTATTTTGGTAATAATTGAAATCGCGATTATTCAAAAGATTATTTTTTGTTGCAAAACCAGAACAGATTTAAACAGATGTAAAAAAATATTAAGACAAAATTCTTTGAAACGCTATAATAATTTAATTCCATTTTGGACCCAACAACATTTATTAAATTATTTTTTTTTTTTAATTAAGTGCAAATGTATAAATTAAAATATGGTTTCCTTGTATAAACAAACAAGTTAACTTGCTATGCACTTCTAAATTGCCAAAGTAGTAAACTGCTTGGAGTAAAATGTCAATTTTGACAGAATAACAGATATGCTATTCATTTATACATTTAGACCTTTGTCTGGAGACTATTTTGTTTTGTTTTTACAGAAATATTTACACATAGTAAACAAAGTTAAAGTAATATGCTTCTGATAAATTATTAATTGAATATGCTGGTTGGGTCAAACTAGTTTAAATATTGACTGTTACTAGTATGTAATCTATACAATACTTATAAATTACAGTAGGCCATATATAAACTTTATTACAATATAATGACCAATATGTTTGCAAATTGCATTTGAAGCAATTTGAAAAAAAAATGAACACAAAGAATTTGACTTCATATTATAGACTACACAAAAAATTTAACTTAGGTCACAGTAATAATGTTTAGCATGGTTTCTATTTTTGTGCTAGTAAAAGTAGTGTATATTTTACATAAGATATGTTATTTAAAATAAATCTCTCGTGCCGATTGCGAAGTGGAGTCTGTGCCCTAAACATTTAGAAGCCTTGTCCGGGCAATAGATTCTTTTTGTGTCTCTCCGATGTTGATGGGTGGGGGTTGCTGCGTTCAGTGTTTCAACGACTGAGATTTGCGTTGCGGACGATGCCAAATCTAACTCTGTGTTTTCTTGCTTTGGTGTATCATAACATCATCGTAAACCAAACGATGGTTGAATAGATTTGTTGTGTTGCCGGTGGATGCAGAGACAACTTGCACTTTTTACGTCTTTACTCGCAGTCTTCCACGGCTAACCCAAAATGTAACCAAATAAGCGATTTCGACTTGCCTTGCTTGTTTACAAGTCGTTCTTGTAGCGGGACTTGTGCAATTTTCAGGTCTGTTACTCTGTTAAAATGTTGAGTAGGAGCGTGTGCAGTGTGACTTACGGGGGGTTCTGGCTGGCTGGCTTGCTGGAGAGGGTGGCGCAGCGGAGTAACTCGTGCGCTCATGCCTCAAAACAACTCAAAATTAGTATTAACAATCGGGTTTTTTTTTTTGCAATTATGCCAGTTTTGTAATCGTGGAGTGTAATAATCGAAATCGTAATTAAATTTCGATTAATTGCACAGCCCTAGGTGGTATTGCATTATCACATTGTGTAAAAATAATCCCGAAAAATTCCCCAAAATGTTGAAAGAAATTCTCTGAAGTAAAATTGATTCAAAACAATAGCGATGGGCATGACTGAAAAGTGATGCCGTATGATATTTTTCCAGAAATAGGTCACACCCACTCCGTGCGTATAGTCCATTCAAATACCATATTAGTAGTACGTCTTTGGATCAAAGAACTTTATTTCAACAGTCTTTGAATTGAAATATAGGTTTAATTCAACCTATTTGAATTGTAAGTAGTTCGTAGTATGTTCTCAACGCCGATTGGCTGTAAGAAGAAGATCTGACGGTCCTCAAATAGTGGTGGTGAACTGTAATTTAGCGATGACTGAAGCGTGGTTAACCATAACCATGATGGAGTGACGGACTGACGAGACAGTTTTGGTTCCGCATGAAATAATGACTGATGATGACAGACGGTTGGCCCGGCTGCTTACGAATGACGGACCTCATTTAGTCCCGCTGTAATGTTCCTGGCAGAATTTTAAAAATATGAAAATTGTTCATGAAGTGAATATCTTTAGGTTGGCAGCTCTGTGAATGTGATGTGGTCGAAGATTTTGGTGCAACTAACTAAAATAAGTTGGACGCAACAGTGCAAGAAGTTAGTCTATGTAGGGATGTAAAAATTTGCCCATATCACACAGCACTTCCTCTCTGACATTGTAATAAATCTCAGCATAATTATCTTTGTTCTGCGATTCATGCGATTCATGTTACAGCTACTGTTTTGTTCATAATGACGTGGTCTGTCTTCGTACTGACTGTTTAAGAAAGTGAATCCGTCCAGCCAAACATTTAATCAAGGGAAATTCTTGCTTACCTGTTTTTGTCAAATGTACCATAAACAAGCAACAAAAGGAAGCCCACTCGAATGGGATGTCGATTTATACTCTGCATATTGAGTTTGCCATGGTTAAAATGATTCAAATGTATTGACCTACTGATGTGGTAAGAATATAATCATACCGTACTTTTAATATGTTTGCTTGTTGGTAAACTCTTACGTCAATACAGAAAAAACGGAAGGAAATACCATGTTATTGGGAGACCCATCGAGCCGGCTGCCAGAAACCACACTGTGCCTTTTTCCATGAAAAGCCGCGTTATGTTGATGGCATTCTTATCCCACCTGACCTAAGTGAGTGTATTCCCAGATAATTTATATTTTAAGAGCATTTCAACGAATTGCACCAAAAATGACCAATAACTTGACCCAGGCCAAAGTGAGAATGAGGAACAGCAACATGAAGAGCCATCCCCGCTGCCAGCGACTCCTCTCCCCACCGCAGCCAATCCCCAGTTGAGAGGAGTCATCAAGACGGAAAGCCAGGAACCTGTCCCAAGCCCGACGCATCCACCTGTGGTGATTAATCCAGCAGATGATGATGAGGATGAAGATGGTGAGTTTCTGGAGTTTTGTTTCAGTGTAGTTTGATTTCATTACATCTACAGTCCCCTCCAAAAGTAGTGGAACGGCAAGGTAAATTCCTTTGTTTTTGTTTTGTTGTTGTATACTGAAGGCGTTTGGGTTTCAGATTTCTGATTCTGATAATCTGATTTACATCTTGTAGTGTTAAACCACTAAAGAGAGAGCACCTTTTATTTGAAGCCACCCACTTTTCAAGTCAGCACAAGTATTTGAACAGACATTAAAATTAAAGGGATGTTTTGATGTTTTTTAGAATGTTTTGATTTTTCAATGTCCATTCATTTTAAAAAACAACTATTATTTTAAATAATATGCAAACAATATGTTCTATCACATCGTGCATTTAAAAAATATATATAATCATAGCTCTAATAATCCCTATTTAATACAGGGTGACCCCAAAAAACCGAGCCCCAACTTTCAATAGACATAGGTAGTTTTTTGTTGTTGTTTTTTTTAAATTACTCAATCAAATGCAACTTGAGTTCTAACTAAGTTATTCTGTTTAGAACATCACATTAAAACATTATACTCATTAGCGTTTTCTTCAGAAATTCATTTCAAATTCACAAATCCAAATGTTCTTTCGGGGCCTGTTTTTTGGGGGGAAGGGTCACCCTGTATTACATACTGACTGGAGGCTGCCACGTTTCGCTGCCATCTTTCTGCAACGGATAGCCGAAGGAGAGAAACTTCGAAGGAGGCGAACATAGTTCCTCAACATCATGACTACAGCATGTGTAACAAATGCAATCCACTTACTTTGTCACTTGAGGGAATACTAGAAGTTGTTTGTGATGACATTTTTCTTGCACCTCTGCTGAAGAAAGACGCGTGGTCTCTCTGAGGCACCGTAGTGTGTTCTTAAATGCATGCGCTTCAAGTTTAGGTCGTTGCATTCTATTAGTTCAACACTAGATGGGATGAAATTCGACACAATGTCAATTTAACTTAAAGCTTCAGAAAACAGGTGAGCCGTGATTGGTCATTACCTGAGCCCTGAGCAACTGTGATGTCATTTTTCAGTTGACAGAAGTGACAAAATGGCAGCCCCCTGAAATGGCTAAAAATGGGTGGATGTTGCTGCTTAACCCATTAAGCCCGGGGGCGCATAACCGCGTTTCTACCACTAGAGCCAGGAGCGCTGTTGCGTCTTTCTACCTTTCAAACCGAGGGAGCGGATACGTCACCGTCCTTTTTTAATCCAATCCAGTCTCTTAGACAATTTAATGCATCAGAATATACACGTGACGGTGTCGCGAGATCGCAGAGGATGTCGTGGAATTTTTTCGAGCCGTAGGTAGGCTTAACCACACGGATGCTGTCGATCGCCAGGAGCTCTGATTAAAGTAATTTACGGCAGTGATATATAGATGACGTGCACGACCAGTGGAACCAGTCAAACGTGATATGATATGGTTTGTAGACAATTACGATATTGACGTCTTTGTAACAGAATAGAGGATGGTAATTACCACTCGTCCATCCATCCATTATCTCCCGCTTATCCGAAGTCGGGTCGCGGAGGCAGCAGCTTCAGCAGGGAAGCCCAGACTTCTCTCTCCGCAGCAACATCTTACAGCTCTTCCGGAGCGATCCCAAGGCGTTCCCAGGCAGGCCGGGAGACATAATCTCTCCAGTGTGTTCTGGGTCGTCCTCGGGGGTCTCCTGCTGGTGGGACATGCCCGGAACACCTCACCAGGGAGGCGTCCTAATCAGATGCCCGAGCCACCTCAACTGGCTCCTCTCAACGCGGAGGAGCAGCGGGTCGACTGAGTCCCTCCCGGATGGCCAAACTCCTCACCCTATCTCTAAGGGAGAGCCCGGACACCCTGCGAAGGAAACCCATTTCGGCCGCTTGTGTCCGAGATCTTGTTCTTTCGGTCATGACCCACAGCTCTTGACCGCAGGTGAGAGTAGGAACGTAGATCGACCGGTAAATTGAGAGCTTCGCCTTTCGGCTGAACTCCTTCTTCACCACGACAGACCACATTGCTCCTCCTGAATCCGAGATTCGACCTTCCGACGGACCCACCTCTCCAGCACCCCTGAATAGACCTTACCGGGGAGGCTGAGGAGTGTGATCCCTCTGTAATTGGAGCACACCCTCCGGTCCCCCTTCTTTTAAAGGGGGACCACCACCTCTGCCAATGCAGAGGCACTGTCCCCAATGTCCACGCGATGTTGTAGAGACGTGTCAACCAAGACAGCCCCTCAACATCCAGAGCCTTTATGAACTCCGGGCGGATCTCATTCACCCCCGGGACTTTGCCACCGAGGAGCTTTTTGACTACCTCGGTTACTTCAACCCCAGAGATAGGAGAGCCCACCTCAGAGTCTCCAGGCTCTGCTTCCTCAGTGGAATTGAGGAGGTCTTCGAAGTAACAGCACAGAGTAGCTTGCTGCTTTTATGAATCAAAACAAAAGTTTGCGTGTTCTAAGAAAAATAATTGGCGGACACTTATTCTTCATTGGTCTTAGTAAGTTGAGCGAGGTGAGCGAGACAGGCTGTGTAAGAGCAGGCAGTAGCTTGCTGCTTTTATGAAGCAAAACAAAAGTTTGCGTGTTCGAAGAAAAAAAAGTTAAAACATCGCACGTCCTACGATGTGACTATCCCACATCGCAATCGCGATGTTCAAACGACACATCCTGCAGGCCTAGTTGGCAGTGTGTTTTGACTCCATTTGCTATTTTATAACATTTGTCTATTTGTGCTACCAGACCAATTCTCAGAAGAAGGAGATGGCCCTTCCCCAAGAAAAAGATGCAAGACTGGTGAGTTCAACTAGAAACAGAAATTAGAACCAAATACTGAAATTCTCTTCATTGTATTTGGCGTTAAAAGAAAGTGGTGTTTCTTGACAGATGAATCACACAACTTTGGAGTGAGCACTCTGGAGGAGATACGGCTGAGGAGGGCCCTAAAAGCGGGCATGAATAGAGCTATTCCTATCCAGAATGCTGATGTCTCTGAAAATGGCGAGAAAGAAAACCTCATTTCAGCCATCCGACCACCCTTTAATACATCTATTGAAGGTAAAAATATGTGACGTGCGTCTCTATCATATATCTATCTATAAAAGCCAATTCAATCCGTACCTTGATATACTGCAGTTTGCAGTGTAACTATTCGGTTTAATTGGATGCATTCATCTTTTAAATCAAAACAGATTCAAAACTTTTTTCAGGGATGTTCCGATCAGTTTTATGACACCGATACCGATCATGCATGAGTGAGATCGGCCGATACTGATCACATGGAATACCTCTATATTTATTTATGGTGACTGCTATTATGCAATATTAAATTTAGCAGCTTTTAGTAACACAGTTTTTAACAGATCAAAACAATCAAGTCTCAACAGACTTCATTATGCAAAAAGTCAAATAAATAACATGCCACCTAAACATTGCATGGTTCAGAATATAATCAAAGTAGAAAAAATAGTCACATGCAGGCTTCACTCGAATAAACTATTCAATGAGTTCCTAAATTGAAACGGCTCAAGAACTTGGTTTATTGTATTGTGCATAGACAAACTTGTGCATTTGTCAAAGAGAAAAGAACGACTGTTAATCTTTTTGTGAATTATAAAATCATATAGTGGGTCTGTTGTCCACAAGTGACCTACAATGCGTCTCCCTGTGGCAATAATGCCACTTACACTGCGCGAAAAACTCCCTTGTTAGACTCAACATCGACACAGGACTGACATCCGAGCTCCAATTAACACTTGTAAAACTTTAACAGGATCATAGGCCTTCTTTAAGGAAACATTCGATGCGACAATACAGTCTCTGGTGGAGCTCGATCAGGCAGAGCTAAGTCTGTGAAGTATTTGCGTCCCGCTAGCATGTAGCGAGGCTCGAAGTGGGCGAGCAGACGGTGGAATCCGGTGTCTTCCACCACCGAGAATGGTTGTTGATCAAGTTCGATAAATATCATTTTTTTCCTGATTATTTGCCTTAGCTTTTGCCTGTCGCGGTGATATGGGTTTGAGTTGGTCAGCAGGGGCTGCGTTAGCTGCCGTTATTGTTGCTGCTGTGTCCGCCCTGACTTTATTCAATGCGGTGAGCCTCGTAAACTCACCATTGTCTCCCAATTACTTCTTCAAATGTCGGTTGTTAAGTTGGTTGTGTTGAAACTTGTGGCCATGCTCCCCCCGCGAGGTAACTTTTCATGGCATATATTACAAGACACACACTCCACAGAGGAGACATGTTTGACTGTTACCGTCGTGCGCTTCCACAGCGTGTAGAGGGGGAGGGGCAACACTGCTCGCACACTGGTCTCATGGCTGTTGGCTGCAAAGCATGAGCTGCGGGTGATCACATTTTTTGATCGGCAATAAAAGGCTTTGATCGAATATACCGATCACGTAATTTTTCACGAAAATCGGCTGATCATTATCGGTGCCCGATCGATTGGAGCAGCCCTGCTTTTTTTGTTACACCGCCAGTAAAATATTACTGGTCAAATTCAGATAAAAGCATGTAATTCCATAAGAAATATATTGCATGTCTTTGCGATATGCATATTGCATGGGCCACTATCTCTATCGATATTTTTTTGATATATTGTCCAGCCCTAATTACATGTGTTTAATTTACAACGTGCTGTTGTAGTATTTGAGATGGCACAAAGCTTCTAGCGAGCGTGTTCCCTACTGAGGTTACACATATTGACAAGAACTGGGTTTCCGTGCGCAATTAAAAAGCATTAAAAGTCTTTAAGTGGATTTTGGGAAAATTAAGGCCTTCAAAAGCGTGAAACACAATGTCCAGAGGTATTAAAAGAATTGAATGGAACCGGGACTAACGTTAACGTTCACATTCTGAAATTCGTTACGGTGCCTCTTTCGATGCCGCTGACCTGAAGAAGAACTTACTGAGACCAACGAAGAATAAGTGTCCGCCAATTATTGAAAGAAGAAGTGTGGACACATGCGCCACATGCGTGTGCACACGAAACCGATCAAAAGTGCGTTGAACTTGGTTAAATTAAATGTCGTAACAATCGCCTCTGCAACACTTGGAATATTGTTATATTGTGCAAAGGAGGTTGCACGACATGTAGAACTGAACGGGCTGCCTTCGATCAAGTCTCAACCATACTTCCAACTTCACTGTGCAGACTGCGTCACGGAGCTATTGGAGAAAACGAAAGGTGGTGGAATATCCCTCTATGTCAATGAAAAATGGTTTACTGATGTAATGCAGCTCAACACACATTGCAGTCTGGAGTTGGAGTCGCTGTTTTTTAATTCTTAAGTCATTCTACTCACACGTTTTGCCGTTTTATACTTGCCGGTAGGCCTGCACAATATGTCGTTTGAACATAGCGATTGCAATGTGCGCTTTCGCGATAGTCACATCGTAGGACATGCGATGTTTTAACTTTTTTTTTTTTCTTAGAACACGCAAACTTTTGTTTTGCTTCATAAAAGCAACAAGCTACTCCGTGCTCTTACACAGCCTGTCCCGCTCAGGAGGAGGAGACGAAGGCAGAAGCGGCAGTGGATTTAGTCCCCAAAAGAAAGTCAACATCCAAAATATGAAAGTATTTCGGCTATAAAAAGGAAAATTCAGAACAAAAAAAACATCCTTTGCCAACAGTGTCTCGCCGTTGTTGCTGCAATCGCCATCACAAGCACCTGTATGAGCAGTTCAAACTAAGAAGTGGGACCCGAGGTGAAACTTCATCGACTCAAAAAACAATTACAGACACCTTCGCCAGAATAACTCCTTATGATAAGAAGTCCAAACAGCACCGAAAAATCACGAATGCAATATGTTTTACAAACCGGTTTAGTTATTGTTATATTTTTGTGAACAACTCAGGGGACTAATGCACGTACTCTTTAATTTTTAATATTTTTTTCTAATTTGTTTACAACTTTGCTGCAGTTTCACAAAGGTTTTTTATCTTAATGTTATGTTTTTGTAACCAACTCAGGCGTTAGTACACCTGCTTTTTAATTTTTTAAAATATTTTATACTTTAGTTAAAAGATGTTTATAACTGCTTCTGCTTTAGAGTTTTTTTATTTTCTTTTTTTTTTCCGTGATCCCTTTTATATATAGCAATCACCATTCACAGATGAACCCCCTTAGTCTGGATTAAACGGTATTATATGAATACAATGATGTCATGGTGGGTTAAGCAAATTATTCCCAAACAAATCTATTCAAGTCATCTGGTGAACATTCTTCTATTTTTAATATCGCAATATATATCTCAAACCCCAAATATTGTGCAGCCCTACAGCCAACACAACAAAGGACTTCATCGGGGAGGGAAAAAAATGGAAGACCTTAGGATAGCCAAGTCGAGCACAGGACTTTAACCCAATAGAGCATGCATTTCACCGCTATTCGCTCATGATGAACTCCCAAGCGAAGTAAACCCTCACGTTCTTGACACTGTATTGTGAAATACTTAAATTGTCAACCCTCGCTCTTGTACTTGTAAAGAGATTAAGGCAGCGATGGTGTGCTCCCTGTTTATCCACATTTGTCACTTCCCGTTGGTGCTCCGAGCACTGATTTGCTAGCTAAGAGCCAATCAGAGTGACCAAATGTCACGACTCGTGACGCCGATTCAACATGCGTAAACGCCCACCAGACGTTTCTTGGCGGGTTACGACACTACGACGTTGGTCATCACACTAATCAGACGGCGCCTTCAGGACCTCCGACGTGGTTTGGTCTATCTAGGCCTTAAGTCTCATTGACAGTTACAGAAATTGCTTGCTTGCCTCAAAGTGTTCTGCAGTAATATATTTAGGGTAACACCAATTCAGTCCAGACCTGTTTGATTACTTTTTTTAATTTTATAATTTGGTTGTTCCACGAAGCTAACACAATAACTGATTTTCATTAAGTCATTTTCACTAAATGTTTTTATTAATTTTGCCTGTTTCATGTATTTGGTTGAACTCTTTAACAGAACACTGAAATGAGACCGTGAGAAAGTAAAACTTGGTTGTTCCCTTGTTGAAGCATAGAAATTCATTTTCATTACCTAAGTGGTCAAATGGACACACTGCTGCATAAATTGATGTTTTCATTTTCTCAATTCCAGGCAAGCGTGTCTTTGAAGAAACTTTGAGATCAAGTGGTACTGTTGCTGATAGGCTTGAGAGACAGAGGGACACTACTTGTAAGTTTGAATTATTGCTACATCTTGGCAACTTGATCATTGTCCACACACAGAATCGAATGACTTGTCACAATTTAACAACTTGTCCCATGTGTAGGTATAAAACATGGGGAGGTTGTTCCTGTGAAAAACAGCCTGGCAAAGCGTTTGGGTAGATTTGTGAAAGAAGGACAAACACCCTGTCAAAAAGGTAAGCATTGTCTTACATTTGAAGCAGGTCCTAAACACACTTTTACAATATTAACCTTAATTTCTGGAGAATAACACACACTGAAAATCGCCCTTCAAAACCTGATTTTCTTTCTACTCATGTTCCTCCAATTTGCTGGTATCCACCCTCAAAAATGTATTATCTGCGTACAGAGATGCCAACTGTTCCGAATTGTCCATATTTTTGGCGGAAATCCCTGAAAAAACTGATTGTTTCAGTGGGTCCGGAAAATATTCAGACCCCTTGAAATTTTTCACTTTGTGTCATTGCAGCCATTTGCCAAAAGTTAATTTTATTTATCATTAATGTACATTCAGCACCCCATATTGACAGAAAAAATTGAAATGTAGACATTTTTGCTGCTGTAAAACACCCCCACAACATGATGCTCCCACCACCATCTTTCACCGTAGGGATTGTATTGGGCAGGTGATGAGCAGTCCCTGGTTTTCTCCGCACATACCACTTAGAATTAACACCAAAAAGTTCAATGTTGGTCTCATCAGACCAGAGAATCTTATTTCTCATAGTCTGGTAGTCCTTCATGTGTTTTCTGGCAAACTCTATGCGAGCTTTCATGTGTCTTGCACTGAGGAGAGGCTTGTCGGGCCACTTTGCCATAAAGCCCTGACCGGTGGAGGGCTGCAGTGATAGTTGACTTTATCCCATCTCCCTTCTGCATCTCTGGAGCTCAGCCGCAGTGATATTTGGGTTCTTCTTTACCTCTCTCACCAAGGCTCTTCTCCCACGATTGCTCAGTTTGGCTGGACGGCCACATCTAGGGAGAGTTGTGTTCATCCCAAACGTCTTCCATTTGAGGATTATGGAGGCCACGCTGCTCTTAAGAACCTTGAGTGCTAAAGAAATTATGTAAGCTTGGCCAGATCTGTGCCTTGCCACAATTCTGTCTCCGATCACCTTGGGCAGTGCCTTCGACCTCTTGATTCTCATTTTCTCCGACATGCACTGTGAGCTGTAAGGTATTTTACAGACCTTTACTAATCAAATCCAATCACTTTAATTAAACAAAGCGGGACTCCAGTAAAGGAGCAAAACCATCTCTAGGAGGATCAGAAGAAGTGGCCAGCATGTGAGTTAAATATGAAGGTCGCTGCAAAGGGTCTGAATATTTATGACCATATGATACTTCAGTTTTTCTTTTTCCATAAATTTGCAAAAAATTCTTCATTTTTCTTTTTTTCTTTTAAGGTGGAGTGTTGAGTGTACATGAGAAATAAAATGAACTTTTTTGAGTTTGGCAAATGACTGCAACGACAGTGAAGACAAGTGAAAAATGTCAAGGGCCTGAATACTTTCCGTACCCACTGTAAATATTAGACGCTAAAGGCCTACATAGACCAATCCGGCGTAGGCCAACTGTGACTGACATTTACCCCCAGTGGAGTCGGGCCGGCTGTCAGCAACATACACCACAGCGACACTGAGCATTAAGTACCTTCTGCACATGCGTGATATGTAATACCCCTCCAGACCATCGGCGCCAGTAGTCACTATTCCTCATATGTTAGAAAAACCCAACCGGGAAACTATTGGTGGGGGTGGAATATAAATACGCAAACAATGCATTCTGCTATATTTTCCGCTCACAATGAACTCCAACGCGAAGCAAACCCTCACGCTCCTGACACAGTATCGTGCAATACTTACATTGTCAACCTTCTCTTGTACGATTAAGGCGGTAAAGGCGGAATTCTCAAGGCTTTCCATCGCTTACTGTTTATTCACATTCGTCACCTCCTGTTCTTGCCCCGTGTGTGTTGTGAGTGTGCAATAGCAATATAAGATATTATACAACTTGAACGAAGCGGTGTCTGGGAACTCAAACAAGCTGACGTTTTTTGGAGGTTAATGTCAAAAAGGGTTTGCGGCTCCCAGTGCTTTTTTTCCCGTGGAAACCGGGTCGAAATGGCTCATTGAGTGTGAAAGGTTGCCGACTCCTGGTATATACAAACCCAATTTCAATGAAGTTGGGATGTTGTGTTAAACATAAATAAAAACGGTACACAGACATAACACTACAAAGACAAGATATTTACTATTCAAATTGATAGACGTTATCATTAACTTGGAATTTTATGGCTGCAACATGTTCCAAAATGATGGGACAAGTGGCAAAAAAGACTGGGAAAGTTGAGGAATGCTCACCTGTTTGGAACATCCAACAGATGAACAGGCAAATTGGGAGCCGGTGGGTGCCATGATTGGGTATAAAAGGAGCTTCACGTTTAGGTTCGGTTCCGTTCGTTTTTTTGGAAACTTCAGTTCGGTATATTTTAGGTACAAAAAAAATGTTTTTTTTTTTAAAAATATGTTTATTTTGAGAAGATGACAAGTAAACTGTACTTTTCTTTTAGAAAAAATAAATAAAAGTGAACCATTCGGGTGATATTCTAAGAAATTACACCAGAATAAAAAAATACACTAACAATAAAGATCTCTTAATGTTGTAAATTATTAAGACACTGAAATCTTTAAACACTCAGCAGCAACAGCCTATGACACATCTAAGTATTCAAGTTAAAGCCAAGTTGTCATTACAGTACATATATACACTTTTTGTGATGAAAAAAATATATACAATAACAGTTACAATTATTGCAAACTATATTAAAACTATTTTTATAATGGAAAAAAATACAGTAACTTTAAAAAGGCTTTATGAAATTGTATACACTTTTTAGGCATTCAAATCTTTGAATGTTCAACAGCATATTGTACCGAAATGGGTTATCTGTGTTGTGGTCGGATTTGCGTGTTGCTGAGTTGTGATGTTTCCGAGGTTCATGAATGCATCGTACAGCAAGCGAGTGGAGCAGCGGAGAAAGTTGCACTTGGATTAATAAAAACGTGATAATTACATACGTCTGACGGCGTGTTCCTGGAAGACGCTACAATATGAAAATCTCGCTATTTAAGTTTGACGTTTTTGCTCCCTCGTCTAAGAAATATTCACAGCCTGATTATGCCGTGCATGTTAGACCTTCTACCTGCCGCCCATCTCATGTAGCAATGTCAGCACACAACTTTCGGATTCAACCACGTACCTTTCCCCATCGCCGATTTTAACAGGACAGCCAGAATGTTCCCAAACAGGAAACCAACAGGAGTGTACGGGGGGACCTTCCAGCCCTGGCTCTTTTCTGGCTCTCACTGTTGTGCCGCCACTCTCCTCTCCCGCATGCAACAGTCAATAGTGCCCGTGCGTAAGCTTGCGCTAATAAGTGGACCAAACCGAACACAAGTGGACCGAACCGTACATGCCATACCGAAACGTATTAATACACCCACGTATACCGTTACACCCCTACTCCTTGAATTGCTCAGTCGTTCACAAGTAAAATGGGGCAAGGTTCACCTCTTTTGTGAACAACTGCATGAGAAAATAGTCGAACAGTTTAAGGACAGTGTTCCTCAATGTACAATTCCAATGAATTTAGGGATTTTATCATCTATGGCCCATAATATTATCAAAAGGTTCAGAGAATCTGGAGAAATTACTGCATGTAAGTGGCAAGCCTGAAAACCAACATGGAATGCTCGTTACCTTCGATCCCTCGGGTGGTATTGCATCAAAAACCAACTTCAATGTGTTAAGGATTTCACCACATGGGCCAGGAACACTTTAAAAAACCAATGCCAGTAAATTCATTTAGGCACTATATCTGTAAGTGCAACTTAAAACTCTAGTATGCAGAGCAAAAGCCATTTATCAACAACACCCAGAAACGCTGCTGGCTTCTCTGCGCCCGAGCTCATCTAAGATAGACTGATGCAAAGTGGAAACGTGTTCTGTGGTATGACGAGTCCACGTTTCAAATTGTTTTTGGACACTAGGCGTTATGTCCTCCAGGGCAAAGAGGAAAAGAACCATCCGGACTGTAATGGACACAAAGTTCCAAAGCCAGCATTTGTGATGGTATGGGGCTGTGTTAGTGCCAATGACATGGGTAATTTACACATATGTGAAGGCACCAGTAATGCTGAAAGGCAGGTTTTGGAGAAACATATGCTGTCATCCAACCAACTTCTTCAAGTTCTTCACTCACTCCAACCGCGAGTGATGCTTTTGTACAGAGGGACGTCGTCGCGTGTTAAACAAATAAATTTTTTTGCCATTTCGTCTTGTGGCAGCTGAGCATAGGCTGCGGGTGATCGGATGTTTTGATCGGCAATAAGACTTTGATGGAATATTCAGGATCACGTGATTTTTCACGAAAATTGGCCGATCGTGAACGGTGCCCGATCGATCCCTAACTCTCGTTTATTTTTTATACCATATATATATATATATATATATATATATATATATATATATATATATATATATATATATATATATATATATTGGGCAATTGGCTGGCGACACACACACCTAGGCTAGGCTCCATCTCATCTGCAACACAAATGAGGATATGCACAAATGAGGATATGCAGCATAGAATAAGGTTGTGTTTTGAGGCCTCCATGCTGATTAGGTTGGTCACCCATGGTGGCTGAGTCTATTGTGGTTTTCCTTATTAAATAATGCTTCTACATATTTGTGTTTTGTCAGCAGAAGAGAGCAGCACAATATCAAAGAGCACACCCAAGCAAATTCGCATCAAAACTCTGGAGGAAATAAAAATGGAAAAAGCAGCCAAGTCTCATAGCCAGAAAGACTGTTTCCCTCCTGTGAATTCAGAGAGCACTGTAACCAAGACAGCACCCATCCAGACATCCAAGGCTGTAAAGCGAACGATTTATATCAAGGAACACTCTATCGACCACGGCAAACCCCACAATGAAATTCTCCATACAAAGACAAAAAGAAAAGAGGATCAGCAGGAGCAGAACCTCAGTCTTAAGAAGTTCAAACCAACAACTGACAAAGTCCCTGGCAAATATCAGCCAGATCCTGCGGTGCCACACCCTGATTCCCCAAAAGTAGGGGAGGTTAGAGTGAAGACCTTGGAGGAAATCCGCAAGGAAAAGGCAGCCCGATTACAGTCTGATGAAGTCAAGAGTCCTAAAACAGAGGAGAATGGTGCTAAGAAGCCACGATTGCAGGAGGATGATAAACTGACCTCTCAGTGTAAGAAAATTTCCAATGTGTACCACACAATAAAGGCATGTAGATATTTTAGTTTTCATATACCGGTATCCCACTTTATATTTAACGGTGGCATGGTGGACTCGTGGTTAACACATCCACCTCAGAGTTCTAAAGTTGAGATTTCAAATGCGGCCTTTTGACATGGGTTTTCTCTGTGTACTCTATCTTCCTCCCACACTCCCAAAACATCTTTATTACGTTAATTGAAGACTTTAAATTCTAGGTCTGAATGTGAGTGTGAATGCTTCTTGGTCTGCAATATGAACGCTAGTGATTGGCTGGTAACCAGCCCTGTTTCTCGGCCATAGTTTGCTTGGATATGCTCCAGCTCAACCACAGTAAGGATAAGTATAGTAAATGGATAGATGCATATGTTTTAAAAATACATAATCTGTCGTCATATAACAAGCCATGTTTATTGATTTCTGCAGGTGACATGGTAGAGAAGAGTGTTGAGGTGACTAAAAGGACATGGAAAGCTCCTGTTGCTCCTGAGGTTAGACCTGTGACCACCTACATTGTTGTGCTTTGAGAGATTGGAATTTTCTTGTAACTGAAATTTTACCTTGCCTTTCTAGACCACCATGATTGTCAAAGTCAAAACATTTGAGGAGATTATGCGTGAAAAACATCTCCGCAAACAGGAAAGGGCTGGACAAACGTCTGTCAGACAGCAGGCCTCTGATGCTCCATCTTCACCAAAACCATTAGTTGTGAAGAAGAAGATTCTTCCATCACCAGATTCTTCATCTCCTACCCGCAGCACCCCAGATAGTATCAATGTCGCACCCGCACCAAATGTTGTTCACAAACTGAAAACTGTCAAATCTGGGAGTGAGTACCCTCTAAACAACACTACACCGGCTGTCATAACAACTCGGAGCTCGGTTCTAGTGAGGAGTTTAACACCACCCCAGGAAGACACTCTCCTATTGAGTCCGGACAGCTCCAACAAGGTCCAGCATAAAAACACAAAAAGCTTAATTTCACCATGCTCAGCCAAGCAGACAACTCCAGAGGGACTCCATGGTGCTGCTCTAGAGGGTCCAACTACTGGAAGAACACATGCCACAGACAGAAAAGGTACATTGTACTCGCATTTATTACTAGTTGGACTTAAGTTGGATATTCATGTACATTCTTACTGGAAGCGCTAAGCTTTTCAAATTCTTGACAAAGTGTCTCCATTTTATCAGGTGAGCCTGATATTGTAGCGTTTATAAATGTCTCAAAAACATGTATGAAACGCTTGAGTGAAGTTAAATTTTCAGAAAAGAAAAAAGACAATCATATGTTAAAACTGTATATGACCTGACAGTAGGGCTGTTCAATTTTGCCTGATAAGAAATTCCCGATTTTCTCTCAAACCCGATTTTACGATTACGATTTCTTTGTAAAATAAAAAATAATGAAAAATGAAGTATTTTGAATGTCTATTTAAACTTAATTTTTCTTTCTTTGAACTCAAAATGCCAGTCAATTTAACTAGATTTCAGATCTGTTCTTAATTAAACTAATAATGAAAGGGGAAAGTGCATATACCATCTGAAGCGAAATCATCAACATTAGAGAAGGTAGACGGTCAAGTCTGTAAACCAAACAGTCTATCAACAAGTCATTTTGCCAACCAGCTTGTGACTACCCATTCACCTTTCTCCCTGGTCTTACTTAAACATAAATCAATGATTAGTGCAAATCTGTCACTCAATAATAAAATGCACTGTCAAGCTTAACTCCTGCTGGGCCAGAGGTCCGTTGTAGAAAAGAAAAAAAAGGGACGACTTTCAGACGTTGAGTTACTTGCTCACGGGTTGTACTGTTCATGCGGGGCACACACTACACTACAGATCTATTTTTGCACGATTTATTAACTAAACTCTCACTTGCCTGAGCAAATAGCAGAATCGCTTGCGGATGTTGTCTTTGTTTCGGACTGCGCGCTCGTGAGAGGAAACGGAAATGCAGAGGAAACTACGGTGGCTTAGATACACCAAAAATAACAACATCGAACGTGCCGATTTGAACGTTTTAACATCATTTTATCCAGAAAATTCTGTTACGGTTCAAAATCGCTTAATTGAGCAGCACTACCTGACAGTAGAGTATTATTAAAATTATATTTGGAAAAATTATTCCTCTCCGGCCCCATATTATGCCTGTAATGTTATTAGCCTCTCAGAGACTGTGGAGACAGATTACATGGCCAGGGGTATTGTCAATCATTTGCCGTGCATAAAGCCTCCTAGTCACCTCTTTTGGATTTGTAATTGATTGTACATTCCCCAAAATGCATTAAAGTGATAACATTTTGTGTTTTGCAACAGTCCACCATGAATAAGTCACACTAGTAATGTAGCATACGTGTCTAAGATCGGCTTGTTAAAGGGACATTTGGATGAGCTTAACATTGGCACTTATATAATAGTTTTGCGTGTAAAAATGACATCAGTACTAAAATGCCCACCTCAAAAGACTGTTGTGATTTAAGGGCTTTTTTTTTTGTGATTAGGTGTACAACAAATTGCC
>NC_141225.1:2205000-2402500 GCF_054856515.1 Filicampus tigris | reverse complement strand
ACATGGAATTACAATCAGTGCATGTAAAAGTGTGAAAAAAGTGGAGGGAACAATTTATGTCAGTGATATGATTATATTGAGCTTTTAAATGTCAATGTTTTCTACCCACAAAATAAATTCTGATGAGCATCTTCCCTGTATTAGCTCTGTCCAGAAGACTACTCCTCAAAGTAAATCACGGAGACAGAGTGTGGTAGGGTCACGCAACTCAACCTCGGCTGCAGATGACTTTGAGGAGCTGATCAACGAATTCACTGAGGATCATCTAGATGGAGATGTGGATCCCGGCATTGGGGAGGACGATCTACTGCAGGAACTTTCAGACATGATTGGCAGCTGAGGCAGCTTTTCCATTAAAGTAAATACCCTGGCCTAGCTCAATCAACAACACCAATATTGTTAACGTTTCCTAATTGTATTTATACTTAAGACTCCTTTATCACTTGTTTGCTTGGGATTTATGTTTGTTGGCTTTTTCTGTATTATCCGAAAGCAGCATGGGCAATACCTGATAGATTTTAAGTGTTGGAAAAGACAAACATGATCAGAGACAAATGGTGTATACTGTGTATGCTCTGGGGAAATCTAAATGTATATACATATTAAAAAAAAAATCAGCTCCTATTACTTTTAGATTCTAGCAAATGTTACTTTTACCTTCAGTGACCTTTTTTAAAGCAGTGAATGTCAATTTAATGTCAAAGTTTTATTTCAATGTTGTAGATCCCATGGAGCTCATCTTCTCCGTGTGATTTTTTATAATTTTTTTTTTTCCTGAAATGTATGTTGTTTATTTCTTAAACCATTAGCAGTAGATTTATTCAGTGGACTTAAATTGAAATTACTTATGTTGACTCCTCAGGTAAAGATTATTTTGTTTGTATGCATCTATGAGAAATATTTAAGCAATAGAGTCTCTTTTTTTCATTTAAATTGCGTTGAAAAATCGAAAACAGATCAGTGATGAGTCCAACAGTTTTCCACAAGTTCGCTGTTCAAAGTAATTTGTCCATATAACATTACTGTGTAAATAAAAAATGCTTTTATTTAACAAGCTGGGCTCTTTGTCAATATTAAGCAAACACTCTGCTATTCTGCAAGAAAACCAGCTTGTTTGTTGGGGTTCACTACAGTGGATGAGAGGGTAGCCTCATTTTGCCTTTGATTGGGTTGATGGGTTCGCATTGTTGTTTGTGCCTATCCACCAAACAGCAGCTCAGCGTACCCAGCCTTTTGGCAGTCCTTGGAGGGGGTGCTTGAGAGCGCTCCCAATGGGAACTCCCAGAGTTCTGCTGGGTGACTTGAATGCTCGCATGGGCAATGAACAATGACCCTGAAACCTGGACGGGCTTGATTTGGAGGAACATAAGTAAAATAAGTAGTAATTTGTTCATTTCTCGACCGGCGTTCATGAGTTTTCCTTTTTTTGTCAAAGCCAAAACATGTGCTATCAATACATAACACATTACATTTGATTAAAAGAAGTGTAAAAAAGCATGTATGTATAAGGTTACTCCCGGTTCCCTTGTCGTAATTGTACGATGTACACTGTGGTTTTCTTGCCTTCCCCTCAGATGGAATGAATGCACTGACGACTTTGCCCCTCCTAGCTTAGCATCGCCATAGGCACACAGCTCAAAAGAGGGTATTAACTACTCTTTTCTATGAATGAACCTTGTCCATGGACTGAACCATATACAGTGGGGCAAAAATTTTGTCAGCCACCAACTGTGCAACCTCTCACACTTAAAAAGGCGATACCTGTCATTTTCATCATAGGTATACCTCAACTATGAGAGAGAACAAAAAAAAATCTTTTTTCATTTTTTTTTTTAAGAATTTATTTGCAAATTATGGTGAAAAAAGTATTTTGTCAACCACAGGCTAGCAATATTTTAGGCTCTCACAGACCTGTAACTTCTGTAAGAGGCTCCTCTGTCCTCCACTCGTCACCTGTATTAATCACATCTGTTTGAACCAGTTATCGATAGAAAAGACACCTATACGCAACATCAAACAGTCACACTCTAAACTCCTCTATGGCCAAAAACAGAGCTGCCAAAGGACATAAGAACCAAAATTATAGACCTGCACCAAGCTGGGAAGACTGAATCTGCAATTCGTAAATGGCTTGGTGTTAAGAAATCAACTGTGGAAGCAATTATTTGAAAATAGAAGATATACAAGACCACTGATAATGTCCCTTGATCTGGGGCTCGACTGATCTGTGTGAAGGAAAGAATGAAACGCGGCCAGGTCTTTCAGCATGACAATGATCTCAAACACACCGCCAACAAAGGAGTGGCTTCATAAGAAGCATTTCAAGGTTCTTGAGTGGCCTAGCCAGTTTCCAGATATCAACCCCATAGAAAATCTTTGAATCGAGTTGAAAGTCCGTGTTGCCAGGCGAGAGTCCCAAAACATCACTGCTCTAGAGATCGATAGAGGAATGGGCCAAAATACCAGCAACAGTGTGTGAAAACCTTGTGAAGACTTACAGAAAATGTTTCATCCCTGTCATTGCCAACAAAGGCTATGTAACAGTATTGAAATTCACTTTTGTTATTGACCACATTTCCCACTGTAATTTGCAAATATTTTTTTCCCCATTTTATATATCATCGTTGAGGTATACCTATAATGAAAATTGCAAGCCTCCCTCATCTTTTTTAAGTGGAAGAACATGCAAAGTTGGTGGCTCACTAAATACTTTTTTGCCCTCAGGGTGGAATGGTTCACAAAATCCACGGTTCGGTTTGATACACACATATATATGCATACATATGGTACACACACGTATGTGTATAAAAAAATATAAATATATATATATATATATATATATATATATATATATATATATATATACTGTATACACGTGTGTATGTATATATGTATGTGTGTATATATATATATATATATATGTGTATGTATATATATATATATATATGTATGTATATATATATATGTATATGAGTATATTAGTGCTGTCAAGCGATTAAAATGTTTAATCGTAGTTAATCGCATTTTTTCATATTTAATCGCATATTTTATTTATTGTAAAAAAAATCCCTTGATTTTTCTGTCCCATTATTTTCTTGAATTTTAATACCCTTAACATGAATAAGAGGATTGATTTTCTTATGCAAATACTTTATTAAAGCAAAGTCAACCCAAACATAATGTATTATTTTTTAAGAATATGCTCCATGCAAACCCATTACTTGAAACAAGGCATTCTGATAAATATTGAGTTTTTGGAATAAGAGTAAATCCAACTGTTTTTAGTCATCACTGGGGGCGGGCATTTTGTCACATCTTTCAACCGAAAATAATATCCCAGTTGCGCAGCGCTCATGTAACGACCAATCACAGCTCACCAGTTTTCTGAAACTGAGCCATGATTGGTCGTTATTGGAGCCCTCAGCGCATCTGTGATGTCATTTTCAGTCGACAGAAGTAATAAAAGGGCTGACCCCTGAGATGGTAAAAAAATGGATGGATTTTTCAACTTAACTCAGGATTCCACAAACAATATTAATCAGAATACCTTGTTTGAACTAGGGGGCCCGCATAGAACATATTCTTGAAAAAAAAAAGTTTGGGTTGACTTTCCCTTCAAATGAAAAAACAAGCATTGGATTCAACTCACGCGAACAGGCCCCTCAGCCCTTTTCAAACACACACACATACACACACACGCACGCGTGCGTCTTTCAGCTGTTACTAAAAGCATGCTACTGAACACCAATTGATTGACCATTCTCGGTTGTGGAAGACATCGGATTCCACCATCTGCTCGCCCACTTCGAGCCTCGCTACCTGCTAGCCGGACGCGAATACTTCACAGACGTAGCTCCACCAGAGAGTATATTGTCGCATCGAAAATTTCCTAAAAGAAGGTCTATTAAATTTTACAAGTGTTAAATGGAAGTCGGATGTCAGTCCTGTGTCGATGTTGAGTCTAACAAGGTAGTTTTTCACTCGCGTACTGCTTTGAATGACAATGTTCGAACAAGGCATATCTATTCCAAAATGTGTTATGCATGATGCTTAACTTTTTTCTCCTTGACAAATGCACAAGATAGTTTGTCTACGCACAAAACAAGAAACCAAGTTCCTGAGTCGTTTAAATTTAGGAACTCATTGAATAGTTTATTCGAGTGAAGCCTGCATGTGACTATTTCTTCTACTTTGATTATATTCTGAACCATGCAATGTTTAGGTGGCATGTTATTTATTTGACTTTTTGCATAATTAAGTATTTTGAGACTGCTGATTCTTTTGATCTGTTAAAAACTGTGTTACTAAAAGCTGTTTTTTCAGTTATCTTTGTGACTGAGTAATTGTTGTATTGTGCCAGCAACTGTTTTATATTTCTGCATGCTTTTGAAAATATATATAGATTTTTGTCAAAATTACAGCAATAATATGGCTGTTTTTTCAGATAATATTGCATAATAGCAGTCACCATAAATAAATGGAAAAATATACAGGTATTACATGTGATCGGTATCGGTATCTGCCGATCTCACTCGTGCATGATCAGTATCGGTGTCATAAAACCTGATCGGAACATCCCTAATATATTAGGGTGGTCCTTAAAATTAAAAGTTGGAAATTTTAAGCTCCAATCCTCTAAATTTGTTGGAATAGTTGAAAAAACTCTTCTGGTGAAGTTTTGTCTAAATCAGACAAGATTTACCCCTACCTCACTGACCTTGAAATTTGTATTACAATTTAGTGTAAAAGTATAAGTATAAAAGTTTTAACTTCAAAACTATTAAATTCACACATCATTCGCTACCTCCTTGACAGACTTCTTGTTTTGCTCAATATGGCAGATCAGAAGTCCAAGTAGTTCTTCAGAGTGAAGTTAAGAGCCAGAAATGTCTTCAATTGGAGTAATCAAATAATTCTGCTTAGCTGCAGCCATGATTTAAAGATAACACCTCAGCCAAATGCCAAATCAAAACACCATGCCGTATAACAACATGTCTGCCGTGCAAAACCAAATATCAACCAAAAACCCTTATGTATTGATTTGGGTTACAATATTTGACCACAATGACAAGCTTGGTTTTGGAAAATTCCATTCCATTCCATTCCTGGACACAGTGGATTTGTGGATTTGAGGAACAAGGAGCATTTTAAACTTCAGCACTGATATCTTATTGTTATTTTGTCAGCCATAAAACGAGATGAGGCTAAACTTCTAGATCATCGAGGCAGGGGTAAATCTAGTCAGAATTGGGAAAATTTTCACCAGAGGACTTTTTCCAACGATTCCAACAAATTCAGGGGGTTGTAGCTGAAAAAACATAAATTTGAAAATACACCCCGTTGGAAGGACGAGAGAGAGAAAGAGAGAGAGAGAGAGAGAGAGAGAGAGAGAGAGAGAGAGAGAGAGAGAGAATTATTATTATTAGAATTATATATATACACAGTCCATATAAATATGTATATACAATATGTATATATATGTATTATTTTTATTTTCTCGTATGTGTGCTATCTAAGTAAAAAGTGAAATAAAGAATTGTTTAAAAAAAAAAAAAAGGGGTTTCTTTTCCGGTTCAGCAGACGTAAACAGAAGGGTGTTCCGCAGCGCAGAGCTGGAGACAACATGACCAAGCTGGAGCTGTTGAACGTGTTTCTAAATGACAGAATGACAGCGGCCGCTGAGGAGATTTTCCGAGCTGTCAAAGACACCTTTGTTGAATATCAGAGTGAAATTCACCGCTCTAAAGAAGAGAACGAGCGCCTGAAACGGTTACTCAATGTCGCCGTCCAACGACTATTACTGCAACCAGGTAAGGACGAGAGGTACCCGCTGACAGTCACTGCGGTCAAGCCAGCCTCCACTCGAAAAAATGAAGTCAAGCCAGCCCCTAATTTCCTTTATATTAGGCATTACGATAATAGGTCGCCGACGAGCGGCGAAAGCCCCCTTCAGAATAAATGCATACCATTACGTTGAACTGGACGTCAATGCTTCGGGTTAGAATTAAATATTGTAACGAATTGGGTTATCTGTGTTGTGGTCCAATATGTTGTTTTGCAGAGTGGTGTTTTTTCCGAGCCTAATGAATGCATCGCGCGGCTCGCTAGACGGGAGTGGGCGCAGGCGAGAGAGGAGAAGCGGAGGACGAAGAGAGGGAACCGTGACACTTTTTGAACTTAACGGTTGTACTGTATTGGCGTTGGCTGCGGCCCCCAGTAGCCGGTTGAACTAATAAAATGCGTTAATTATTCTACGTCTGACGGCGTGTTCTTGAAAGACGCTACAATACATTAAATAAGCACTCTGTTGTAATGCAGCTAGTCCACTTCTGAGAGAATGTAGAATGCTTAAAGATACACCTGGGTGAGCTTAAAATTGGCATTTATATAATAGGTTTGCATGTAAAAATGACATTAGTACTAAAATGCCCACCTCAAAAGGCTCTGTAGTGATTTATGGGCTTTTTTGTGATTAGGTATATGACAAATTTCCCCGCCCCTTTTGTGGGCGTGGCTTATGTTATGTTTTCGGTCTCAGCTGTCCACGTCATGGGAGGGAGCCAAGCGTGGTAATATAGCTCGCTTTGTCAGTTCTGTTGTCTAAAACGGTGACCGATCGCCACCAAACTGAAAATGCACATTACTATTGTCCACTTCAACCTGTGAAAATATAAAGGTGTTCTGCACAATAGCTTGCCTTTATTGACACAAAACGTGATCTCATCATGACCACCTCCACAAACTAAAAAATACTGTGGCGATTGCTCCACCACTTTCACAAGCTTAAGCAGACAAGAGCATGAATGCGCACACGAACCCAGACTGGTTATATTTCGGACATTTAGCGACGTTAAACTCGTGTCAACTCTCAGGAGAGAGACGGCGGCTTGCAGCAGCAGCAGGCAGATTGGAGCTTTACGCCCCCCGCTGCCCTCCCCGGCTAAAGGTAAAATAATGGGACGGCTAATAGCAACAACTAGCTTCAGGTTGTTAAAAGAAAAGGTGTTAGCACAACAACATTAGCTCCTTACTCTGCGTCCAGCCTGCGTCCATCTTCAAGTCGCGGGGTTGCCTCCCAAGCAGTCGCATGCATTGTCAGACAGAGAGCGAGCGGCCAGAGAGTGAGTTAAACCCTCATTGAACAAGCGTCAATGTTCAGCGAACAAAAAGTTCCAGCGAAGCTAACTCCACAACCGAGTGTGGCCGCATTGGAACTTACCTTTTTGGCTGTTTACGTTCCAAATTGGACGACGTGTTGTCGGTCGAGAAAATGGGGCCATTCCTCATCCAAATAAATGTGCACGTCTACTCATTTCCACTTCAGTCTCTGTAAATATCCTGACTGGTGTTAAATGCCTCGCTCGTCCTAACCGTGATCAGTAAAGAAGCAGTGGTCTTTTTTTTTTGTGTGTGCGCTGGTCCCAGCCTATGTAGCTCTGGTCACTTCCACATTTCCTCATTCTCATATGAATCACCCACGGAGAGATTAATCCTTTTGATATGTTGAAGTGGGCATTAGTAGAGATGTCCACATAGACTTTGGTGCCAATTGATCGCCGTTTTTGGACGTTATAAGCAATGAAAGTACAATGATTTCCAATGGAGGGTTTGGAATTGGCTCCTCCCGTGACTCCGGCCGAACAGGGATAGACCGCTAGGGGGCGCGTCCATTGTCCTCATTAACAAGGGGCGTTATTCATGGAGTCACTTCTTTCCTAATTTCTCCCAAATGTATTGATAAAAAAGAAAATCACTACTCTTTTCATTTTCCTGATCAAAAAATATATAAAATAAACTTGTTAGTGAAAACACGGCCATCCCGGCCCACTGTCTCTTTAATTTGAATCTTGAGGTGCATTGAAAAATAAAGAGTATTTGAAATATGGATATATGTCTGCAAGTATAATTTGTTTTCATTTTTTATTCAAACTAATCCCCCCACGGCTGTCCACCAAAGGAAGTCCCATCCAAATCTGATGTGGCATTTTAAAATAAAAGTACCCTGAAATATGCATATTTCACTGTCATGACTCCTGATTTTAAAAAAATCATTTAAAATATTCCTTCAGCTATCATAATACCAGACCAGGTATGGCGGACACTAGACTACCCCAGCTGTCCACCAAAAGATGTCCCATCCAAATCTGATGTTCCATTTCAAAATAAACGTCCCCTGAAAGATGCACATTTCACTGTCATCAGGCCTGATTTTAAAAATTCCTTTAAAATTATCCTTTAGCTATCGTGATAAGAGACCAGTTCTGCAGGACACTAGACCACCCCAGCTGTCCACCCAAAAAGTCCTATCCAAATCTGATGTGGCATTTCAGAATAAAAGGCCACTGAAATATGCACATTTCACCATCGTCATGACTGATTTTAAAATATCGTTAAAAATTATCCTTTCGCTATCGTGATACCAAACCAGTTCTGGAGTACACTAGATCACCCCAACTGTCCAGAAAAACAGGTCCCATCCAAGTCTGGTGTGGCATTTCAGAATAAAAGTCCCCTGAAATATGCATATTTCACTGTCATCAGGCCTGACTTTAAAAATTCATTAAGAATTATTCTTTAGCTATCGTGATAAGAGACCAGTTCTGCAGGACACTAGACCACCCCAGCTGTCCACCCAAAAAGTCCTATCCAAATCTGATGTGGCATTTAAAATATAAGTCCTCTGAAATATGCATATTTCACTGTAATCATCCCTGAATTAAAAAAATCATTAAACATTATCCTTCAGCTATCGTGATACCAGAATAGTTCTGGGGGACACTGGACCACCCCAGCTGTCCACCAAAAGAGGTCCCATCCAAATCTGACGTGGCATTTCAAAATACAAGTCGCCTGGCCTGATTTTAAAACCTCATTAAAAAATATCCTTTAGCTATCGTGATACCAGGCCAGTTCTGCAGGACACTAGACCACCCCAGCTGTCCGTTATACCCCTAATATTTATTCACTATAAGATTTTACATTAAATGCCATATTCTTGACCTATTTGACTACATTTCATGTCATCCATTGTTGATATCGACAATACATTTGCACTAGGAATGTCACAATATCTGCAATATCGTGATATTGCGATATTAAAATTGCCACAATATATCGTTGTCATCATGTCACTATATTAATATCAGCAAATCCTTTTAAAAGCCCAAGTTGTTTTCCATTTCTGCCATTCCAGAACCCTCTGGTGGTTAATTTATTAGTGCATTTTAATTTGATGCCTTTTTTAGCCACCCTTAATGGATGATAGATGTTTAAGACCCACTCTAATCGCCAGATAAAGGGAAACATGACACATTTGAGTTCCTCCACAAATTGACCCGATTCACACCGTGTGCCTGCATTAGCAAGTAACTTATTTTCCTTTCGGCTTTTCCCTTCAGGGGTCGCCACAGCGAATCAGTTGCCTCCATCTAACCCTGTCCTCTGCATCCTCTTCCCTCACACCAACTACCTTCATGTCCTCCCTCATTATATCCATAAACCTCCATCCTGGTCTTCCCCTAGAACTCCTGCCTGGCAATTCAGAACTCAGCATCCTCCTACTAATCTATTCACTATCTCTCCTCTGGATATGTCCAAACCATCTCAGTCTAGCCTCTCTGACCATATCTCCTAAACCTCTAACATGTGCTGTCCCTCTGATGTACTCATTCCTGATCCTATCCTCCCTGATCACTCCAAGAGAGAACCTCAGCATCTTCATCTCTGCCATGTCCAGCTCTGCCTCCTGTCCTTTCCTCAGTGACACTGTCTCAAGACCAAACAACATCGCTGGTCTCACCACAGTTTTGTACACCTTTCCTTTCATTTTAGCTGAAACCCTTCTATCACACATCACTCTTCCACTTGGGTCCCTCTCATTCACACACATGTATTCTGTCTTACTGCGGCTAACCTTCATTCCTCTCCTTTCCAGGACAAACATCCACCTCTCTAGCTTCTCTACCTGTTCCCTGCTTTCACTGCAGATCACAATGTCATCTGCAAACATCATAGTCCATGGAGATTCCTGTCTGACCTCGTCTGTCAGCCTGTCCATCACCATAGCAAACAAGAAAGGGCTCAGAACTGATCCCTGATGCAGTCCCAACTCCACCTTGAACTCCTCTGTCACACCTACAGCACACCTCACCACTGTCTTACAGTCCTCATACATGTCCTGCACCGCTCTCACATACTTCTGCCACTCCAGACTTCCTATACAATACCACAGTTCCTCTCTGGGCACCCTGTCATAAGCTTTCTCCAGATCTACAACAACACAATGCAGCTCTGTTCGGCCTTCTCTGTACTTCTTTATCAACATCCTCAAAGCAAATACTGCATCTGTAGTACTCTTATTTTGGCATGAAACCATACTGCTGCTCACAAATGCTCACTTCTGCCCTTAGTCTAGCTTCCACTACTCCTTCCCATAACTTCATTGTATGGCTCATCAGCTTTATTCCTCTGTAGTTGCCACAACTCTGTACGTCTCCCTTGTTCTTAAAAATGGGAACCAGCACACTTCTCCTCCATTCCTCAGGCATCTTCTCACTATCTAAGATCCTGTTGAACAACCCAGTCCGAAACTGTACTGCCACCTCTCCTAGACACGTCCAAACCTCCGCAGGTATATCATCAGGACCGACTGCCTTTCCACTCTTGAGTGCCTTCCTCACTTCATCCTGACTTATCTTTGCTAGTTCCTGGTCCACAGTATTCATCTTTTCTAGCCTTTGTTCTCTCTCATTTTCCACATTCATCAGCTCTTCAAAGTACTCTTTCCATCTTCCCATCACACTACTGGCACCTGTCAATAGACTTCCGTCCCTATCCTTAATCACCCTAACCTGCTGCACGTCCTTCCCATCTCTGTCTCTCTGTCTTGACAACCGGTATAGATCGGTCTCCCCCTCCTTACTGTCCAACCTAGCATACAAGTCATCATAAGCTCTTTTATTTGTTCTTTGCTACCTCTACCTTCACCTTACGCTGCATCTCCCTGTACTCCTGTTTACTCTCCTCAGTCCTCCCAGTGTCCCACTTCTTCTTAGCTAACCCCTTTCTCTGAATACACTCCTGTACCTCCTCATTCCACCACCAAGTCTCCTTATCTACTTTCCTTCCAGATGACACACCAAGTACTCCCCTACCTGTCTCCCTGATCACATTAGCTGTAGTTTTCCACTCATCTGAAAGCACCTCCTGACCACCTGTCACAGCCTGTTTGAACTCCTTCATAAAAGTCATGCAACACTCTTCCTTTTTCAGCTACCACCATTTCTTCTTCTCCTCTGCTTTTGCCCTATTCATCTTTCTCACCACCAGAGTCATCCTACACACCACCATCCTATGCTGTTTGGCTACAATTTCGCCTACCACTACTTTGCAGTCACTGATCTCCTTCAGGTTATACTGTCTACACAAGATGTAGTCTACCTGTGTGCTCCTACCACCACTCTTATGGGTCACCCTATGTTCCTGCCTCTTCTGGTAGAAAGTATTCACTATAGCCATTTCCATCCTTTTTGCAAAGTCAACTACCATCTGTCCTTCTGCGTTCCTCTCCTGGATACTAAACCTCTCCATCACCTCCTCATCCCCCCCGTTTCCTGCACCAGTCCGCACCAATGACAACCCTCTCACTTCTAGGTATGCACTGCATCACTTCATCAAAGTCCAGCCAGAATTTCTCCTTCTCCTCCAGCTCACATCCTACCTGGCGAGCATATCCACTAACAACATTGAACATCACACCTCCAATTTCTAACTTCAGACTCATCACTCTGACACTCTTTTTACCTCCAGGACATTGCTAACAAACTCCTCCTTCAAGATAACTCCTACTCCATTTCTCTTCCCAGCTACACCATGATAGAACAACTTGAACCCTGCTCCTAAACTTCTTGCCTTGCTACCTTTCCACTTGGTCTCCTGGAGACATGATGCAGAGTAACAGTATGTCTACCTTCCTCCTCTGCATCATGTCTACTAATTCTCTACCTTTCCCTGTCATATTTCCAACATTCAATGTCCCTACTCTCAGTCCTATACTCTTAGCGCTCCTCTTCACTCTCTTCCTACGAACACATTTCTCCTCTCCTTCTTCGACCAACAGTTGTCCAATTTCTATCGGGGCCCAGTAGGTCAACAGCGTCAATGACGGTCGTTGTTAACTCGGGCCTCGGCCGATCTGGTATGTAAGTCATATGTTTGATTCGCATCGTTGATTTGGCAAAAGTTTTACGCCGGATGCCCTTCCTGACGCAACCCTATGTATTTATCCGGGCTTGGGACCGGCACAATAAGACACTGGTTTGTGTCCTCTTGTTAAGTGCCTCAATATTAGGTGTTCGGTCATTGTAGGCCATCTATTTCTTGATGAATGCTGTTATTATGTAAAAAAATGAATATTGTGGGGGGGTTTTCTTAAATACTCTTTTTTTTTTGTTTTGTTTTTTTTTTTTTTTACAATATCGTTAGCTTTTATACAGAATCGTGAGTTTTTAATACCTCCCCATAATATCGTGATTCATGATATTATCGTATCGTGACATTAGGATATCATGACATCCCTAATTTGCACCATTACGGTTAGGCAAATATGTTCATTTACCGTATTTGATAATGACTCAACGTAATGCTGCTTTGAGTGTGTTTATGTGTGTGTGTGTGGGGGGGACTGTGTGTGTGTGGTGTCTGTGTGGGGGTGTGTGTGTGCATGCATGCGTGTCTACTCTTCTCTAGTCCGCTCCCAGCTAGTTGAATGTCTCATCAAATTATATAAGTGAACAAAATAATTCACACTCTACTTATTTTTGAGGAAAGTTTTAGAAATGCATCACAACCTGTAGCTCTTAAAACTGGTGGTATAACTCTGGATGCCGATCAGCAAGATGCTTGGCCAGATTGGACGTGTTCCCACTTCGAGCCACGGTAGTTTTAAAACAAGCCTTACAGACGAGCTTTGTCATGTTGCTTTCGGCCATGTAAGCAAAAAAGTTCCACACGATACTTCACGTGTCATGCTTTTCAACGAGGAGCGGATGGCCAGCGAGTGGCGGGGCAGCGGGCATTTCACTCACTACTTGTGGCCATCTTCCTCCCCACATGCAGAAGGAGGCGTGCCACTTAAAGGCGTTTCTCACATGTCGGTAGACAGGTGCCGTTGCACTTATGTATACTTACCCTTACGACAGAGTTGGTGAGCTGCATGTTTTTCGAGCCGTTTCTGATGCAGAAAAATCACAGTACGACACTGGTACCGGTATCCTGTGTAACACTATGTGTATATATTGTACATAATTGATACTGAGTGATGTCTGTAACTTTACAGATGCCTGTGCTGTCCAGTCCCAAGATCACCACATCTATGACTCTGTAAGAGAAAGCAGTGTGCAACCACAAGTGAAAAAAGAGCCCAACCTTGGAGGCGTTCACAGCGAGTGTATGCATGATAGAAGAGAACCAGAAGAAGAACATTATGGTCAACTTGAGACACAACATAGGTCACATTCTATGTTAGTTCAAAGTGTGTGTAGTAGAGAAACTGTTTCACGTCCTTTGCCATCGTGTGGGACAAAGACAGACTGGGACACTGAGGGACTCTTTGCAGCCAGCAGTTCATCATCCACTCACACTGTCCATTCAGACAGTAAAGACGCTCATCCTTGTGGTACTGCTGAGAATAGCTACAGAACCGCCCAGAAAGATCTGTCAGGATCAGTTGGACAGCAGGTGAAAGGACTACTTTGCACAAATAGAAAGCAAAGTGTAAACCTACTGCAGATAAAACACAAGAAATCTCTCAAGTCGCCCCCTTCTCGTAACTCTCACGCAACCATACAGAGGTGGCACAGCTGTAAAGAGTGTGGGAAAGGCTTCAGCTTTGCCTGCCAGTTGGAGGTCCACATGCGTTGGCACACTAAGGAGAAGCCATATAGCTGCGCAGTGTGCCGAAAGAGCTTTACCACAGTCAGCATGCTCAAGAGGCACCATCGAATACATACTGGAGAAAAGCCCTTTCGCTGCCATGTATGTGGCAAATGCTTCAATCAGTCTGCACACCTTAACACCCATTTTAGGCTCCACACCCGAGAAAGAGCCAGCTGGATCCGAGCACCATTTGCAAGGACCCCTCAGTCGCCTGGAAACTAAATTAAATGTACAGTATGCTTCTCGGCACAACTGTGTATAACGAGCCTCGTCATCACTGTTTTCATGTTCTCGGTGTGAATAAAATATGTTGTGTGGGGCACTATTTTATTCAGGTCATTTTTAAAAAATCCATTTTGTGCAACCCACATCCTGCAATTAAAGAATATTATTACAAAAAAGGTCATCACTGTTTTGATGTTCAAAATATTTTTTTTTTTTATCGTTCCAGGTAAACAAAAATGAATGTAAGTAATTACAAAGCAACCAAATGTGATGGCAATGATCAGCTGTAAACCAGAACACACTGTATAAAGTTTATTTATGTATATTAAACTTTTTATTGACATCAAACGTGAGTTCATCATGATCATGAAGGAACTAAATCTATATGAATGGCTTTATATTAGCCAACAGGTTAACCAAAAACCAAAATGGGAATTACACGTCGCATAATCAGTTCAGAGTCTCAGAGTCAGCGTGCCCTGATCTGAGCACGGGACCAGCTGGAGAAGATCAGGCCCATAGGCAGGGCTAACCAGGGAGGAGACCAGCCCACATTATGTTTGGATTTTGAAGACAGTATAAATGTGAGGGCTGCATGTTAGACAGTGCCCCTTTTCTGCCCTCGCTCGTCTCGGGTGAGAGCATTCCTCGAGGATAGAAAAGCTGACCAGATCTGATTATTGTATGATTCCTGAACTTCAGAGATGGTAAAGAAAACTGACGAGAAAATTAAATTGACTTGTATGAGTCTTTATTTACATTGGATACTTTCTTGAAAGATAAAACGAACACGCATTGAGTAAGAAGTTGTTTTGTAAATTGCTAATTGGGCTTACGGACTTTTTTTGATGGAATTGCCGAGCAACTAATTCTTCACCTCAGCCAAGACCTATAATCCTGGAGTTCCCATGAAGCACTTTTGGGATGTTGTATGGTAGGCGGCGAAACGCTCAGAATTCCTGATGACAAGAAAGCTGATGTTCAAGGAAGATCTCACACCTGAGGACTGTGAGAGACGCAACCAACTTTGTCCGCGAGTGGAGCAGGAACTCAAGGAGGGCAAAGCTGCGTACTTCGTGGGAGCTTGGGTCTTTGCTGATGGAAAAGAAATCCAATGATTTTGATAAGTGTAAGTGAGGTATGGCATACGATGCCTTTATTTCCTGGTTTCGGGTTAGTGCGGTGAAGAGGAAAAGACGAGGCAAAAAAAGCACACATCCACGCCAATGCTGGGGTATCAAAAAAATCCCGTCGTTTATTCACACACATAAAAAAAAAAAAAACATTAGGTCCGCTACATGACAAAGCAGATTCTGTCGCACTTCACCTTGCGTCACAAAAATGGTGTTGACCAGCAAAAACATTGGGACTGCAAACATACGTCCATCTCCTTCGAAGTCTTGCTACCAACTGGCGGGAAGTCAGGGCGGCAACTACACGTAGGCGCCAGCCTATGACATCACTAGTTAGCGACACCTAACTAAAGGACCCAGTACATTTGTTACACTGGTAAAGAATCTTTTCACCGCTAACAAGGTTCTTATTTGATGTTTCCTTTTGAATTTTATTCTGTTATTGTTGCTCCATATTACAATTTTTGCGACTGAGTAGTTCTACCATATTGGCTGGCAACCGATTCAGGGTGTTCCCTGCCTACTGCCCGAAGACAGCTGGGATAGGCTCCAGCACGCCCGCGACCCTTGTGAGGACAAGCAGTATAGATGATGGATGGATAGTTCTACCATTGTTGAAGTTTATATCTTCTTCTCAGGGTGTAAGTTTACTAAGCGTTTAATTCTGTCGTTATCTCTTATTTCTATTAATGTTCTATTAATGGTTTAAGAGACGATATTAAGCGAAAAGCTATTACCACTGTATGCAACTAATCTTAATGTTGACTTTTGTTTTATACAAGAATCACATTCTGGTCCCCAGTATGTGAACCTTTGGAGGTCTCAATGGGGGAAGGACTTGTGGGCATCTCATGGAACTCACCTTTTCAGCTGGAACTTTAATTTTGAAACACAGATTCAGTGGGACTGTTATATCTTCAACAACTGATCCAAATGGTCACTTTATCTTTTTGGTAATTTTTTTCAATGAACAAATGTATTATTGGGGAACATCTATGGTTACAACAACAAACAAGAAAACATGGCATTATTACATGCACTACATTCTAAAATACACTTTTTCTTTAGTTCATATGCTGATTTAAAAATCATATTGGGTGGGGATTTTAATTGTACTATGAATAATAAATTAGATAGATGGCCATCTAAAAATGAGAACGATGATACTTACATGTTGGATTTTATGTATGAAAATGTTTTGATATTTGGAGGCTTAAGAACCCTTTAGCAAAATAATTTACTTGGAAAAACAAAACAGGGTCATTACAATCACAAATTGATTTTTGGTCAATATCTGATCTTTTATCTGAATATGTATCTAATGTGGAAGTGCTGCCGACACCTCTGACGGATCATAGAACCATATTTTTAGAGTTGTGTTTGTCTGCTAATCATTAAGTTAAGCGTGCCAATTCACATTGGAAATTAAACAATTCTCTTCTCTTGAATAAATCCTTGGTGAATGACAAAATTGAAAATATGTAAAAGCTGGAGAAAATGAAAATTTATATGGAAGCAACTGGGAATTTTTTTAATTTGAATTAAGAACACTCATAAGGAAAGTTGGAGCCAAAACGATGGAAAAAAATAGGAAGGAAGAGTCTGAATTAATTTCCGAAATTATTTCATTACCATCACAGGTACCTGAAAATTTTTCACAAGATTACAAAATCAAACTTCAAATATTGCAATTAAAATTGGACAAGTTATATAAACAAAGCTAAAGGAGCTTTTGAGATGCTATTAAAAAATTAAAATACAATAAAAGTCCTGTAACAAATGGCTTGACGGGGGAAATATTCAAAATGTTTTCAAAAGAATTGGCACTGTTTTTACATAAGGTTTACATAGAGAGTATTAATCATGAAAACCTCCCTCCATCTCTGACCCAAGGCTTGATTATGCTGATTCCAAAACCACAGAAAGATACTTCATTGTTGGACAATTGGAGGCCAATATCACTTCTTTTGAATACTACAGGTTTATTTGCTTGGCATCTATGCCTGTCGCACCTCCTCCAGTGCACTTTGAGGTCAGCTGCAGGGTCGTCAGCTGGTGCCACCGTTCACTGATGTTTCACCCCCTGACCACGACATCTCGCGGTGCTGGGGCAGTAGTATTTGGGACGTTTCCCCACACCACTCCCTGCAACTGACCTCATTAGGGTGTTGAGCCCCAACTGTTATCATTCCTCCGTAGCCATATCCAGAAACTCGCTTTCTCAGCCTCTTTTGCCAGTTCCTTGGTTGCCCTTTTCAAGCTTCCTGGATATGGCTCTTGATATTTTAGATTACTCGGACGTTGTAGAAGATCAGGGTTTTATCCTTATTTTAGATTTTTACAAAGCCTTTGATTCTGTTGAACACCATTTTTTTATTGGTATATCATAGCTCCGCCCTTGCAATAAGAGCTCACAATAATGGCTGAAATTAGTCAGTCTCATCATATCTTGAGGTAGATGCACTTTAACAATAGTCACCCTCACACAATAGAACCATGTCAAATCTCAAGTCAACATGTAGAGTATGAAGTGCAGTAACAATTTACTACATTAACAAAGACAATCCAAACAAACTAAAACTACTGCAATTCAAATTATTTTCAAATTAAACAGCCACAGCATAAAACGAAAATAAAACAAGAAGTATATAAAAAATAGTCAGGAGATAACAATACTATAACTACAATAAATTCAGTTGTAAACAAACGTGTCCGCCATAGCAGCACTATGCATTTCCTGAACCAAGGAAAGCATTGATGATATACTGTCAAAGTCAAGGCCCGCGGGCCACATCCGGTCCACGAGAAGTTTTCTACGGCCCCCTGTTATGATATTACTTTATTATTAGATCCGGCCCGCAGCAAGCTGGTGTGGGTAGCAGATGTGATCAGTTCCTTCGTGACTGCCGGTGACGTCACGCTTTAAAATATATTGTAGCGTCTTCCAAGAACACAGACGTAGTTTAATTATCAGGTTTTTATTAGTCCAACCGGCTACTGTAGGCTGCGCCAATACAGTACGACAACTAGGGGTGTAACGGTACACTCGGGTGTATTAATACGTTTCGGTATGGCATGTTCGGTTCGGTCCGCTTATTAGCGCGATCTTACGCACGGACGCTGACTGTTGCATGTGAGAGACGAGAGTGGCGGCACAATAGAGAGAGCCAGAAAAGAGCCAGAGCTCGAAGGTCCCCACGTCTGCTGTTTGGGAATATTCTGGCTTTCCTGTTCCCCATCGCCGATGAGGAAAATCTGAAAGTTGTGTGCCGACATTGCTACATGAAATCGACGGCTATGTTGCGGCTAGCATGTCTAACATGCACCGCATTATCCGATTGTGAATGTTTCTTAGACGAGGAAGTAAGCAGTCTTTTTAGCCCAAAATGTCGAACTCAAATAGCGAGATTTATCATATTGTAGCGTCTTCCAGGAACACGCCGTCAGACGTAGTTTAATTATCACGTTTTTATTAATCCAAGTACAACTGCTCGCGCTCTTCTTTCTCCGCTGCTCCACTCGCTTTTGCCGTACGATGCATTCATGAACCTCGGAAACATCACAACTCAGCAACACACAAATCCGACCACAACAAAGATAACCCAATTCGTTACAATATGCTGTTGCACATTCAAAGATTTCAATGCCTAAAAAGTGTATACAATTTCATAAAGACTTTTTACATTTTTTTCATTATAAAAAGAGTTTTAATATAGTTAGCAGTAATTGTAACTGTCAGTGTATGTTTTTTTTTTTATCACAAAAATTTTACACATGTACTGTAATGACAAATTGGCTTTAACTTGAATACTTAGGTGTGTCATAGGCTGTTGCTGCTGAGTGTTTAAAGATGTCAGTGTCTTAATGATTTACAACATTAAGAGATCTTTATTGTTAGTGTATTTTTTATTTTGGTTTAATTTCTTAGAATATCACGCGAATGGTTCACTTTTATTTATTTGTTCTAAAAAATGTACCATTTACTTGTCATCTTTTCAAAGTAAACATAAAGAAAAAGCGTTTTTTTTGTTTTTTTTGTTTCAAAAATATACTGAACCGAAGTTTCCAAAAAACCGAACCAAACCGAAATGTGATTTAGGGTACTGTTACACCCCTAGCGTCAACCGTTCAGTCAAAAAAGTGCAACACCTCTAGTCTCCTCCTCCGCTCCTCTCCCATCCAGCGAGCCGCGCGATGCATTCATTAACCTCGGAAACAACACCACTTGGCAAGACACAAATCCGACCACAACACAGATAACCCAAATCGTTACACTATTTCTGTAATATATTTCTTTGTATCGATGTTTGCCACTCACTGGCTGTTGTTATAACGAACATTACCGCTACTTTTGCGAGGATCGTCCTTTGGTCGTCTACTGAAGACTTTTCGTGGCTTTCAGAATCGGATTGTGGTGAGTAATTGTTGGCATTTGATAAATTCATTGAGTTTCGATGTAGTGCGGAGATGTCCCACACCGTGAGCAGGCATTGGACGCTCCTCGAGCGCTAAGTGTTGATATCGAGAGATGTGATTTCTACAAAAAAAGTGCTTAGTCTTTAAGCTAAAAAATAAATAAATAAACAAACAAACAAACAAATAAATAAATAATTCAAACACCACTATTTCCCTTAAAGTTGAAGTCAAGCCCCAAATTTTCTTGACAATATGTTCTATATGCAGGCCAACTACACTGAAAAAAAAAAGATTTTGTGCAACCACTTGATGAAATAAAATTGAGTAAATGATGCACAGGGTGGCACGGTGGTCGACTGGTTAGCACGTCCGCCTCACAGTTCAGAGGTCGTGGGTTCGATCCCGGCTCCGGCCTCCCTGTGTTGAGTTTGCATGTTCTCCCCGTGCCTGCGTGGGTTTCCTCCGGGTACTCCGGTTTCCTCCCACATTCCAAAAACATGCATGGTAAGTTGATTGGACTGTCTAAATTGCCCCTAGGTGTGATTGTGAGTGCGGATGTTTGTCTCTGTGTGCCCTGCGATTGGCTGGCAACCAACTCAGGGTGTCCCCCGCCTACTGGCCGAAGACAGCTGGGATAGGCTCCAGCACGCCCACGACCCTTGTGAGGATAAGCGGTAGGGATAATGAATGAATGAATAAATGATGCACAGCATTTTTTTCAGTGTAATCGACTCAGCTTCAGAAAACAGGTGAGTGATTGGTCGTTACCTGAGCAACTGTGTCATTTTCAGTCGACAGCAAGTGGCAAAATGACCCCTGAAATGGATAAAAACAGATGGATTTCGCTGCTTAACTCATATTCCACAAACAATTTTAAACAGAATGCCATCATTAGACTAGTGGGGCTACAATGAACATATTATTGTACCAAGTTTTGGGGCGGTTGACTTCCCCTTTAATTCAAAAGTGGCACTATTTTGGACTGGGATTCCTGTACTAATTTGGATAGCTGTAAATCAGCATCAATTGAATTTAGGCCAGAATCAACAACTGTCAGTGTGTGTCATTCAAACAAATAGAATAAATAAAGTCCGGTACTAGCAGAATTCATTTTGCCAGCCCTGGTTGCGAGCACGCTGCACGCTTGTGGCTCAACGCGAGAACAGCTGAGAGACAGAGGGAGGAGTGCCCAATCCAAGAAGTGGCAGAGGAGTAGAACCTGCGCCGCATTGAGAGGGAACACACGGCGTCCCAGCTCGGCTAACACGGACAGCATCGAGAGGAAGTCGCTTGTATTCTGATGCCGCCGGAGAGCTGAAAAAGGTGGCGATCCGCGGCGAAAAGAGCGCAGGTAAAGGGACACCTTTCTGCTTTATACACTGATGTTTTGGAGTTACTGTGACGCCCATCACGGTGACGCATCGGTTACCGCTCCTAGTGATGTTAAGACGATGATACGAAATATGACAACAGCACACAGTGCTCCAGATCGAGTCGTTTGTGTTTTCCGGACACAGTGGATATGCCGACATCCTGCTTAGCCCCCCTGCGCATCCGCTGGATGATGCTGCGGTTTTGGGAGGATTTTTTTTTCTTTTTGCTGCTCTGCGCAAACTGAAGAGACATGTTCCGAAGTCCACTGAAATGACTGGGCCTCGCTTCTGCAGAGGCCTGTGAGTGTGTGTGGTGTAAGCATACAGTAGGTGTCACTGCAGAGGATGGGCGAACAGGGACAGTAAAAATGCTAAGTTGAATTTGCTCGGTTTACCTCCAAGGTTGCAGCGCGGGATGCACCGGGCCTGCCAGAACGGTCTCGCTGCACCACATCTTATTGAAATGGAAATGGACCAAGCTAGTCCAAGTATATTGATTTGCATCACGTCTCAACTCATGGACTTACTACTGTATATTGCTTTAATGGGAGCGTTGTGTGTGCAGAACATGCTGTAGATTTGCACAATGACCTTGAACTTCAGTAGCAGTTGCTGCCACAAATTTTGTACAGTACATGTACTGTATTTAAAATATCCAAGCACTATAGGCCCCATGATTGAGAGTGACAGGCCCCAGAAATGTTTCACTTTATATCATGAAAGTGGTGAGGCCCTAAGAGAATTTTTTCTCACAGACCTAAATCAACATTAAGTTGAAATATTTCCCACTTCCAGTCAAGCAATTAATAACAAGCCTTGTCTTATCCACGCCCAGAGGTCCTTGTGATGTTACAGGGAGGGTGTGTCAGTCAGACATAGAAAATGTTGCGTTTATGACCATGAAAAACTGTTACATTCATGTTACTACTATCTTGCTTCATAGTTCAGGCTTCAAATGTTTTGAAGAATAATTATTCATTATAATTAACAGCCTGAAAGGTTGTGACATGTTTTTCAGTGACCCTGCATCTATGTCAAAAGGCCAACTTATTGACGAGTGTAATGGGAGCTGAACGGATGTACCTGTATATACCGGTAGTAAGAATGAGCTTAGGTATCTGCCTGTGCTCACCATATAAAGATCTGCGGCACCAACGGTAACTTTGCGTTGTGTTTCAATATGTGCTCAAAGGTTGTATGTTAGTACAGGTAGTCAATATTTAAAAAACAATAAATATACGTCAAAATAAATGGTTGTTTTATGGTGATCATGCACCACTGCAATGTACAGTATGTCCGATAGCTACAGTACATAATTGAAGGCTGCTTTGCTCAGTTAGGTTCATCAGCATATATCCTTGAGCTAGCTGATGAACAAGTCATCGTGTGGGCTTTCAATGGCAACGTGTATGGGAAAATGAGCTGACGTAGCAAAAGGGCTGCTTAATTTAAGGCCATTTGCAATATATATATATATATATATATATATATATATATATATATATATATATATATATATATATATATATGTGTGTGTATGTATATTTACAGTGTTGGGCAAGTTACTTCCAAAATGTAACATATTACATATTACTAGTTACTTGCATGTGAAAGTAATAAGTTTCTTAATATTATATATAATATTATTATTATATAACAATAATATTATTATATAACAATATTACTCTATTTGTAGAGTAATGCGTTACTCAAGTTTAAGTTACTTTTAAGTCACTTTTTCAAAAATCTGGGATTAATTTATTTAATAATGATTTCAAGACCTTAAAAGGAAAATACAAAATTTGCTGCCATACTCTAGCTGGTAAAGTTAACTTATGAGCATATTTAACTATATAGTGTGATCTATAGTATTAAATGTTTCGACTCTATGGTGTGGTGGGACATCACTACCTTTGATCAATATTTGTATCAATAAGATTTATTTTTTAAATATCAATATTGGAACTGATATTTTGTCCAGTAATCACTGTAAACCACAAATGAAATCATCATTATTCTCAAATTAATTTACACACTCGGGGCGGCATGGCTCAGTGGTAGAGTGGTCCTTTCCCAACTGGCAGGTTGTGGGTTCAATCCCCGGATAGAACGATAGATCGATAGAAACACACAGGCATGTGTTATAAAAGCAAAAATATGTATTGATCAAGTCAAAACTGACCTGACTAAAAGTTCTTCCTTTTTTCATTATTATTTTTTCTATCTATAATAATTGAAAGTTCAGTTAGTTCTAATATTCTTTTACATGGAGACAAAGTTACGAGGTGATTTGAAAAAAAACAAGGTGAATAAGAAACGAGCGCATCGGACTCTAATAATGGCGTCTATTGCAGTTTGTCCGATTGATGGTGCCGTAGCGTGACGTCATTTGTCACCGGCAGATGATTTGCATTTTGATTGCGAACAGCCAATCAGAATCACTACGTTTTACATATGGCAATTGATGGCACTAAGTTCTATAAATCAGATCTAAAAAGCACAGTGACTTATTTTTTTGCAGTTTATTTTCTTCGTTTTACTTAGGTTTGTTCCTGCTTGTATTTTGTGTCTATGATTTGCATTTTATTTTATAAAACCGTGACAGTGAGTATTGTAACGAACAATAACTTCTCAGCCCTTTTAATTGTTGTCAATGGTGTAAAGACAATTGAGCTGCTTGGCAGAGTGGTGACACGCACACTAATGTTCTTACGCGAAGTTCAAAGTGCGACAGGAACTTATTATTTGAGTGTTGTTGCTTACAATCAAGTGATGTTATGAACTGCCCTGCTTGCTAAATGATGTCAACTTATGTATTAAAGTCCTGATATTTGTAATGCGTTACCAGTCTCAGTAACTGTAATAATATTACAAAACAATTTGGAGTAGCAAGTTACATTACGTCGTTACTGCCTAAACGTAATATATTACTGTACTGCGTTACTTTTGTAAGGCGTTACCCCAACACTGTATGTATATATATATATATATATATATATATATATATATATATATATATATATATATATATATATATATATATATATATATATATATATATATTAGGGATGGGACGAGACAAAAATCACACGAGACGAGATGTCTCACGAGATTGAGTCCGCGAGAACGAGACGAGATTTTTGCTAAATTTCGAATATAAAAAAATACCTAATGTAATTTTTTCTGTTTTCAAAATGTTTTTTAAAAAAACCGATTGCAAGAAAATTAATCATGTAGCTCTAAAGTGTAAATGCAAACAGGAGTCACTTTCGTTACATGCTCTCAAATATTGCTGCAATAACAGCTAAAGCTGAGATCGTTCTTCTTACTGAATACTTTGACAAAATCCAACTGTGCTCGTGGGGCAGTAACTCAATTGTATATAGTGTTTTATGTTTATTTATTGGCTTTATTTATTTATATTTTTACTTATATTTTATATATTTGTTGATATTTCTTGATATATTTATTAATAGATGTATCACTGCTTCTTATTGTTTTTTTTATTTGTTGTATTGTTTTTGCTTTGTTACAGCTTTAGCTGTTATGAAATGCGCTATATAAATAAAATTGTATTGTATTGTAGAGTTCAACTTGTTTCTCAGTTGATCTTCAACAGGAGGAATGTCACTGCGTCTGTGTCAAGATTTCTGCAACTCGTTGTAGTTCTGGGCTCCTCAGAGCTGCAGATACGGCACCCCGCTGCTCTAGGTCGCGAGCCATCATGTCCAAAGAGTTGTTCTAGCGAGTGATTACGTCCATAATTAGGTTGTGCGCGTGCAGCTCGAGCTGTCTTTATTTAGACGTCAAAAGTGCTGCTGCTGTTGAGCATCGGTGAAAAAAAGAAACTATACGCTTGACACGTCCAAACAAACATGATACGCGGCCAACTTTGGACAAGCTGCACTAGCGTTGCGTTCATTGCCTGCACGATAAGCATTTAATGTGTGGCTCGAAGCCAGCCTCACATATCGCCACATCCATGTTGCGAGCGTTGTCGGTCACAGCAGCGACTGCGTGATTTGGCCTCGGAAGTTCCCATTCGGTAACAGCTCCTTTTAGGACATCTGCTATATTCACCCGGACTCCAAAACACCGTCAAAAGAAAATAGATCTCGTGCTGTGCAGGGACGAGAAATCTCGTGGCGTTCTAATCCCGCGAGATCTTGTCCCATCCCCTGTAACTACTGTGCTCATTTTAAGAGATGCTCCTTTTTGCATGAAGCAATCATTGTCGGAATTGAAAGAGGTACATTTAGGCTACGTTTATGTGATGCCGATCTGAACAGAAGGCGCAGAAGTGGCATCTCGTCTCCACTTTTTAATTCACGTTTACACGACCGTTTATCAAATAAATTAAATATGTGTGCATATAGTGTGCATACGTTGACGCAAGAGTGTGTGGAATTTTATTGTGTGTGTAGGGCAGGTGGCTAGGTGGTGCTGTGATGCAACTCCACCATGTCCGTGCACATGCGTAAAATCTCAGTCTGCATTCTCCGTTGATGATCTGAAAACCAAAATGATGGCTACTAGCAAAAAAATAGTAGATAAGGAGAGTCTGTAAAATTGTTGGATGGACTCCTGTTGGGTTATCAAAGCAGCCAGAACAGCTTGAAGGGCCGATGGATGGATATAGTCAGACATGTTTGTTTACTTCCCTGTACTGGGACATGTTTGTGACGTTAACGAGTAGATGTGAGCAGTGAGTGGAGTTTTGGGCCATGTATATGGCAACACAACGGTGGAGCGTATTCAACTTTTTTACCCTGGAGGGTGGTTTCAAATTTTGGCGTGTTCAAGCCCCCAAAACTTTGTTACCATCTAAATGAAAGGCACTTCCGATGAGTTTTTACCCACGTGCGTCCTCATATAAACGGGCCCTTAGCCTCTGCTGAGTCTCATGAGAGGGATTTCCATTTATGTTTATTGCTTGAAATAGAATCGGGACAGGCTTGCTGAATGAAAAATAACCTGACGTTAAAGATGCAGTCTGCTATCTTCAAGCTTCTAACAAGATTTGAAAATTGACTCACTACTCCTTGTACTGTATACAACCAGACATTATCCAAGGTTGCTACGTTGGTAGTATGGCTCATGTACGAATATTGCCAAACATGAAATGTTACCGGTTTGATGTTGTACAATGGGGGTGTCAAAGTCAAATGGACGGAGGGCCAAATACAACATTTTGCGACAAGCCGAGGGCCGGACTGATAGAATGTTCATTGACATTTTTTTAAATGTCCAGATTGGATCGGGTCCTTCGTGCCTGCTGATGATGTCACGTTTTATATATCTGTAATATATTTCTTTCCGTCTATGTTTGTCACCCACCTGGCTGTTGTGTTTTCTTCTTCGGAGTTACTAAATAAAAAATAAAATAAAGCACATTACTGCTACTTTTGCGAGGCAGCTCGTACGTCACTTTCGTTTGCGTTTCTCCTGCCAAACTGGAAACAATTTTCTGCTTGACTCGGGTTGCAAGATTGTATGAACTGTACATAATGTGAAGTAAAACGGAAAGGATCATATGATTGGCAAGGTATGAATGTGGGTGATCCTGTCAGAAAACACAGGCCCGTAATCCACTTGACACGTCTATTTATTGTGGTCTACAACAACAGACAAAGAATAACCTAGCAACATCATCCAATACATAGCCATTTGTTAACTATATGCCTAAACATTACAATTCACTGTATTAAGAAATTAATCAGCCAAACAATACATACAATACACATTCACACGTTTCATCACTAGAATAGTTAGCATATGAGCCAAAATACTAGTGTTCATCAACGTGACATCACTCACGAGAACATATCTAGGCTATTATGTACAGCAGTTACCTGACACAAACTTAAAGTATTAAACTCACCTTTTAACATTTACACACAAGAACAAACGTGGTGAAACCTGCAACTACTGAGTTTGCTGGCATGAACAAACTACGAGCTGTGTCGAAGGAGAAAAGAGAAAAAAAAAGTCACTCACTATCAACACTTAGCGCTCGAATAGCGTTCAATGCCTGCTCACAGTGTGGGACATCTCAGTACTACGTCGAAACTCAATGAATTTATCAAATGCCAACAATTACTAATAATAAAACGTGAGATTTCTAACATGAAGTATTTCTAATAAAGTGTGTTTTACTCCAAATAACTTTTCACCACAATCCGATTCTGAAAGCCACGAAAAGTGACGTGAAGTCTTCAGTCAGCATGTAGAATAGCCATGGGGTGGCAAACATTGATGCAAAGAAATATATTACAGAAATAATGTAACGAATTGGGTTATCTGTGTTGTGGTCGAATTTGTGTCTTGCCAAGTTGTGTTGTTTCCTAGGTTGATGAATGCATCGCGCGGCTCTCTTGATGGGAGGGCATGCGAGCGAGAGTAGCGGAGGACGAACAAGAGAGTCGTTGCTCTTTTTTGACTGAACGGTTGTCGTACTGTATTGGCGTCGGCTGTGGCCCACAGTAGCCGGTTGGACTAATAAAAACATGATAATTAAACTACGTCTGACAGCGTGTTCTTTAAAGTAGCTACAATATATTTTAAAGCGTGACGTCTTCGGCAGGCGCGAAGGACCCGATCAGATCTGCTACCCACACCGGCTTGCTGCGGGCCGGATCTAATAATAAACCAACATCATCCCAGGGGCCGTAGAAAACCTTCTCGCGGGCCGGAAAATCTGGACTTTGACATCGAGACGGGACATGAGCGAAGGCTGTGTTTTTATTGATCTATTTTTAAATTTCATTGAAGAACTCAGAACATATACAGTACAGTAAACACAACAGCCAGGAGGTGACAAACAGAGGGAAGGAAATAAGGCACACAAACGCAAAGTTTTCTGTGCTTTGGAATTTGTGGATTGACCAATAGTTGCAATATACTGTATTGCTTGTCTTTATTTTCAAACATATAAAAATTTGGTTTCTGATTACTGTATCGATATTTACACAACAGTACAAGATTAATAATATAAAATGTATTTTTTTCCAGAGTTGTTGAAGCCAAACAATATATCTTCAAAACAAAGGGAAGGAAGTTTGTATAATAACAAAAATAAAATGAAAAATATTTTCCCAGAATTTTTGAAAATATGGGCAATCCCGTAGGGTTCGGCGTTTTTTGCGGCGGCGATGGCGGACCTCACTAGGTTAATTGATCAAAATTCAATTACAATTACCATTATTACCCTCCATGATTACAAAATTGGCATAATCGTAAAACCGATTATCAATATGCATTTATATCCAACGCACACAAAGAAATCATACTTGAATGTATACATTTGCACCTTTTTATTTTATAATACTGTGGCCAATTTGATAAATTTTGTTTGGTCCAAAAGGAACTTACTTAGTGTTTCAAAGAAATTTAATTTTTTTAACAGGCCCTGCAACTCAATTACGTTAAATATGAATTTAATGTATTTTTACAAAACAACACATTGTATAGTTTTAATAAGATGCCATTAGGAAATAAAAATGAAAACTGAAAAAAAAAACTTAAAAAATAGTCGGAGAAAAAAATGAGCACCAAACAACAACCTCTGGTGCTCATTTGAGGACCACGCCAATTTTTTATTTGCACCGCTCATCAATAAAGGCTTCCATGGTGGGCTTAAGTTAATTTTATGACTTGATCATCAGACATGTCAGGCTTCAATTTGTTATATTTCTTAAAAAATATATATATATACTGTGTATATTTTAGACCTGCAGATAAGGAGATAGCGGCATATGCCCTTTACAGGGAAATGTGAGCCTTGGGTGTCTAGTGTCAGTAGTTTGACTTCCTCTCATGCATGACTAAGAGGGGTGAGAATGCATAGAGTACAAGCTCTGTTTATCTGTATGCTATCAGGTTTCTATGTGTGTACTAATATATATATATATATATATATATATATATATATATACACACACACATACACAACAGGTTTGCTTTCATGTTGTTTTAATGTTCAGTTCAGACTTTTTCCAGAGGAGGTCAGTATTGTAAAACAATCGACAGGAAAACATTGCACATACGTAGGAAAGTGATTGAATGTATGGGAGCCAAAAACATCAGTGAGTGAGTCATGAAAAATACATTTTAACATTGTTAGAAAAAATACATATTGACACCAAAACACATTAAATTGAACCCCCCCCCCAAAAAAAGAAAATTAAATATGAAAACGAGAGTTGAAATTGAAGTATGCCGACCTTCCTTATATCAGATGTCATTGTGACATAACATGGAGACGATCCCTCTTCCTAAAGTGAATGTTAAGTTAAAATCCTGTAGGATCCCGCAGTGTATCGGCAAAAATAGTTGTGTCCGCAAGTCTCTACTTTTGTTTAATGGCGTACCAAGTCTATTTTATATTAATATGGCCACAATTTGCATGCAGTTAGTTGAAATCCGATGAACTGCAAATTATTGTCATTACAAATACTGTACTTTGACTATGTACTCCAAACACTTTCAGCCAAAGCAATGAAAAGTCAAGATTTTGTCAGAACTTACTAAAACACTATTATTGATTGGCTGATTAGTTTTTTAATTTCTTTCTTTGTGTCATCTTCTTCATCATTATCTTCATCATCTTCTATTATTGTTACAAAAGGTAACCTCATCATTAGGGTTGGGCATCGTTTGAATTTGGCCGATTCCGGTTCCGATTCTGGTTCATAACGATTCTCGATTCCGATTCTTAAGGCAACACTGCGTCATATGTCAGTTTTTGTTGATTATGGCGGCGCCATGTAGACAAAACATGTAGTGTTTTGACAAAAATCAACCACATTTCGCATGCGTGCTAGCGCGTAGTGTCATGAAATCCTGAGCCGTCCTTATAGCGAAAGGAGGAAGTGAGTATGCCGTAAAGCAATTCAGGACATTTGTATTTTTTGGTGTGCCAGGGTTGATTCCATCCTCCTCAAAGTTGCTTTGTGCCAGTAAAAACGACACAGACACCCTCAGAGAATGAAGTCCCATTCAACTACTGTAAGTCAATGTTTCATCAAAAGAGTTGTAAAAACATTTTATTAAGGTCAATTTCTTGCCCAGTGCTGCTTTAACAAAAGAAGTAGTTATTTTTACTTCTCTGTTCTTTAATTTAATGAACTTTTTACTATTTGTGAACTTTACCATGGATTACGCAAAGGGCTATTTTTAACCAGTATATTTATATCAAAACATTTTTTGTGTTATTATTTAATATTATTTTTCACAAGAGCTTTATTTTTGAGAAATTCAAAACAATACAATAATGCAGCAAAAAACTGCAACTAATTAAACTGTACTAATAAACTTTACCATCAGAGGGTGCTCGAACTGCACACATGGAAAACAACTGGGGCTTTTAACCATATTTGCTGCTATTAATATTGTGACACGACGATATATTGTGGCAATTTTAATATATCGATATCACAATATTGCCGATGTCTTTGGTTGTCTTATTTTTAAATACTGTATTTTTAAACATGTAAAGCACTTATCTTGAGTTATCTTGTGTGTCATGGTTGCATGGTAGAGGACTCAAATGCAGGGAGGCAGGAAAAGCAGGGCGTAATGAACAAAATAGTGATGGGAGAGCAACACTGATGCATCAGCACTGTGCCGAGTTCTCAAGTGTGAAACCCCGTTTTGGTGCGTGTATCGCTTTAACAAAAAATCATGTGACCAATACAGGAAGTGTGTCGTTTGGCTATGCCGTGTCAAATTGTGTTTTTAAGGCAACAAACTGTATCGACATGTTGTGGGTTTGTTGGATGGAGATTGGACACTTTGGTTAACAAAATCTCATACATAAATTACACGTTATCTCTAAATTTTATTAGATACATTTATTACATGCTCCTTTGAGCCTTTACACAAACAAGCAGATTCTCATCAACAACCCCACTCAGCAAACAAATGGAGCAAATACAATATACAAAGATCATATTTTAAGTACAAAACTAGCAATTGAATAAAGATTTAATATTAGTTCACAAGCTTATGTTGGGTCAGCATGCAAGTTGTTCCATCATATTTTCATATTGTTTATATCTGCATTGATTTTAGAGCTACAGTAGAGGTCACTATTAAACCAACGCAGTGTCAATATAGTGTCAACACAGTTTATTAAATGTGTCAATACACTCTTTGAGGTACCATCATCCCACCACCAGAACAACATTTATTAACAAAAACCATCATAAACCAGGTCCTAAGAAACCCAAAACTCAAAGTAACAAGGAAACACACTGAAACAAACACAGCACTGGGAGAAACAAAACAACATGACAGCAACAACAAGCCAACAAGGACTGAAAGAAAACTAGGAACTTAAATACAGCCATACTGACGAGGCAACGAGAAACACCTGGACCAGACACACAAGGTAGGAAGGACCTGATTGGCTAACACTAGGGGGTGGAGTTGACACAAGTGGACAGAATCATTGACGAGACAGACACAGAACTACTGAGAAAACAAAATTAAAAAAGCCCAAACATGACATGAAATGCGTTACATAAATAAAGCTAACTGGCCTATAGTGAACTTATAACCACAATGTTAAAAAGAATATTGACTTTATAGCTTCATATCTGTGGATGGAAGATGAGGCCTACATTTTAAAGCCCTTCTCTAAATTGATGCTAAGAGATCTGGAGCAGGCGCCATACTTCATGCCAACTGTCTTTCCCTGCATCATGCCTCCTTACAGTTATACGTTAACTCTACGCTTCTGAGCTGGCACCTACAAGTGTAGCTTTTTTTTTTGTTCTTCATCATCCATGTTTCATATGGTCCTTCAGTAATGCTTTATTATTCTGGGGAGGGGAGTGCCGAGGTAGGCCAATGGTATAATCCTGGCTGGCTGCCAGGTGTTGAGAATAAATCGAGTATGGAGAGGTCAGAGGGCTGGATGGAAGCAGGGAAACATTCCGGAGTCTGCTGCTGCCCCGGGCAACAGCCTCCACTGACAACACCACTGAGATGAATTCATGGATTTGATAGCATCCCCCCAAAAAGACAAATTACAAATAGAGCAGTCCCCATTTGCTATAAAACACAGTTTTAATCTTTAGAATTTGAAATCAAATCAAAAGTGTGGCAAAGCAGTTACATTTTCAGTTTTACAAAGCATTTTTTACTTTCATGGACTTTTCCAGATGAATGAAATCAGTCAACTATGTTGCCCAGCTGCTTTGAGTTGTCCAGCTGAGAGCAGCAGAGAGCTGCACATTGAAAGTGTACTGCCGGGATAGTGACTGTTAGATTGTTGTTGCCACTTTCGGCTTATCCCATCAGGGGTCGCCACAGCCAGTCACTAGCATGATTTGTTTGCCACAGTTTTTACACTGGATGCCCTTCCTGACACAGCCCACACAATTTTTAGCTGAACTTGGGACCAGCAGTGTCTGGGTATTGGTGAAGCGGACAGGAATCAGCAGCAGCATGTCATGCAATAAATGGACCATGAGGACAATAAAACATCAATTCAAATTAATCAAAGAAGAATTGAATTATAGTAATAGGTGTAACAAAAAACGTTTTTAACTTGAAAACCGCTTTTTTTTTTTCATTTGAAAGGTGCGAGTGCGTCGAATTGAACCGAATTGAATCTTTCCACTTTGAAATTTATGGAGACACGTATTGTCTTAGATGGAATTGGCACATATCCAGTACTGACAAGTTCATTCCAATGTGTTTAGAATATTTTAAAAAAGTAATTGCATCATACACTATCGAACTGAGCCATTCTAGATCGAATCGAAATCTTACTGAGCCGACCAAACCAAATCGTTCCACTTTCAAATCGAACAGTCCTTCAATCGTAAACTGTATCAAATCGTCTTTTGTTGAGAAATTCACACCCCTATTGGACACTATATAAATGTATTGAACTAAACAAATTACACAATAGTCTCCCACTTTTTTGCTGATCCCATTGGTCACTTTGCATAAAATGTACTAATCTTTTTTAATCTATTTATTTCATCCAATTTCCATAGCCTCCCGCTTGTCCTCATTAGAGTTGTGAGTAACTGGAGCTTTGCCCAGTTTACTTCAGCTGAAAGGCCACTCAGTTTTACTTCAAAATATTTTCATACAATTTACAAATCATTGATGTCCTGTGAAAAACACTGATGTCCATTTTTTTCATTTTTCATTTTTTTTTTTACGTGAATGGGGTTTCCACGTTACAAACATCCCATTAATGTGAAAATTTAAAAAAAAAAAATTACAAAATTGGACATTTGTATTTTTAACAGGACAGCGATGAAATGTGTTGATTGTCTTGGTTTTTGATCTGTAACTCTCAATACTGTTTTTTTTTAAATGAGCTTTTTATAGCATACTGGATTGTTTGAGATTTGTAACATTGATTATTCGAAGTCCCTGTTAGTTCTATAAATGTCGTGCCATGCTTACTGAGTGGGATCCAGAGTTTAGTCTAATATCTGCAGACAAAGCAGCGATGAGGATGAAGAAATCCTGGCAGTATACAAAAGGTCGCAACTCTGTTCAGATGACGCGCGCTGACAAAACTAACAATTTGGCCACAGGCTACTTTCTAAATGGAGCTGCGCTGTAGTTGAGATTAAAATATATGCAGCAGATCGGATCCTCTGAGACAAAGCATCTTATTTGCTCAAAGCTGCTAGCTAGTCAGACAGATGTTGTCAGGATCATTCAAGTTTTTGATGCCGCTTGTCTCGTCTATTTTGTCCGTTTTGTCTTGATATTGACCTGCTGTACTTCAGGTTTGTGCATTCCATGGTTCCACAAGAATGATGTTATATGGCTCTTTGTTGTGCAGATGTGTCAAACATAAACTAATGAGTTTAGCAGTGTCATACAATACACCAATTTCCTTTTCTAAATGTTCCGTTCCCCTTTTTTTCATTCTACCATGAAAAGGCGGCCGCGAGGAGACTAATAGACACGTTTGCTTGCTGCACCACAGCTGTAACTCATTCAAACTGCTGCATTACAATGCAAATCAAAGGGCGGATATGTCACATTGACCTTTCCAGGTATAATAAGGCCAGGGGAAAGTGAAGCTTTTACTTAACACGACTGAATGTTAAACACAATAGCAGTCGCTTTAATTTATTGGCGTGTTTGTTATTATTGTATTTTTAGCTTTCTTTGGTCGTGTGCCCTATTTGTAATACAAAGTAAATAAAACCAGAGTGAAGTGTATGCTTGTAGCATTCAGAGGATTTGTGGCCTTCATCATGTTTACTTCAGTTGGATCACTTGAAGGGACACTTGGGTGAGCATAACATTGGCACTTCTATAACAGGTTTGCATGTAAAAATGACATCAGTACTAAAATGCCCCCCAAAAGACTGTAGTGATTTAAGGGCTTTTTTTGTGATTAGGTTTACGACAAATTGTCCCGCCCCTTTTTGGGCCGTGGCTTATGTTGTGTTTTCGGTCTCAGCTGTCTACGTCACAGGAGGGAGCCAAGCGTGGTAATTTTGCTCGCTTTGTCAGTTCTGTTGTCTAAAATGGCGACCGATCGCCACCAAAATGCAAATGCACATTACTACTCTTGTCCACTTCAACCTGTCAAGGTATAAAAGTGTTCTGCACAATAGTTTGGATTTATTGACATCAAATGTGATGTCATCGTGATCACCTCCACAAAATCAAAAATACCGTGGCGATCGCTTCTCCATTTACACAGGCTGAAGTGGACAAGAGCAGGAATGCGCACACGAACCCCGACTGGTTATATTTCGGACATTTAGCGACGCTAAACTCGTGTCAACTCTCAGGAGGCAGACAGCGACTGGCAAAGGGCAAGCATGGATCTTTATTTCCCCACCTCCCCCTTCTCTCCCCGGCTAACAGTAGAATAACGGTACAGCTAATAGCAACAACTAGCTTCAGGTCGTTAAAACAAAAGGTGCTAGCACAACAACATTAGCTCCTTACTGTCCGCGCAGCGTGTGGAGATGATCATGAGCCTGCGTCTTCATGTCGCGGGGTTGCCTCCCATGCAGTCGCGTGCGTTGTCCGACACCGCCTGCAGACGCGAGAGTGAAGCGGCGTTAGAGTGAGGTAAGACCTCATCAAACACCGTTGGTGGCTTGAACGTGCGCATCCGACTCCACAGCCGAGTGTGGCCGCATTGGAACACACCATTTCGGCTGTCACGTTCCATTGGACGGCGTGTTGTCGGTCGAAAAACTGTGGCCATTCCTCACCCAAATAAATGTGCACGTCTACTCATTCCCACTTCAGTCTCTGTAAATAATCCAACTGGTGTTAAATGCCTCGCCCATCCTAACTGTGATCAGCAAAGAAGCAGCGTTTTTTTTTTTTTTTTTTAGCAAAGAAGCACTGTAAATCTATGTAGCTCTGCTCACTTCCAAATTTCCTCATTCTCATATTAATCAGACACGCAGAGGTTAATCCTTTTGATATGTTGAAGTGGACATTAATAGGGACGTCCACATAAATTTTGGTGCTAATTGATCACCGTTTTTGGACGTTATAAGCAATGAAACTACAATGATTTCCAATGGAGAATTTGTAATCGGTTCCTCCAGTGATTCTGACCGAACAAAGATAGAATGGTAGGGGGCGCGGCCATTCTCCTCATTAACAAGAGGCGTTATTCATTGGGTCACTTATTTCCTAGTTTCTCCCAAATTTGTTGTTAAATAGAAAATGACAACCCTTTCCATTTTCCCTAATAAAAAAAAATATATAAAATGAATTTGTTAGTGAAAAAATGGCCATCCGGCCCAACCAGCCCTTTAAGTGTAAGTGTATCTCTACACTAGGGATAGACCGGTTAGCGGCGCCGATATTCGGCATTTTTCGGTATCGGCCTTTTTTAAAAATATGATGGCTGAAAATAAATCAATTTAAAACTGTGTTAACTTCAAGGAGCTATTTATGTAGTTGTCAGTTAACTTTATAAGAGATTCTACTAACCCTGGGAACATTCTGCCCTTTTTTGTTTTTGTTTGAAATCAAAACAAAGATAAATGAAATTTTCACATTTCTGTCATTTTTAAATTTTGGAGGACTTTCTTTATTGTAGAAAATATCGGGAGCTATTGTTTAAGTTTTCATTTAACTTTATAAGACATGCTGAAGACCCTGGGAGCTCCCTGAACTTTGTTGGAATTCTAAAGCAAAGATTTATATTGTCAAAAATTTATATTAATAATTTTAAAAAATCAGCATTATGCAATCTGAAAAAAAAGTTTAATAAACATATGCTTAAATGCTTTTAATCAAAAGTTAAGAGTTTAAATTTTTTTTTAGATTTTGACACCAATATTTTACCTTTTAACTGAAAATGAATATGGGCTTCAAATATCGGTTATCAGCCCCCTTGCCTAACTAATAATCAGTATTGGTATCGGCCCTGAAAAAAAACATATCGGTCTATCTCTACTCTAAACACTTAACTAAGAACGCCTGCTTTTGTATGCTGGATCAGGTATTGCATGGTTTCAATCTGGGTTTTTCCCCCACCACACCACTATAGTAATATTCAAGGGATGACGACTACTGTACATCATAAGGTAACCCGATGTTTCTTTATTTTTTCCTGAATGGGCCTGAACTGCTGCTTCACAGCAGCAGCCATTGTTAAGCTTGAAGCCTGTGCCAAGGATTGACGCCTAAAGGGTTGCTCCCACCATATATCCCATCTGTCACCCTAGCATTTTTTTCTGAAGCTGGTGGACTACGGCATGCCAGTTAATTGTAGCCTATCAGTAACAAAAGTCATTCTTCAACATGAAGAACCGCCAGTTAACAAAGGATTGCCTTCCTGTTGGCTGCATTAGCCTGCGGCCTTTCCCACTCCTCTCTGACTAGATGTCATTGCTTTATTGATCAAGGTTAACACTTTGCGAGATCTATAGAGTGGTAGGTGTATTAATAGATGACAAGGATAGTTGGAATTCGCACATTAAACAAACACGACTTTGTAGAAGTATTTCCGTCTTGGCCTAAGAAACACATGCTCTGAACCATAAAACACTATACAGGGGTACTACAACTTATAAACTTGATTGGTTCCATGACCCCGTTTGTAACTTGAATCGTTCGTAAAACGACTTAAATTTTCCCATTGAAATGAATGGAAATGCAATTAATCCGTTCCAGCCCCCAAATCATATATGGTGGCACGGTGGTCGACTGGTTAGCACATATCCGCCTCCTTACCGTGCAGAGGTCGTGGGTTCGAATCCGGACCCGGCCTTCCTGTGTGGAATTTGCATGTTCTCCCCACGCCTGCGTGGGTTTTCTCCCGGTACTCCGGTTTCCTCCCACATTCCAAAAACATGCATGGTAGGTTAATTGGACACTCTAAACTAGGGCTGTGCATGTCATGTCATGTCATCTTCCAAACCGCTTATCCTATATAGGGTCGCGGGGAGTTGCTGGAGCCTATCCCAGCCGTCAATGGGCGAAGGCAGACTACACCCCGAACTGGTCGCCAGCCAGTCGCAGGGCACACATAGACACTGTCACTGAGCGGGAATCGATCCCACGCTGCCCGCACACAACTCAGGCGTGTGTACCACTACACTATCAGCGGACGCTAGGGCTGTGCAATTAATCGAAATCAATTACCATTTTGATTATTACACTCCACGGTAACAACATTTGCATAATCGTAAATAAATGATTATTAATACAAATTTTGAGTTGTTTTGAGGCATGCAAACACGAGTTACTTCGCCACGCTGCCCTCTCCAAGCTACCTAGCTAGCTAGCTAGTCAGACAGCCAGTCCGCACCCCGCAAGTCACACTGCACACGCTCCTACTCAACGTTTTAACAGAGTAACAGACCTAAAAATGGCACAAGACCCACCACAGGAACGACTTGTAAACAAGCAAGGCAAGTCGAAATCGCTTATTTGGTTACATTTTGGGTTTGCCATGGAAGACGGCGAGCAAAGACGTATAAAGTGCAAGTTGTCTCTGCATCCACCGGCAACACAACAAATCTATTCAACCATTGTTTGGTTTACGATGATGTTATGGTACAACAAAGCAAGAAAACACAGAGTTAGATTTGGCGTCGTCCGCTATCGGCACAAGGGATTTATTTTAAATAACATATCTTATGCAAATATACACTACTTTTACTAGTACAAAAATAGAAACCATGCTAAACATTATGACTGTGACTTAAGTTAAATTTCTTGTGTAGTCTATAATATGAAGTTAAATTTTTTGTGTTCATTTTTGTTTCAAATTGCTTCAAATGCAATTTGCAAACACATTATTGGTCATTATATTGTTATACAGTTTATATATGGCCTCCTGTAATTTAGAAGTATTGTATAGATTACATACAAGTATGTAACAGTCAACATTGAAATTAGTTTGACACAACCAGCATATTAAATTTATAATTTATCAGAAGCAAATTACTTTAACTTTGTTTGCTATGTGTAAATATTACTAAATATAACAAAACAGGCTCCAGACAAAGGCCTAAATGTATAGATGAATAGCATGTCTGTTATTCTATCAAAATTGGCATTTTACTCCAAGCAGTTTACTACTTTGGCAATTTATAAGTGCATAGCAAGTTAACTTGTTTGTTTAGAACTCCACAAACCATACTTTAATTTATATATTTGCACTTAATTAAAAAAAAAAAAAAATTAATAAATGTTGTTGGGTCCAAAACGAACTTAAATTATCATAGCGTTTCAAGCGTTTTTACATGTTTAAACCTGTTCTTGTTTTGTAGCAAAAAATAAATAATCGTGATTTCAGTTATAACCAAAATAATCGTGATTAAATTTTTTTTCATAATCGAGCAGCCCTACTCTAAACTGCCCATAGGTGTGATTACGAGTGTGAGTGTGAATGATTGTTTGTCACTGTGTGCCCTCCGATTGGCTGGCAACCATTTCAGGGTGTGCCCTGCCTGCTGCCCGAAGACAGTTGGGATAGGCTCCACAGTACCCCTGTGACCCTTGTGAGGATGAGCTGTTTGGATAATGGATGGATGGGTGTGTGTGTATATATATATATATATATATATATATATATATATATATATATATATATATATATATATATATATATATATATATATATATATATATATATATATATGATATAAAAAATACTTATACTGTATATATATATATATATATATATATATATATATATATGTATGATATAAAAAATACTTATACTGTATATATATATATATATATATATATATATATATATATATATATATATATATATATATATATACGCACAACTAATCACTTTTTTTAATAATCATTCTCTCGATTGTTTGGCGATTCATTGATGAATCGAATTAAAAGCTGTTTTAATTTCCATTTTTTTTTCAAAAACTGAACATTATTTCAAATTGACAGTGCAGAAAAGGAACATTTGTTTGGTCAGTGACATGTCAGAAAACAGGCAAAAATGTTTTTGTTTTTCAAAGTGAAAGCAGATATTTACAAATGTTTTATTTTGATTCAAAACAAAGATGATCAGTATGTTCGCTTGGAGTACTACAGAATCCTGACAATATTTTCCCTTGAGGGGCTTAAATTGAGAGGATTTTGACCATTTTTGTGATCTTAATCATTGCACCATTAAACATAAGAGTTTAGTTTATTTCTTGATCTATTGTATTTATCTTATTTTATCTGTTTTTTATATGTTCTTGTTTTTTTTTCTATTTATATGTTCAATTAAAGCAATGAACCAATCACTCAATAGTTTTGTAGATTGTCATCTCATGTGACTACTCGGATAGTGGAAGTGAAGGGTTTGACATAGAAAAGCACAAATGCCGCCACAATGATGATTGATGGTTCTCCAAATGTATACTGAAATGCAAATTATCAAAAATAATTTTATTTCGTTAACTTAATTTGAACACTTAATTCTTAGTCATTGTTTTATTTATTTATTTTTTTTACTCAAATGAAACCAAAATAAATGTTGTCACTGTCATGTGATGAACACTTATCCCCATTTTTTAAGAATGTTTCTTATTTTTCATAAATGGTGTTTCCGCTTTAGAGTCATCGCAATAACATGGAAATAAAAAAAAAATTCCAAATGAAAAAAAAAAGTAATTAATATGAAGTAGGGGTGTAACCGATACATCTGTTTAATCGATGAATCGATGTGTCTGCCCCGTGAGGCACTGGACTCGTGCACATCGATGCTTTCCACACATCTAGACAAAATCATTTTTATTCTGAGTTATTGATTGAAAGAATGATTATAATTAATTAATTAATTGATTATTAATATTAATTAATTAATTACAGATCAACATACTGTATATTATGTCCTCGAGGATGGAGGAGTTTTTTAAGAATGCATTTGTTTCAGTGGAAACACTGGATTTTGCAAGCAAGTAGCTCATCTTGACAAGACGGTTGCCATGAACAGCCTTTGCAAATGTTGAGTGACTGACGGACCAGCTGACTAACTGACGGTCTTAATTGACGGATGACCAACTATCGATTACAATTTGGTTTGACCTGACAGATGACGAATGACGGACCAGCAAAATTTTGTTGAAGTTTGTAGAAGTTTGTTGACGGAAATGCAAACGGAAGCCCGTTTAAAATGCTAGGCAGGCCGGCCTATCGGAGATTACTATTTGTAACGCTGGAACTGCACAAATGGAAAACAACTTGGGCGTTTAAACAGATTTGCTGCCATTAATATCGTGACATCACGACGATGATATATCGTGGCCGATATTGTGACACCTCTAATTTGAAGAAAATGAAATGAGAAATCCATTTCGCGATCTGTCAATTTGCGTCGTGATTCCCAACCAAGGTCTTGTGGCACATTAGTGTGCAATGAGAAAACATAAACACAGGGGAGGCCTGGTTCCTGGGAAATGATCTGAAAATTATTATTCATCAATTTCAGATTTATCTTTGTTCGTCTATCTATGCTAGCTAGGTATACTGACAGGCAGAACAATTGAAATGTTCTTCGATTATCCACCTGTTGACATATGCATAGACAATACAACCGAATAAGTTATGGCTTCTTGCGAACATTTCAGCTTTGAGTTCAATTTAACAGATTTTACACCGAGTAAGTACATTTTGAGTGAATTGATGCTAGATCATCATTATTTCAAACTTCAGACACATAATTAATGAACCCTCATCACAGATGCATTTGTTTGTTTGTTTGTTTTGCTTATTTACACATTGTTGAACAAAAATTTGAATATAAAAAGCGCAAAATACATCACATGTGCAGGTAAGGTAGAAACCCATGACGCTAGCCGATGTATGCTAACTGGCCTCAGCAATCGATATTCTTGCAAGTAGATGGAACAAGGTGTTTAATAATGTAAGGAAAATCTAAGAATTTCATGGGGGTTTTTTTGTCTCGCATTTAAAGAATTTTTTTTTCTGTATGCACCAACATTGCGGATATTATTAAAAGCTCCTAATAGGGATGACATATAATAGGTGAGGACGTGAGCGGGGGAATAGTATGTATCGCCATCCTTGGCGCAGATCACAATCTCCTTCTCTCTTTGTCATCTGTCACCATCTCCTACAACCAACCCCCTTCTTTCCTTTCAGCACCTCAGCAGATGGGCACTAGGCATCTCTCACTCTGTCTCTCCCACTCCCACTCTCTGTGGGGAGCAGTCTTTTGATAGTTTCACTCGCCCTGCGATCTACATCCCCTCCCGCTGCCTCAGGGGCTCGCTCCCCATTGTCTCTATTGTTTTCTCTTGAAAGTGGGTTAAGACAGACAGCAGCAGTGGACAGAAGGGATGAAGGGCTGAGAAAGCTGGGGGCAGTGATTGCTAAAATGACCAGATCAACCTAGAGGGGTGGGGCATAGGAGTTCAAGACTGAAATGATGAGGTGACGGGGGAGGGGGGAGGATTTGTAAAATAGGAACAGATTAGTGAGAGATGAGATGGATAAAACACATGGTCGCATTTGGGTATTGATTTATGTGAAGGGCTACCAATTTGACATACACTTTTGGAATAATAAAATTGCTCTAATACTTTGGGGATAAATCATCTCAATCTCATTGCAACCGGTAGCGCGTGACTACGAATGCTACCATTTAGCCATTCGTTACAATTCTGATCTTTAACAAAATATTACCAAATGTGCAACAATGCAAGTGTGACTTAAAAAAGAATAGCAACAACAACACATTTATTTAGCTAATTGGTAATTGACGCTCTTATTTTTTTCTTTTGGAATAGGAACACACGGAAACACACACAAGCACACACACAAAGCTGTGAGGTATTGTTAGACCAGGCCCGCAGCCTACTCTTGTGGTCCTTGGGGGCTACCTGGGGCATCACTTTGGTGGAGGCCTGGAGATACAAAAGTACAAAGACCAGAGTGCATGGTCTGTCGAAGTTGCCCAAAAGGACAGGAGGAAGTGTGCGTCCTGGACACCAGACATAAGTTGCCTGGCTAGGCTGCTCTGACGACCAAAACGGCAAGTACCTTGCGTTTCATTGTGGCTATTTAAGTGGACGGTGATGGCGGTCCACGCATGAGATTTTTTGACCAACCAGCACACATGAATGGTGGCTGCAGCATGTGCGTCACCCAAGTGACAACAGACTGGTGCGGCGGTCTAAACCGGCCAGTCCTGACTTGGACAGGTGACTTTAGCAGAGGTCTGGGTCGCCCAGTCTTTACGTGGACTAGCAACTGGTGCGACAGTCCAGGCCAGCCAGGCTTGAAGTAGACGGATGTCTTGATGTGGGTGGACGATTAAGTCATGAGCAGATGCTGAGCCGGTACTATCCTCGAGCAGCCGTGGAGCAGGAAATGGGGCCTTAACTTGCCGAGGGCAGGAACAAGGACCCCGAGCTGCCACGGAGCAAGAACGATGGCTGAATGGGCCTGATCAGCCTTCTGGGGGACACTAGAGACGAGGGGGGCAGCGTGTGCAGGCAAGAAGGAAGGTGAACAAGGGAACGTGGTTGCCACGGAATGAGGGGTCACTTGGGGACAGGTTCGTAATGACGTGACTTGAACGTGGAATGATATCGAGGATACCGGTGCAGAATAAATTGACAATGAGAAAGGACCTTTATTTGGGTGCCTCCCTTGGCCCCCATGCAGTAGTGCCGGGCAAATGGGTACCCAAGAAAAAGGTCAGAGAGGAACAAATATTCAGGCATATATGTGTTACAATAGGAAAAGCATGATGCGAACTGACAAGGGTTGGAAACATCTTAAGTGGAGGAATCAGAGCAACCAGAGGCAGACTCAGACACGGGAAGGAGCTTGTAAAGTTTGGGGCCTAACCTTCAAAATTGGAACAATTGGAACCTACGAAAACATATGGAGGGGGTAAGGTTGACCAGTGACTAGATAAATGATCATAAACACAAGTGAGACTAGAGGACACTGGTAAGAGGGGCCCAGGGAAAAACAAGAGGGCTTACTGATTGAGGAGGTGCTTGGTCGGCAGGCTGTGGGGGATGACGGCTAGAGTGATGGTGCATGTGCGCCGACGACAGCGCATGCTTCCCGCTGGGTCCTTGTGTATTTGATTCATTCGGGCACGATTCAAAGGTTTTCTTCATGGTGTGAGGGTAAATAAGACAGGGGGATCCAAGCCCAGGGAAGCAGGAGAAGCAAGGCAAGGGAGCAAGAGTAATCTCAAAAAATATTTATTTGTTGAAAAAAAATGTACGGGGTAGCAAGATCAAAAATACAAAATTAACATTGTACAAAAATCGGGATTTTAAGTAACAAATGCAAGGAAAACCCTAACCACCACAGACTAGGGGCAACGTGACGTGACAAACAGAACAGCAACTAAGTACAAACATACTGGGACAAGGAGGCACACATGGATAAGACCCAAGTGGCCGGACGTTGTTGACTGGTAGACACAAGTAACAGGGCTGACGAGAACAGGTGGGGTTGACGACATAATGGCAGTCAATAACCCGAATATTGTCAGTATTCGGCAGAGCTGGGCAGTCCGTCCCTGGGCCAGACCGGTCGGACCCTCCGGCCCGGCCGGATGCCCATTTTCGGGGCGGGGGCTGATAATGTTTATGAATATGGCCGGAGGGTCGCGGCTGGAAGGGTACCCAGGTCAAGGTTGGAGGGTCGCGGCCGGACCGGCAAAAAAGGGTCAAGTGCCCAGCTCTGGTATTCGGGTTTTGAAAGGCCATGCCTGGCTCATATTCGACTTTTTAAAAACCTGAAAAAGATCCCTGGGTCCCTTTTCTAACCCAAATATTTGGTCATACTCTATAAGTGTGTATCGGAATACCTCCATTGAAAGAGTCACTGGTTTGTGGTCTGCGCATGCTCTATACGCAAGGAATCTTGGTCTTTTGAGCACAGGAAGTATTTGCGTGGCGATGGTGCTTAGTCTCGGTGGCGAGAAGTGAAGCCACTGGGGGCATCTCACAGTACGTCGTGACACACTAAGTGACACTAACTTGGATACATTGATTTATCCAGGGCGTAATCACATTAATTTTTCTCTAATGACACTGTGTATATATAGACACATATACTAGGGATGTAACGATTCACACAAGCCCCGATTTGATTCGATTTTCGATTTTAAGTTCCCGACTTTCGATTCGATTAAAATTTTTTAAAAATCACTGCGATGCTTCTCTTTGTGTCCTAATACAATACAATACAATACAATTTTATTTATATAATGTGGTGCTGCAGCCATTCCAAACGCAACACGCAATGATGGTTTGCACGAGCGCATAATTTGATACTTTTGACACATTCAAAAAAAAAATTCGAAACAAATCATTTTTTAGCACTCTAAATTAGTATATTCTAATGACCTAGGTATTTTATGTCTTTTGTTAGGTTTTGCTGTATAGGTCTTGTGAGTGCTGAGATGTCCAAACTCGATTGGTCTCGATTCAAATTGTTTAATTGGTTTGAATAAATGTTTATTCAATTTCCGATTAATCGTTACATCCCTAACATATCGTCGCTGTCCTGTGAAAAACACTTATCTCCAATTTTGGAAACTTTTTAAATGTTCACTTTAATGCGATGTCTGTAATGCGGAAACATGATTCATGTAAAAATAAGAAAATGACAAAAAATGGAGATAAGTGTTTTTCACATGACAGCGACAATATACTGTTTATGTGTGTTTATATAGACAATGTGTCTGTGCTTCTGGAGCGCAACAAGCCAGAAATACACAAGCAAAGGTAAACAAACATGGCAAAACTCAGACGGAGCACAGAACCACACCGTTGGAGTGAGGAGGAAAACGATATTCCAGTTGCATACCAACTATCATGTATACGGGAGTAAGTCTCTCTGCTCACGCATGTAAACAGGTTATCCCGAATGTTCCAGAAACTGGAATTTTGACCTTCACCCGAATATTGACTGCAAGTAAACATAGTCACTGGGAAACAAAACCAAATCAGGTCAAAACAATGCACAGCAAATCCAAAAGGTCAACAAAAACGGAGATCATGACAATTCCCTCAATGGCCGTAATCCCCAAGTAGTTGTAAATTAAATTCTGAGTCCCAGTTTGAGCATGTACATAATTAGAGAGGGCGCTGAGCTCATTTCGACTGACTCGGATTCACTCAGTCAGCGAACAATCTGGGATGACTAATCTGTTGACGAAGTGGTGGTGATGGCCTGTTAGTGTGACGAAGCAGAGTTGTGTGCATGTAGTCCTAAGTGCACAGGGAGTGGAGCAAGCCTGTGAGTGACGAGACACTCAATGTAGCCTCAGGCAGTGTCACTGACATGTCATTACAATCTGTTCAGGATCTCTTCTCAAGAAGTCATGAATTAAAGTCATTTTACTTTATTAATTGCATATTACACAGAAAAATCTCAACACTGTAAAATCCTGTCGATATCTAAAAGTCACTACAAATGAGTTGTGCTGTGAGTGAGGTGTTGGGAAATTCAGGCTGGGGAAGCCCATTCATGCTTGGTTCGCAACGGTACAATGTTTTTTTTTGTAGAGTGATAGTGTTGACCATGTTTGCTTTTATATTATTCTACTTGAAACATAATGCATAAAGTGGACGTGTGTTGTGACTGCAATAAATCAGCTCTGTACAGAGGTAGTTGAAAAAGTAACAGAGTAGTTACTCTACCGATTACTTGATTTAGAAAAGTAATTCAGTTAGATGACAAATTACTTTAATAGTTACATTCAGCTGATGCCAAGAACCCTGCTTAACAAAAATGACACCCGGTTTTGCCACTTAATGTAATTGAAAGTGCTTTTTTTTTTAATACAGTGAAATTTAAGAATAACGTTTGTTATCATTAAAAGTCGAATACTGTAAAGACCAAATTTTTGACTTCACAAATAAAAATCTTATCTACTTAACATACACGGTCCACTTGTTTTTTTTTAAAAAATGAAACTTACTTAACAAAAACATTTTAAAATAAAAATCTGTCTGACATCTTTAATTATTAGTAATGACCAAATTTCACATTTATAATGCACATTGTTTATAAATATAACAATTAAATTTAGGGTCCCTTCTGTCCACATTTGTTCTTTTATTTGACATAGTGTTTTTGAAGCTGGATAACACTTTGCTGACAGCACAGAATTTGCAAAAAACCTTAATATTTTCGTCTTGATCAGAGACAAACTAAAAAAAAAATTCCCATCTTGAAGACATGAATCTCTCCCCTTCTTCCATTGTTGTTTTGTGGACACATGAGTTGTCATCGTACTGAAAACATGACATGCGCATTCATATATGACATGCGACATTACTCCCCCAGACACAAATGTGAAGTTGAAGGCTCCTGCAATGCTTCACTTAAAGCTATAAATACCGGAGGTGGGCATTTTAATCAAATTTGCCGGTCCGTCAAACGCCATCCGTCTATTTGTCAAGTTGGACAAAATTGTAATCGTCTATCGGTCTGTCTGTCTGTTATTTTAACTGCGCTTCCGTCTATTACTCACATAACTTTTCATACATCTCACGAGTGATATGTGAGGCAAAAAAAACAAGACAAGACAGGTCTAAGCTACAGCGGGAGAGATATTTTAACATTTTTCCTCATCATTCATTGTTGGACTAGGGCCAAAAACAGAATTCTTCGATGCAGGCGGTGGCCAGCAAGGGATCGGGATTGTCATGGCTTCAACTTGCTGCCGTTAAATTGGTCTTTTGGAAGTCCGCACAAATTGACTCATCATTCACATTTATCCCTCAGAGTTTTTGGCTTCGGAAAGCGAATAAAGAATACGTCCTTCATATATGGGCGGTCGTCGTGTCTGAAGTCGTTTCTGCAAGTTGCGTAGCAGCAGCGTTTACTTGGCATGCTTTTTTTTCTGAGATTAACAGGCAGAAAACAAGCAGTACTAACAGGAGTCGCCTGCGAGCGCACTTCTTTGTTGACCCCGTTCCGGTTCATGATGTGATGTCACTAAAAACTGCACCCCTGCCAATGATTAGGACCCACGAGCTAACCAAAAACATGCCTGATGAAAATGCACGAAACAAGCAGCAAATGAAACAATAATAATCTATCTCAGGTTATAGGCAATATACGATCACGTATATACATGTACAAAATTTCACCTATGCTTAGTCTGTCTTTTTTTTTTTCAAGTTTCCCGTCTATCGTTTATCGCCTGCAAAACGGGCGTCCGTCATAGATAGATAGATGGACCGGTCCGTCGGTTAGACGGAATGCCCACCTCTGGTAAATACTCGAGTTCCCCTTTCTTATGTGTTTCATAATGTACAGCTGTTTGATGAATGCCTTTAGTGAATCATAGAGTGGAAGGAATCAGGTGTCCTGCATTTTATTAATTACTACCTATTAATTTTGTTGCGGGCGGCACGGCGGTCGACTGGTTAGCATGTCCACCTCACAGTTCAGAGGTCATGGTTTTGATCCCGGCCCCGGCCTCTTTGTGTGGAGTTTGCATGTTCTCCCCGTGCCTGCGTGGGTTTTCTCCGGGTCCTCCGGTTTCCTCCCACACTCCAAAAAAATGCTTGGTAGGTTAATTGGACACTCTAAATTGCCCCTAGGTGTGATTGTGAGTGTGGATGTTTGTTTGTCTTTGTGTGCCCTGCGATTGACCGGCAACCAATTCAGGGTGTCCCCTGCCTGCTGCCCGAAGACAGCTGGGATGGGCACTCCCCGCGACCCTTGTGAGGATAAGCGGTATAGATAATGGATGGATGGATGGATGTTCTATACAAGCCCACTAGTTGAAACAGGGCATTCTGATAAATATTGCATTTGTGGAATAAGTGTTAATCCACTCGTTTTTAGCCATCTCTGGGGGCGGCCATTTTGTCTTCTGTCCACTGAAAATGACATCACAATTGCTCACAACGACCGGTCACGGCTCAGATTCAGAAAGCAGGTCAGCCGTGATTGGTTGTTGTGAGCAGTTTCAGTAGACAAAAGACAAAATGGCCACCCCCAGAGATGGCTAAAAACGAGTGCATTTTGCTGCTTAATTTATATTCCACAAACACAAAATCAAACAGAATGCCGTATTTCAACTCGTGGGCCTGCTGGGAACATATTCTTGAAAAAAATATGTTTGGGTTGACTTCCGCTTTAAAACAACATTAATAATCTTACAAATTCTACTTTTGCATAGTATTTATTCTCCAAACAAGATCAAAAAGACTTTTTGGCGTGATATAAGATTCTAAGTCTAGGTTAGATAGCTGATTTTTGCAGTTTAATTAGGCCACCCTGAGATACCCACTCATTTGATTCTACAGGGTCCCATCTTGGCAGGGTAGATGGCCAATCACCTCAAAGGTCGTACTCTGAAGGAATATGACACACACACCCACCCACACACACACACGTACGCACGCACACATTTTTATGCATTAAAACTGAATTGATATGCCTGCTAAAGTTCAAGTCGACGGGTCTAACAAAGATAAATATTGTGGTCTCCTCCAAAGGACAGAGATCACGCTATAAAATGGTTCACTTCACCAGCTTGCATGGACACTTTCTTTTGAAATGGTAATATAGCCGAATTGATATACTCTTGTGTATTTATGCTTGTATTGAAGGTTCTCAGCAACCTGTAAGGAATGAACTAACTCAGATGACTGCGATATATTTATGTGGTGACCATCGAAAACTAGTACATCCAAAACGTACTGACACAAACAAACAGGGCTGTTTCCGAATTAATTCCATGTGAGAAAGCAGTCAAAATCAAATGCCAAGATGGGATTTAAAGCTCGGTCAAGGACATTAAAACTTGATCTTTAAAACGCACACTGAGTCAGTGGTGGCAGGTTAACAATGCTTGAGTGATGGAGGTCAGATTTAATGGAGTGAAATGCCATTAAAATTAAAAAATGGACTGTGCAGCCTTTGTTTGCTGATTCTAGGATTAGAAAACGTTTGAGGCCTTTGCTTTTAATAGCGCAACTGATATATTTCATTGCAATCTTCAATCACTGCTCACTCCATTAGGCACGCCTGAACAATATAATACAACACAACACTTGGGCTTTGCCATGAGCTATTGCATTGCTTGATATTGTTGACACTGAATCCGTATCCAAACATAGCGACTTGCAGCAAGTTGTAATTCCAAGTCATCCATTTTATGTACAAGAGATCTCGTTTTGGCTGACGATGGTCTCACCAACGTCTTTATGAATCCAACTCGAGCAGGATGTGTCACCGGAAGGGTATGATGCGCAATCGTAACATGCCGCCGCAACCGTGCGTGGCGCCATCTTGGCTTGCATTGGCGTGCACTTGCTTCGTCACATTAATAAATGAGGAAAAAACTCTTTTGGCTGCCGAAGAACTGAATGGGACACATGCGGACCAAACCAGAAAAGTTGAACCGAATCGTTTGAACAGTTGTCAAAAAAACGTTTCACCCCTAATTGTTATGTATATCGTGATCAGGGTATTAAAAAATCCTATATGTGGCTATACAATTTTGCCAATGCCACACAGCACTAAAAGTGAAGCATCATGCTTTGGGGCTGGTTTTCTTCAGATGGAACTAGGACCTTAATCAAGGTGGGAGGAATTATGAACAATTAAATATGTTAGCGTTTGCATCAAATGTTCAGAACTTCTGCTAGAAAGCAAAGAAAAAAATGTCAGGAAAAGCCGATCAGAGCATCTCAACTTTATTTTGGGTTAAGCAGAGACATTTTAAATGGTGGCAGATGTATGCCAACTCCTATTTACCATGTACTGTATTTGACTATGATTTGTAGGGATGTAACTATTTATCGAATTTAAAATCGATTTAAACTGCTTAAAACATGCATCGTTGCAAAAAATAAAAGAACAGATTCACAACGCCAGGTTCATACAACAAATGCACATATTCAAGGTAACATTTTAATAAAAGGATTTGTAATGATAACAGTCAAATCTATTGTACATTTATTTATTTTCATGTTTAGGTCTGGCACACGAAACATTGATAACAGATAAAAATGTAGTTTGACATTTAATCTATTTCCAAGTTTTTTTTTTTCAGTAACAAAAAATTGCTGTTTGCAACAAGGACAGAATGCAGATGTTAAAATAAAAATATTTTATGGTTACAAAATGAGTTATTCATTTTGTAAAAAAGAAAAAAGAAAAACGAATCGAAGTCGGGAACTGAAAATTTTATTGAATCGGGGCTTGAGTGAGTTGTTACATCCCGAATGATTTCTTAATTCTGAACACAGCGACATCCCCGTAAGAGCTTGGGCACACCTGTGCAAACACATCATCTCAGTTGCTTACTTTTACTTCCCCTCTTGAAAACAATTTTTTTTCTACAGGTTATCAGTCACATTTACAGTCGAAAACGTTTTGAAATGATTTTTCTAGGTCTCGATTTATCACCCAAAGAAACTGTCATTTGTGTGTTGACTTTTTCTATCTACGGCAGGGGTCACCAAAATTGTGCCCGCGGGCACCAAGTATGCCGCCGCAACCGTGCTTGGCGCCATCAAACAGCAAGCAGCACATCAGTAGCTCATGGACCTGTTCCAAAAATAACTCACCAGTGCACGGGACATTGGGATTTTCTAGGAATGTTGTAGATGTGGTGAGAATGAAAATGAACACCGGGAGAAATGTCAGAAAAGAATTGTCTATTGATCATTTTTTTGATGGTTGTAATGGCCGCTTTCTTCTGTCAAGTTTTCACAATGGTTAACAATAAAAAAATGAAATAATATCTTGGATCGGCTATTAATTAAGATTCACACCAATATGGAATGTTTCGTGGTTCATGCCATTTTCATTTTAATTGGTCAAATAGTTGAATCATTCTGCTAATTTGGGGTGTAACAAAAACGATTTGAACCGGAAAGCCTTTTTTTTAATTTAAAAGATAAGAGTGCATCAAATCGAACCAAATTGAATCGTTTCTCTTTGAAATGTATCGAGATACGTTTCGAATTAGCTTTAATTGGAGACTTATATCATAGAAAGAACGGGCACATTCACAGTAGTTCATTCAATAGTTCATGTGTCTAAAATGACAACAATAAGTCATCGCATCATATACCCTCTCAAGCGGAGCCCTACCATATCGAACTGAATCGTAATCTCACTGAATCGAGCCGAATCGAATAAGTTGCACTTTTAAATCGGACCGCCCTTGAATCGTTTCACACCTAGCGTATCGAAAACCGTTGCGAATTGTCTTTTGCGGAGAGATGCCCACCCCTAGTGCTAATAATTAAACCAAATGCATTTCAAAAATTAAATGTCAGTGTGTACCCTAATTTCAATAATTTCATCATACGGATTTGAGGATCAAATATTTAATGAATATCCATGCTCAGTTCACTGAAACACAAAAAAACTATAATCCCGTCTTTATTGTTGACTCAGGCATGCCTTGGTTTGTTTATGAGAGTGAGTCTGTTATTGATTGTCACAGATGTTCCTCATGGCCTCCATGTCGCAGATGGCTCGTCAAGTAGTCTCCACTTGTTCTTATGTCGTCTTGGTATGTCATGAGATATTCAGGGGCTTGTACGTGTTGCATGTTTTGCGACCGTGCGTGTGACTCGTACGCCTGCTGCTGACCACCTGCTGCCTCATTTTATTGTGTCACCAAACAGCAAGTACTACTCTCCGTATGTTTATGTGGCTGTCAGTGACGAATACGTCGCTGAAATCTTGAATTTCTCATGAGCGGTAATATGAAATCAGTTTGAGACTTGTGATCCAATTATTGGCATAGTGTGTGCGTCTTTGTGTTTGTTGGACAATGGTTAGTGGGAGGGGGAGGGTGGAGGGTGTCGAGGTTACATAGAGCTTTAACGGGCTAAATGAATAAATGACTTGAGTCTCCGCTTGGCCCCCACTAACTGATTAACTGAAGAAAAAGAATGACCACACCTTCTGTTGTATGAGACAAAACATGGGGATTGGAGTTAACGTGTGCCTTTGGGGGTGAGGCAGCTTTTTATGTGTGAAGTGATGGGGGTTAGGGTGGAGACAATAGGCTTGGCACGTGTTTGACTTGACAGTCAGGAAAGAAGTGGCCTTGTTGGACACACGCGGTATACTGCTGCCGCATCCTGCTGATCAGGGCCGGCCAAAACCTACATGGGGCCCTAAGCAAAATTGGATTTTGGGGCCCCCAATCACTGCCAGTAATACTGGTTACTACGCTTAAAACAATATCGATAAATGACACAGTTTATAGAGTTGAGAGGACGCGAAATATTTGCTTCTTTCGGGGGGGCGGGGTGTTGAGGGATTAGCAAAAAATAATTGAGAAGCACAGGATTAAGTGGAATGGATTAGATAATGACACACGACAAGCACTGTCTACACTGGAAAGTAAAGGGAATCCCACAAATTTATTTGACTATATTTACTAGGCATAGACCGATTATCGGCCGGGCCGATATTTGGAGTTTTGACAAATACCGGCATCGTCCTTTTTAAAAAAACTGATGGCTGATAATAAATCTATTCCAAACTGTGTTGAAATCAAAACAAAGATATGTGAAAATTGAACTTTTCTGTCATTTTGAAATGTTGGAGGACTTTATTTACTGTAGAAAACTACATGGAGCTATTTTTTTAATTTTTCATTTCACTTTTTAATACATGCTGACAACCCTCGGTGCTCTCTGAACTTTTTGTTCAAATTTTATGACAAAGATGCACAGTATATTGTCAAAAATCTATAGTAATAACAATAATAAAAAAAAAAAATCAACATGATGCAAATCTGAAAAAATGTTCAATAAACATGCTTAAAGACGCTTCAACAAAGGTAAGAGTTTTAATTTTGTTTTTTACATTTTGATGGCAATATTTCATTTTTTACAGAAAATGAATATCGGATTCAAATAGTGTTTATCGGACTCCTTGACTACTAATAATCTGTATAGGTATAGGCCCTGAAAAAAACCCCATATCGGCCTATCTCTACTATTTGCATAAATAATCATTGTTTAGGTGAGTATTTATTTACTTTCATTTTGTGGATTCTTGATATTGACGTTTTTCATCTTTTTTTGGGGTTAAAAAATGGTTTATATATGAGTAATACATATATAAATATATAATATAAATAATATAGGGGGGTTTAAGAACATTCTAGGGAGGCTTTGGCCCCCCCCTAAAATAAGTCTAACAACGCCACTACTCCTCAATCTCTTCAAGACGGCAATTAAAGATGATGAACTTTCTCAATGTCAATTTTACAAAATTGCATGCTGCTGCTGATGACAGAATAGTGCCCAAAATAAAACAGACCGAGCAAATTATTTTCAATCGAATATGACCAATATATAAACTAAATATTTAAACTGAAACAATCAAAGGAAAAATGAAAAAAAAAGTCCCCTTCATCCCTCAATCCCTTCGCCAAGCCATCCTGTTTGTGTCACCTCATGAGTTCTTTCCGTCATCTTAGTTTGAAAATACGACAACATTGACCGTAATATTACAAATCATTTCAAGGTTCACCCAGACGTTCAGTATTTGTCAATTTGTCTCATGTTAACTAGCCATCTCAGTGTGTTTGTGAACCTGATTTTGGGCATGGCCAGACATCCAGCATCAATGTAGCCATAGCAACGGTATCTCAATAACCGGTGTGTCTCTTGTTTATTGTGCGTCTCTCTCTCTGGAACAGCTGCTCCCCTCACATGGCTCTTTCTCTCTCTGTGTCTGTTCTTTTGCTTCGATGGCGGTGGTTACACGTGACATGTTGCAAGTGCCTGGCACAAACCAAAAGCCAGTCGCCATGCTTAAGTCACAATCTGATCCGAGTTGTGTTCAGATGTTCCTTCCGTGGCTCGCTGGTTCATCAGGTTTAGTTAGTTCACTACAATGTATCCTAAAGTGACAAATGTAATCGCACTTAAGGTGTAAAAAAAAAAAAATACTCTGGTAAAAGTAGAATTACTGATTGAACAAATGTAAAAAAATAAATAAAATACGGACTCTGAAAGTAGAAAAAAAAATGAGAAAAGTTAAGAAAAAATGATTTCTTGCTGACGTGGAGTGATTTGTTGGAGTTGCTGTCAAATTTCCATTGCTCAGCAAGACAGCATGTTAATACATACAGTATACGTGTATACAATAGAGTGTCTGTTACATAACGTTTTTCTGTTACTAAAATAAGCAAGCTCAATGTGTTCTTAGATAATAAATTGTAATTCCCACAGATGATGTCCAAATATTGGGTGGCAATGCACATTTAAGTGTGCGTCCGACAAATTCAGATAAAAGAATACAATTCCTTAAGAAAATTATTATATATACATATCGCATTGGCCATTATTGCGATGTTGATATTTTTTCGACATATTGTGCATCCCTACCGACGTCCATCCTAGTCTCCTCCTGTATTTTTCTTCCAAAAACAATCCATGGAATTGGTTAGCTGGCCTCTCGACACAATCGACAAAATGTTCTCGACAAGAAGAGCAGGCGGTGGGCAGCCTTCTTGCCCTTCTGGGTCATTTGCTGCTGGCTACATCCTAGACTCCTGGGACAAGTGGAAAATGGTGTGCCCATCAATACTGTCTGTTGACAACGTGGAGGACCTCTATATTATTGAACTTCTGCTAAAAGTTATCCTGCTGTGATGCACCGGACTGGGGAGCTTTGTCTTGGAGAGCGTTTTCAGCTTCACCAGCGTCACGGTGTGACACAGCAGCTGCTCGGTTGCAGGAAGCAATGGTCTTAAGAAGTCTGGAAAAGCTGCTCAGAAGATTGTGGGGAAACAGCTAACCTGCAACCATCACCGTCTTCACCAGAAGATGGAGAAAGAGGGCACTCTGCTTCGTCAAGAACCCAACCCACCTTGCACACACCCTCTTCATCTTCTCTCCTCAGGCAGGAGGTTACGGAGCGTCCACAGTAGTTTGACCAGGATGAAAAACAGCTTCTTTCCACAGGCAGACCGAACACGAATATCACATCGCCCCGCGTGCCTCACATGCGTTTTTGTTCGCCAGGGAACTACGGAGGGTTGTTTCAAGCTTCTCTGACAGAAAAAAAGTTTGAACATAGCCAAGCAATCTGGTGAGCGGCGGTTGTGTTATTAATTCGGCTGCTAAATGCTATCTTGGTTGATAGTTTAAAAGCTGTCAATACACTAAGCAGATATGTCAACTTCCTAGCTCCCCATTCGCTCCAAGCCTAGCTGATTTTTGGCTCGGTCCCGGCTGGTATCGGAACTGGCTGTGATGTATAGCTCTTGGCGCAACACAGTACCGCAATGATATTGTACCACATGTCTGCTTGTGCTGCTGCTGCTGCTGCTGCTGCTGCGTGTGATGTAATAGCCTACCTTCCTCTATGCCGATTGGCTGTCAGCAACGCAATGCAGCTTCAAGTTCACATTTTCAAACCCCAGTGAAATGAGCGAATAAGAAAATTTGCGAGCGCTCGCCCACACTCGCGTCACGTCAACAGCTTTCATCTGCGCCGTTCAGCAGGCATTCCCGCCTATCCGTGCAAACTCCATTGACTTCATGCCGAATCACACCTCAAAAAACGACATCAACTCACATTCAGTCTGACAGCATTAGACTGTTAAAGCGGAAGTCAACCCAAACATATTTTTTTCCAGAATGTGTTCTCTGCAGGCCCAATAGTCTAAACATGGCATTCTGATTAATATTGCGGTTGTGTAATATGAGAAATCCACCTGTTTTTAGCTAGCTCAGGTGGTGGCCATTTTGTCACTTCTGTCGACTGAAGATGACATTAAAGTTGTTCAGGGCTCAGATAACCACCTACAGTGCCTTGAAAAAGTATTCACCCCCCCCCCTGACATTTTTTTGTGTTTTGTTGCTTCACAGCCTGGAATTAAAATGGATCGTTGCATAATTTAATTTACAGAACATCCCCACACCTTTGAAGATGTGATATATTTTTCATTGTGAAGCAAACAACAAATAGGACAAAATAACAGAAAATATCTTTGTGCATAAGTATTCATCCCCCCAATGTCAGTACTTTGTAGAGCCACCTTTTGCAGCAATCACAGCTGCAAGTCGTTTTTGAGAAGTCTCTATGAGTTTACCGCATCTTGCCACTGGGATTTTTGCCCATTCTTCAAGGGAAAACTACTCCAGCTCCTTCAGGTTTGATAATTTTCACTGGTAAACAGCCATGTTGTTTGCATTTGATGATGATGGCTTTGATGGTGCTCCTGGGGATCATCGAAGATTTGGATATTTTTTACAACCCAACCCAGACTTGCACTTCTCAACAACTTTGTCTCTCACTTGTTTGGGGAGTTCTTTGGTCTTCATAGTGGCATTTGGTTAGCGGTGCCTCTTCATTAGGTATTGCAGCCTCTGGGGCCTTTCAGAAGAGGTGTATATATACAGACAGATCATGTGACACTTAAGATTGCACACGAGTGGACTTTGTTTCACTATTTACGTGACTTTCTGAAGGTAATCGGTTGAACCAGAGCATTTCAGGGGCTTCGTAACAAAGGGGGTCAATACATATGCACATGGCAATTTTCAGTTTTTTATTTTTAGAATTTCTTTTTTTTTATATATATATTTCTCATTTCACTTCAAAACGTATACTATTTTGTGCAGATCCATCAAATAAAATTCTGATTTAAATATCAATTAAATTAGAGGTTGTAATGTAACATATTAGGTAAAAGGCCACGGGGGGTGAATACTTTTTCAAGGCACTGTATCATGGCTCTGCTTCAGAAAACAGGTGAGCCGTGCTACGTCTGCGTGTATATCTGGGAAACAGATAGGGCACCCAAAAAAATGTATGTAATTTATAATAATTATATATATAGATAGATAGGTAGATAGATAGATAGATAGATAGATAGATAGATAGATAGATAGATAGATAGATAGATAGATGGATAAATGGATAGATAATATATATATATTTGTGCTGTCGAAGGATTAAAAATTTTAAACTAATTAATTGCTAAATTTTCCATAATTAATCACGATTAATCGTATTTTTCAACTACAATTTTTGTCGAAGCTTGGAATCGTTATTTACTTGAGTAAAATCTTTGAATTAATGTGGAAAAAAAATAAAAGTATATTTTGATTCAAAGAAAGTTCTAATAGCTTTCTTTGATCCTTGAATATGATTCTTTTCCTGTAAAATACAACAGTTCAACGGATTTCTCCAATGAGCCATCAAGCAACTTTTTAAAGTCAAACTACGTAGAAGTCCGTCTTTGCGGCAGTGACTCTCCTCTAAGTTTGGCTGCTCAGTGAGCAGAGGTCAGTTGATACAGGAAGTAAATAAAACTGAGTTAACTGAGTTAATTTTTTTGTGCGTTATGAAATTTAAATTAATCTCCAAAGTTAATGTTTTAATAATATATATATATATATATATATATATATATATATATATATATATATATATATATATATATATATATAATAAAGGTTTATTCCTTACATGTTTTAGATACAGTTGGTTAGCATCAAACAAGCACACGTGCATGCACACACATGCACACACAGACACGGCCACAATGGGAATCTAGCATTTTCTGGACTATTTACATAAGATTTTAACCCTTTTAAATGTCATTAGTGCTCATTTGTTGAGTGCTATTTTCATGTTGACATGATGAGCCCAGACATGCAGCCAGCGTGCACACACACATACAGTGCTTGTGAAAGAGAGGGAAAGAGAAAACAACAGTCATTTTGGCTGCAGTCCTAAACTCCTTGTTTGCTCAAATCAGGCAACTCGCTGCTCATCAAATTGGATGGAAATGAACAACAGACAACTGTGGGAAGATTGAGGATGTCCTGGTTCTGTTGGACTTTTTGCTCCTGTATTACAAAGACAATTCATGAGTTATGTTTTATTTCTCCCAGTCATAGAAGCCGTTTGTCTCTTCCACATTTTACACATTTTCTGTCTTTTCCACAACCAAATTTTAATTCAACTACTGTTCAAGGGCCTCGTTCTTGTCTGTGTTTTAGTAAAGGCTTATTAATGTGTGATTTTGTGATGTACTGTACATACTGCATATCAAGGTTTTTCAACAGACAGGAATGAATTTTGTCTCAAGAAAATCACCAATGTCACAGACTGTGTGTACTATTGTTTTGACTAGAAACAACTAGAACTAGAACGTTCCACACTGCAGAGATCTACGTCAAGTCAACATTATGATACACAGTGCGTTAAAGATACGTAAGTCAACCCAAACATTTTTGTTCAAGAATATGCTCTATGCAGGCTCACTAGTTGAAACAAGGCATTCTGATATTTTGTTTGTGGAATATAAGTTCAGAAACTAGATCCACCCGTTTTTAGCTATCTCAGGGGGCGGCCATATTGCAACTTTCTGTTGACTGAAAATTACATCACAATTGCTCAGGGCTCAGATAACGACCTATCATGGCTCAGCTTCAGGAAACAGGTCAGTTGTGATTGGTTGTTGCCTGAACCCAGAGCAACCGTGATATCATTTTTAGAAGTGACAGAAGTGACAAAATGGCCTCCCCTGTGATTAAAATGGGTGGATCTTGCTTCTTAACTCATATTCTATAAAAGCAATATTAATCACAATGTCCTGTTTCAACTAGTGGGCCTGAATAGAACATATTCTTGAAAAAAATATGCTTGGGTTGACTTCCCCTTTCATGTCCTGGGTCCTGGTGAAACCTATTACACTACGTCTAAAACACAGACGTTTTGAATTAATCATAACGTGATTTGTAGGAGATCGCCTTAACAGTGCCAAGATATTTACTTGAATGTTTTGCAACCATGTTTCAGGGTAGGCCCTATGTTTAAGAGACTGCTCAGTGAAATGTCTCTGTGTGTTATTTGAGAAAAGGCTGTTGCTGTACAATGGTACAGTCGTGTGTTCCCCTCTGTTGTTTATCTTAATGTACAATTCACAATCCTCCTTCACATGAACAAAGCCTAATTGACAGTAGCCCACACACATGCCGAGCATGGCACGTGCGATTTGACGCGCACGCGCACCCACACACACACATTCTGATGTTTACTATAGACTTGTTTATAGTTTAATGAAGGGAATGAACTTGCATTCACCCACCCACCCACACAAAACACAAAAGCGTGTATTTGTGTGCATAGTTGTGTTTTATATGTCTGTTTATTGTCCCAGGTAGAGGGCTTATACACACAATCCCACTAACATGCAAGGTATTTAGAAAACATCAGGCATACAGTCATTAAAATTTGTCATAGGCTTGTGACTAATGACTACATTCATATCTCCATAAAACTGAGGTTCTAAATGAGTCATAAATCTGTGTGTTTGTGTGTGCCTTGGGTAGACTCTGACCCGACCCCCGGTTCAATAACCACCGGAAACAGTTGCTGTGTGTGTGCGCGTGCGTGCGTGTGCATAGGGGTCATTGCAGAGTTAATTAAGGCAAGGAACCCCCGGGCATAAATCGTTTACGTTGTCCTAATTTTTTCTATCCTTCCTCACATTTCCTTTCATTCCCCATTGGTTTGATTATTTTACAACACAGGTTTTTTTTTTTTTTTTTTGACCCAGTTGATACTCGTGGCACAGGTTTTATTCTCTGACCCAATGAATTTGACACTTTTTCTTTAAAGATGTTTTGTACTTGCTACTGTAAATCAAATAAAAATAATAAATGACAGTTAAGTAGTGCTTTTGAGGACATATGCTTCCATAATACTTCTGGCCTGAAGTGATCAGTTCGCTCTCAAACGGAACCTTAAATTATTTTTTATCAAAGACTTGCACACATAACCTATGCACAAAATGTTGTTTTCTTTCCTGATTACTGTTAGGTTTCATAGAAACCGTAAAAAGAGTGGATCCCACAAATGCAGACCAACGAGAAAGATTTTAACAAAATTTATTTACAATAAACAAAAATCACTACCGTAAAAAGTACAACTCAAAGAAAATCGGGAGAAACAAAAATGTTTGCAAAAGGCAAGAAGAAACAACAAACGCAAAATCACCTGCCAACAGAGGGATCAGGGAAAATCCAATTAGAAACAAACCAAACACAGAACGAGATAACACAAATACCAAATACTTGGAAAAAACTACGGTACTAGAATACTTAGACAGACGGGTTCAAAGAAACATGCACTGGGTTCAATGGAAGCCAGGTGAATTCTCTCACACCGCAATCCTTTTAAAGTCCTTGATTACTCATGCCGAACAGGTGTGGCGCCGAAGGACACGCCCTCACAGCGTGTCTCATCAACTGAAACACATAGCAAAAACATGACAATTACAAAGTCAAAGAAATAATGCCGTAATGATAATTCCGACAGTTCTTTGTATGGGGATCTACTGTCCAAGCTATTTATGGTATAGTGTATATGATAGGTGCTGACACTAGCTATATGATATGCTTATATGATAGAAATTCTAGATCAGGGATGGGCAACTTAAATGCTCCAGGGGGCCACAATTTTTCATCAGTTCTACTGGGGGGCCACATAGGACCACGCACTTCCTAACTAGATGTGGGTAGTAACGAGTTACATCTACTCCGTTACATTTACTTGAGTGAGTTTTGGGAAATTTTGTACTTCTAGGAGTCGTTTTAAATCATTATACTTTTTATTTTTACTTGAGTAGATTTGTGAAGAAAAAACTACTTTTACACAGCTACATTGAACCCGTGACTTAAATCAACTCTACGTATCTCTCTCTCTCTCTCTCTCTCTCTCTCTCTCTCTCTCTCTCTCTCTCTCTCTCTCTCTCTCTCTCTCTCTCTCTCTCTCTCTCTCTCTCTCTCTCTCTCTCTCTCTCTCTCTCTCTCTCTCTCTCTCTCTCTCTCTCTCTCTCTCTCTCTCTCTCTCTCTCTCTCTCTCTCTGAGGCGCATTTATTTTGTCAGAGACTTGCGCCAGGCTCTACCATGTGACACTCAAACGTAGCCGTCTCGTCACGTGATCATATTCAACTTCAGCTGCGGGAAAGAGTTGTTTTTGGATGAAACGGATCGAAAATGTCTGCATCTACAGCTTGTGAGGGACTTTTCAGTCATGCCGGACTCCTGTTCACTGCTAAATGATCACAGCTTCAAGAACCATGAGAGCCAACTACTGTTAAAGCTTAATAGTGACATCACTGAGTGATTCTTTGGGAAACAATTTTGTTTTGCATGTTTTGTCAAATACACACACACGCACGCACACAAACACAGTTTATACGAGTTCATGGGCTACCTTGTTCTGCCTGCGGAGTCTGTTAAAAAAACGTACAGAGGCTGAAATTTGGTGCTACTTGTGCTTAATTTATTTATTTTATTTATACTATTATTATTTTATTGTTTATTAATATACTTGAATTGACTTTTAAGATTATTTTAAGATATTCTTTAATTAAATGTAATTCATTTTATTAATTGGATGGACTTTAATTTGCCAGAAGATGATTATTTTGTATTTTCGTCTGATTGAAAGGTTGTTTTGAAAAAAAAAAAAAAAAAAGAGATGTTGCTACAGTTACTCAGTACTTGAGTAGTTTTTTCACCAAGTACTTTTTTACTTTTTCTCAAGTAATTATTTGTATGACTGACTACTTTTTACTTCTACTTGAGTCATATTATTCTGAAGTAACAGTACTTTTACTTGAGTGCAATTTTTGGCTACTCTACCGACCTCTGTTCCTAACCAGATGTATGGCAAAAATGAAAAAAAAATCAACAAGATACGTAAGTATGTGCAAGATACGTGCCCTTAATATATTTCATTTTTGATAATAACATTTTCAATGCTTGTATAAAAGATCCACTTTCCTAACCCGACAACAAAAAGGACACACAACAAAATGCTCGATGCTCAAACAGACAAATTCGTTGTTCTGCAGACGAGTGTAGCAGATGCCATCGGATTTCATTCATAAATAAGACCCCAGCGTGGGACAGTCCCTCTGAATCAATGTAGAAATCAATTCATTGAACAAATTTGAATCATTATGCGGGTGCGGGTTTCCACACACAGATGCACGGTCGGGGTGCAAGGAGGTCTCCAATTGGCCATGTCACGGCCGACTACATTATCCGAAAGGGGAGATCAGTCTACCTGCCATTGTCATGCACGGACCCCACCCAGTCTTTTTCTGTTTCCACATTGTCAAGCCTGGCGTACATGGTGCATGGCGTGTGTACTGCGCTCCGACCACCCTGATTTTGATGCAAATGGGACGGGAAAAGACTACTTCCATCCAACAGCCGCGCACAAAGGCACAAACACCCCATTTGGCCCAATTCTACCTGTACAGAGTCTAGCAAAATAGCAAAAGAAAGAAAATTCCACCAACAGTTAGACTGTGCTTTGCGCTCGACTTGCGCTGGGAACGAAAATACGGCCCTAAGTCCAAAAAGTAATTTTGTAATTTTTTTCAATGAAATGAACTCAGTCAAAATGTTAATATTACTGAGGTACTATTTTTGTCCTGCATATAATTCCAAATCCGCAAAACAATATTAGGCCTACTCAAGTTGTAGTATAGGGCAATATAAAACCCAATATAAGCGCAACCAAGACATGTCTGTAGTGGTGATTGGTTGTGTATATTACAACTGAAAACTACAGTCGACCCCCGCATATTTGCAGTTTGGCACCTGCAGATTTGCATATTGGTGGATTTTTTTCCTTTACATTTTTTTTAATATCTCAGATTCCTCTCCTTTTTTCCGGGCTTTTTCTTCCCATTTCCCCCCCGTTTTTGTCGAAAACATACTGTATATTTAATTTTTATCAGTGTTTTTTTTTTTTTTTTTTTTTAAGAAATGTTGGGGTTTGTAAAAGAAAATCAAATATTTTCCAAGTATTTTTTTCTCCTGAAAAAAATTATAAGCATTTCATTGAAGTTGCCCATTCCTCTTCTAGATCATAAATCTACATGATTCTTTAGCCTGCATATAATATTCAATGCAGTTCGTCATATTAAATGGAAGGAAAGGCGTGTGTGTGCGCGTGTGCATGTGTGTGAGTGAGGAAGCTTAGGTGCATTGTGTTTGGAAGTGTGTCTGTTTGGCATTTATTGTGTGCAGAAATGATCAGAGGTCAACTGCTACAGTCCATCTGGACATAAGTTTATGTCCTTGCTTTGTCTGCTTGTTGTGTGTGTGTCTGTGTGTATGCGTGTGTAGGGGTGTGTGTGCGCATGTGAGTGTCTTGGTGCACGCCTTAATTTAAGGAAACTCAGAAAGTTGATGAGGTCTGTCTTTTGTTGCCAAGGCATATGATATATTATATGCAAGGGTGATTTGCATGACTTATCTCTGGCATATTGGGGGTGGGGGGGGAGTTCTTGACAGAGACTGAAAATGTTGGCGGAGGTTAGGAGTGCACATTAGTTTAAAAAAAGCCCTTCAAAACTAGGGCTGCACAATATATGGAAACATATCGATAGTGCGATATTAGCCCATGCAATATGCATATCACGAAGACATAATTTTCTTATACAATAGTATGCTTTTATCTAAATTTGACCAATCAGAAACACATTTAAATGTTTATCGCCACCCAATAGTTGAAGATTATCTAGGGTAATTATCCTACAGACTACATTGAGCTTGCTTATTTTAGCGCATGAAAAAAAATGTAAATTTGTCTTTAGACAATAAAAATTTCATTTCTTTAGGTATATGGTAAATATCACAATAATATCCATATCGCTATATTCAACAACCATATTGCATGTTTTTCCAATATTGTGCAATTGTGCAGCCCTACTCAAAACTGTGTATGTCTTGTATGCCTCTGCAGTTAGAATGTGTAACAATGTCACATTTATATAAGATGATGTACATTTTGATTAAAAAAAAAATACTAGCTTGACTGCCACATTTGCGCCCTTCCCTAACAAATATGTAATTTAAATCTCAATCTAAGCACTACGAATGTGTCTGTGCAGAAAAGTATACAATTATTAAGTATGGAATTGTATCAAATAAAGTCTGAACTGAGTTGGTGACCTGCTTGATTACTTGATAAAATATCAATCCTCCTGTTAGTCCTGCTCTGAATCTGGAAAATGTTTTTGTTTGCTGTATTTTTTTTTTGCCTACCCAGTGCCCCCCAACACACATGCACATACAAATATGGGTGCACACTAATTTACCGTGACTGACCTTCCTTCCAGCCATGTCGCATCCATGAGAAATCTCAGAGAGCCTCCAGCTAAGGGGAGCGCTTTCTGGCCTGTAAATCATATGTGGGCAGCAACGTGTGTCTATGTGCGAGTATATGTAAAGTGTATGTGTATGTGTGTTTGTGTATGTATGAGCGAGAGAACGAAATAGAGTTTTCAGTATACACGCTTGCCTTGCCTTCATGCATGATCAGTCCTGTCTTCTCGGTGACCTGTGCATTTTGCGTGTGAATGTGTTCATGCATGGCTGCCGTGTGTTTGAGCTTTTGGTTACGTGTTCATGTGTTAGCAGTGTGACAGGAATGCAAGGGTTTATTTCATCAGAAAGCCACACGTGCGGGAACAACACTACGAAATTTGAGAGGATAGACTGTAGGAAATTAAGTAATACATTTTCATGGAGTAAATAATAGATTTTACGTTGGAAATGTAGGTCAGTGCTTGTGAAAGTGTGTAGGCCAACGTGGAAGACAATCATTAAATAAATATATAATGCTAAATAATGATAAATAAAATTCTTGCTTTTTGATACAAAGTGGGCGCTCCTCTTACAAGACGATTAGATTACTAAAGCCTGTATCACACTGAGAGGCAAATGTTTGCAAACGTAGCGAATTTTGGTCTTTCATCAGGGTTCCTAAAAGGTTGCAAACATTTTTTTCAGACAGTTTTGTCACAAACCGTTTTTATTGTTGCAGGGAAATGTTAAACTTGTTCACTCCCAATCTATTGTTTTGCTAACGGTGGCAAATTGTTTGCAAAACAATAACAGCACCCATTCTCCATATTGATCATGATGATCAAACAAGGCCTAAAGAGGAAGGCAATGAAGAGTACCCTATGTTTTACAACGCCTCTTTGGATGAGTTCAATTAAATAGGTACTCACCTCCAAATAAACTTTTTTTTTTTGCTAATAAACTGCAAAAATGGGTGTTTACTGTGCTGGGTGTTATTTTAGTGCATGTTTGTTGAAATCTTGAATTTGGGGCAAAAATCATCCGTGCGGTGCCATCTTCAAGTTAAACACTGCACTGCATGTGAATTTAGCTTCTTGTGCTCTGACTGGATTAGCAGAGAACTTGACGAAGTCACTCTGCCACCGCGTGGTATATAAGCGGCACAGTCTCGTACATATCTCCGTAGTAAGTTGGAGTTGGAATAGTCGCGTTTGCGAACATCTTTATATTGATCTTCAGGTTAGTGATTTATTACCGTAGCATTTGGTTAGTGTATTTAGCTCAGTTTGTCGTTGAATAGAAATGATTTAGGTCGTAGTTTGTCACTGCTGCTGTCAATCACAGCTAGACCACGCCCAACGCTCTCCCCCCTCATAAACAGAAAGGTCCTCCAGGCAACACCCCCTTTGAGTGCCTTTTTCAAATATTAGTGAGGGGTGGAGCAAGTGTCTGGTGGGGCGGGGGGTTATCACCTTTAACCCATTAAAGCCTGAAGTCCCTCGTGAGACATCTCTCTAAAGGCCTAGATAGACCAAAACGATGTTGGCCAACAGTGACAGACGCTAACCCCTGTGGCGTCCGGCACATCACGCTGGAGGAATACACCACAACGGCAGACAGCGGCGCTGACCATTAAAGTACCTTCTGCGCATGCGTAAGATGTAATACCCTTCCATACCACCGGCGGCGGTAGTCACTATTTCTCATTGTTAGAAAAATCCAAACGGAAAACTGTAGGCCGGGGCCGGATTATAAAAATGTAAACAATGCATTCAGCTATATTCTTCGCTCACGATGAACTCCCACGCAAAGTAAACCATCACGTTCTTGACACGGTATTGTGAAATACTTAAATTGTCAACCCTCGCCCTTGTACTTGTAAGAAGATTAAGGCAGCGAAGGCGTGCTCACTGTTTATCTGCATTTGTCACTTCCCTTTGGTGCTCCGAGCGCTGATTTGCTAGCTAACAGCCAATCAGAGTGACCAAATGTCACGACTGGCGACGCCGATTCAACATGCGTAAACGCCCACCGGACGCTTACAGACGAGACACTGCAGTGGTCACTACACCAATCAGATGGTGCATTCAGATGCCACGACGCTTCACGACCTCCGATGTCGGTTGTCTTTGCAGTCACCCTTGAAACCCTGACATTTTCACCACCTACCAAATAATTAATGTCCCAGCCCCTGTTGCAGATAGAAACATAATTCCAAAAGAATTTGAGACAGGTGGCTTTCACACAGGAAGGATTTTATTCATCGTTACTCTTTCAATCATAGATATAAGTGAAGCTCTATTTTTACAAAAAATTGAGTGGTAATTACCATGCTGTATTCTCTTACAAAGACGTTGAAAACGTCATTGTCTAAGAATAAATATCTTAACCATACAACACGTTCGGATGATTTCACGGCTTTAAAGTCTATGTCACTGCTGTGACTTATAGCAGAGTTCTTGACGGCGTCCGCCATTACTCCTGGAAAAAATTCCGGACATGCTCCGACAACTCACGACACCGTCAAATGTATATTCTGATGCATTTCATTGGCTAAGAGACCGAGAATTGGATTGAAAAAAGAAAATGACGTATATGCTCTACGGCTTTAGTGGTAGAAACGCGGTTACGCGCTCCCGTCCTTAATGGGTTAAAGGGGAAGTCAATTATTTAATTATGTTCTATGCAGACCCGCTAGTTGAAATATGGCATTGTGATTAATATTGGGTTTGTGGAATATAAGTTAAGCAGCAGAATCCACCTGTTTTTAGCCATCTCAGGGGGCGGCCATTTTGTCACTTCTGTCGATTGAAGAAGACATAGAAGTTGCTCATGGCTCAGGTAACGACCAATCACGGCTCACTGGTTTTCTGAAGCTGAGCCATGATTGGTCATTATCTGAGCTGTTTTCAATTGTGAAACACAATCCTTCATCAGATTTCTGTTTTTAAATAAACTTACATTATATGATATCCATATAAAGCAATATATAATTGCTTAGCATATATTTATCTACAATGATGAACAGATGTTGGCATGTTTGATAAATTAAAGGTGAAGATTATCAAAGTGACCCTTTTATTGTTTGACTTTTTTGTATGTGGTCGAAAATGAAATGGATATCCTGACTTAAATTAATACCGCAAACACATTCATGTTTTTATTGGAAACACCATGTAAATATTCACAGTTCAAGGTGGAAATGTATGTGAAGGGTAATGAGACCAAATGACCAAATTGGAGGTGGTGGTTAAAGTGGGCCTGAATTTGATAAAACACACACCCGTTTTGAATTTTCTATTCTCGAGACACACGCTTTGCGTGAAAGATCTCTCAGAAGACCTACAATTGAATTTCATTAACTTGCACGTACAGGTACTTTGTGTACCAAAGGTAGAAGAAAAGCGCTAGAATAGTAAAAGCCCATCAGTCCATGATTTGGAATTGCTTTGCTCACACAGGTTTAGCACATCATACAAGGTATCAAGTATTTGATGCTTTACATTTGATGCATAAGCTTCAATTTTATTGAAATCTGTACACTTTTTTGCTTTTTATTGTTCAATTTTATATTTGAAGTATTGTGTTGTTGGTGTAGTAGACTAGGGCTTACTGTCAAATGCCCTTCATGGGATATTTAAGTGTGTGTGAGTGTGTAAATGTGTTTGACTACAGTGCGTGTCTGAGGCTCATTAATAATTCATGAGGTGGGAGGGGTAAATTCAGGGGGCGGTGACAGATGGAGAACAGTGTGAGACGGAGAGAGCAGAGATCACACACAGCCTATGAGGCACTGATATCGGAAAAAGATAGAGAAACAGACAGAGAGATTAAGAAAAAAGAGCCTGAATGAAAAAGACGGTTAGCAAATAGCAACAATGACATTTTTACACCTGTCACTTGTGGTCAGTGATTGTGTATTTGATTAACAGCTGTCCGGTCGGTTTTTTCTTTTTCTTTTTTTTTCCGGGAATTTGATACGGATGGAGATACAAGACTGTGTGGCAACTTGGATGTAAGAGTTACATTGTGAAAGGTAATCGTGTGTACATGCATAAGTGTGTGTGTGAGGGCGTGTGCGTGTGTGTGTGTGTGTTTGTGAATATAACGTGTCATCTTTGCTGAAGCTTTTCAAGACAAAAACAGTCAATATGTAACCTGTCACTTAATTATTTTATGGGTTTTGCAATTTATGTACAGTATATTTTTTGTGGCTTATCAATCCTTCTAAGTTTTTTTAATTATTAGTATTTGTTTTGAGGCTTTTTGAAGGAAAACACCACATGCTGTCATCTGTCAGCAGTGACTTTCATGTGCATGTGCGCACTCACACAATACAGACCCCCCCTCCACACACACACACACACGCACACGCACTTACCAACCCACAAACACACACACGCAAACAAACAAGCAGAATAATTTGCCAGTCACAAATTATTAGTATAGATTTTTTCTGCCAGTTATGTTTTGTATGCATGCTGTAGCACTGGTGGCAAGTCTTCGCAACTGTTGGTTGTAATTTAACATGCAGTGGTCAGGCAGGGTTCAACCTGTCATTGTTAAATTAGCCTGAGACTGATGACATATTGAGGTTACTGTTCAAGACGTAGCTGACGATTGTCCTCCTTGTTAGCTCATGAATATTAACTCTTTTTGAAATATCACTGGAAGGAATCAGTTACCTTTTGACTGCCTGGATTATGCTCACTTATGCTGGTTCAGAATTGTTTTAGGAATTTGCTCCTAATTCTAGTGAAAAATTTCGAGTGAAAATAGATCATAAGTATACATACTGCTTTGAATGTGTGTACGTGTTGTATCTACCTTATTGTGGCAATATTTGAACATGATGTGTTTGTTGACTCTTTAGGAGGTTTTACTGCTCAACAGGCATTGGTATGCAGATTTCTCTATGATGTGTCTTTGCATGATTTTTGCAAGTGGGAGGATTATATTATATTTCATTTTTTTGTTTGTGTGTTGTGTGGGACCATGGATGTCTAATATATGCACTGTGGTACCCATGTAACACACACACATGCATAAACACAAACACACGCACACGAATACAGCCCTTTCTTTGTTCTGGAGCACTGTGGATGTGAGGTTAATGCAGCCAGAAAACAGAAAAAAAAAAAACAGAGAGTGAGAGAGAGACAGTGAGAGACTATGAGCCAGTGTGGTCTTTCAGTCTTTCATTGCAAAGACTTTGTTGAGAGGACTCATATGTCTCCCATGTAGTGTTACACGTGGTTCAGTTGCTGCACAGACTATAGTCCAGTGGTGGCTAAACTTTTGTGATCATTGGCCACGTTTGATTTTTAAAAGGACATAGCCTTTGCAGATGAGGTTTAAAAAAAGTATATATACTAGGGATGTCAAAGTTAAAGCATTAACTATGGAGATTAATCTAAATTTCATAACGCGCTAAAAAAATGTACTCAGTTAACTCTTTATTTACTTCCTGTCGCAGCTGACCTCTGCTCACTGTGCAGCCAAACTTAAGAGGAGAGTCACAGTCGCAAAGACGGACTTTTACGAAGTTTTACTTTAAAAAGTTGCTTGACGGCTCATTGGAGAAATCCAAAATAATTTGCACACTTTGCACAGCCAAATTCAAATACCATTTTAGGTGTACGTCTTTGGTGTATCGTTCAACTGTTGTATTTTACAGGAAAATATTCGTATTCAAGGATTCAAATAAAGCTATTAGAACAGTCTTTGAATTGAAATATACTTTTTTTTTGTCCCACATTAATTCCAAGATTTTACTCAAGTAAATTTCGGTTCCAAGCTTCGTAAAAAATTGGAGTAGAAAAATACAATTAATTGTGATGAATTATGGAAAAGTTTGCGAACAATTAGTTAAAATATTTTGATAACACATAACATAACAGCATTAGCTTGTGATATTATATATATACATATATATATATATATATATATATATATATGATGTGTGTGTGTATTTTATATACACATTTTATGTACAAGAATATTTTGATATTATACAGTAAATACATTAATATTTTTTTTTCTCTTGAATTAAATTAAATGATAATTAATTAACGATTTTTTTTACTATTTCTAATGTTACTATTTACAGTAAATTCCAAATTACACAAATAATGAAATAATACATTTTAGTTAACCGATTGTATGAAAAAAGGCTGAAGTAATACAGCAAATATTACAGAACTCTTGATAACCTTAAAGGTCGGAGTGGGTCGCATTATGAGCATACTTTGCCCATCAATGCTATGTTTGCAGTTTATCCGTTTGACTTGCAGAAGTCAATGTGTTGCAGAATAGTCACAAAGTTTTTGATTGTTACTACATTTCCACAAAAGAAGCATCGTGCATACAGTTTTTATTTGCAAAGTTACCCAATTCTTTTGCAACTTTTGGCTTCGCCCATCAGGGTGCCACACCGAGGCACTTGCATGATTTGTGTGGCACAGTTTTTCTGACAGGTTGCCCTTTCTGATTCCACCCATCCATTTTGTATCCGGGTTTAGGACTGGCAGTGGCTGTGGATTGGGACACGGACTGGGACCAAAGTCACACAAATACATGGCATACATTTTCCACAATACTTGATGGCAAGGTGGGGCATGGATAGGTTATTAGCCTTTTTTGTACTAAGCTAAACCTTTGCTTCACTGTCAGGTTGTCAACCTGCTGAGATTGTTTGAGGTCCAGAGGTTTTTGTGCAACTTTTGAGGCATATTATTCAAGAACGTTTCAGTTAAACTCGGAACGGCGTGACAACTTTCCAAGTACCACTCTATAGCATTTTAGTAGTCATAGTCATTTTTTTGAATTGGTTGTTATGAGGGGGTTATCACTGTGCCTGCTGAACTTTGCTACGTTATTTTGAATAAATATTCAAAGCAAAACATTTTGAATATAGTATTCCTATTAATTTGTAATATCATATTGCTTTCCTGCCTTGCATATCTGCTTTTGCTGATTTATGTAATGGTGGAGATTTAGCTTTGGGGATGACTCCTCAGTTAATCTGTTGGCTGAGAGCAAGGAAGACAGTAGCCTATGAGTCCCACACATGTCCGTGCATGTGATGCCAGATACAACTCTGCTGAAGTCCTCCATTTAATTGATTCAAAACAAATGCAACTAAAAAAAAATGAAAGACGAGCCTGAAGATTAACGTTTTATTAATTCCTCTGATATGAATAAAGATACCTTTCCAGGTATCTCGGATAATGCATGTGATTGTCTTTCTCTTTCTTTCAAATAAATGAGGTGAGAGAGAGGAATATGAAATTTAAATGAGCAATATTTTTTGTCAGATATTATGGTGCTTTTACTGTTAAGGTGGTCATAAAAATAAATTAGATTGTGAATTTTAAATGGATTAATGACAAGAGGGTTCGTTCGAGAGGAAAGATGAGGATACTTTGTATGAGTCCAGGTGGGTATACAGATGTTGCCCCCTAGCCAGGTACTTAACCTACATCACTGTTCATGCTTCTGTCAGTAGATGCGTGTGATAAAAGGCTCGGGGATACATCTGTCTGCTTCACTAAGACACAGTATCATAGGCAGTGACAGCCTACATTTAACACCATGCAACTGTGTGCTGGGTGATTTTTTTTTCCATCTTATTTTTTGCAATAGTCTCTGACTGGCTCTCACCCAAAGTCAGCCGATATAGGGCCTAGCTTCCCCGTAACGCGAATGACAACAAACGGCATAGAAAATGCATGGGTGGCTGGATGGATGGGGGTGTTGGATGGGTGGGTAGAAAAGCAATAGCGATGCCGTCATCAAATGATTCACTCAACGCTACATTATACTGCGCATCTTTATTGTTATTCGACTGAATACTAAATGCACCTCATTTTAAAATGTGTTGCATTTTGGCTGCCCTCTGTCTAAAAATGCAGTTTAGGGGGTGATTTTTTATTTTGCATGTATTTTTCCACCCGGTGAGTCCCTTCATAGGCTGGGACAAAGGGCTCAGCTTGCCAATGGCCATTGCTCCACTCATTCGTGAAATAGTTTCTTTAATTTGGGACCAATGATTCTGTCGCAACAGGCCATGTTTTTTTCTTTTCTGATTCCAACTCAAAAAGAACTGTTTTACACATGATTGGCTTGTTGTTTGTTATGCGCCAATGTGCACCACGTGAGTCAACAAGCCAAGTTGATAATGCTAAAGGGAAATGTAATGTCACGTTTCTTCAAACAACTCCTAAGATTTATACCGGTACATATCCACATTCAAAGCAAAAGGTGGTTTTCAGAATCCTTTGCTAGTTTCACCTCACTCTACTTATGCACATTAACAATGCAGAATTTTGGAAAAACATACTGTTCTTAGTCCAATCAATCCATCCAAAAGTGCATGTAAGAGATTTCATCCATTTGGAAAAACGCACACTCTTGGGTATCACATTTTCCAATTTGGCTCCTCAATCCAACTTTCCCAGCTCTATTGAGTTATGTGCATAAACACATCATAGATCAGAGTTCCTTTGGCTCATGCAGACTTGGACAGAATTTTTGTTTGCTAAAGAGAACTCTGTTTTCCTCACCAAACCACATCTATTCTGTTTATAGCTTTTGAAACTTCATTGTGTTCCAGGATTTGATTGTTTCCCTGTGTCTGTTGGACATTAAAAGCCTTATTTTCGTTCCCAGCGCAAGTCTTGCGCAAAACCCAGGCTAATGGACCTCATTTTCTAGACTGGCGTCCGTGCGGTCAGTGTAAAAATGTACGTAACTTCATTTTTGTGCCAGCGCAAGTCTACTCTACTGTGTTTGGAGCCATGTTGCGCCTGTCTGGGCGGTCCGGCACATGGAATTGCTTTGTCCCCGAGTCATCCGACGATTTGCTAAAAGAAAGTAGTCTCCACTCAACGTAAAAATGGGCACATTGTCATGTTCATGCTGGGGCAATGCTCCATTTCAGCGTGTTTGTGAATTTGGTAGAGGCTACATTCACTTCGTCACCTTTTAACTACTTCGCTACACCACTTATTACTGGCAAACACTCATGCACTGACATGTCTATCATTTTAACACCTTCATCTTTGGGGAACTCGAGGGAATCCCCGCCACCCCTATTCACTCATACTCTCATACTTATGTGGACAAATGTGTAAGCACACACACACACACACACCAACACACGCACACAATGAAAAAACAATGTGAATCATCAAATAAATAAATGTCACTATAATTTACATTTTTAAATGAACATAGGATGACTGGATGGCGGGACATAATAGCGTTGTATATTTATGACTCAAGATGAGAAACAGAGATGCTACTGTTCACTGTGCCCTTACAGATGGTGAAACACATTCACCTCATGATGGACTAAATAGATTTTGTACGGATTTAATATCATTTGGTACAAGAAAGGAAGGGGAAAAGAGAGACAGAGCCTGCTCTGAGTAAATGAAATTTCATAATGGTATAATTATAGTAGAGAAATGGGAAAGGACAACCGTGTGTGTGCATGTGTGAAGGGGTGTGTGTGTGTGCGTGTGTGTGTGACTGCGACAACGAGCCAGACCAGCCAATGGCAGAATTGCTTTAATCACCACCGTAACCTCGAGGCAGATGGGCCCATCACACAAAATTAGGCCTGGAAGACATGCTAACTAGCACACACACGCGCACGTGCGCGCACACACACAAACACAAACATGCACTGCAGTTTGTCGTGAATTAAAGATACATGTTCAATGAAATGCAGTTTGCCTGCTCTCAATACATTAAAAATAGAAATGATACAAAAAATGTTCATACAAAAAGTAAAAAGACCAAGAAACGTTCCATACATTTCCATAAGAAAATGATTGCTTGTCTTAGCGATATGCACATCGCATAGGCCGTTATCGCGATCTATAGATATTCTTTCGATATAATTTGCAGCCCTAGTAGGTCGTGCTTCGCTAGATTTGAATAAATAGCATAACGACTGTAAATAGATTTTTCAAAAATGAAAATGTAATGATTAGGTTTAGGGTTAGGGGTTAGTCTTCTTTCATCACGTCACTTACAAACGCAATGGTTATTAGATTTGTGATTGGATGATCAAGGATGTGGAGGTGGAACTTCCACGACAGTTTCCGCCTTAAACCATCGAGTGATATCACTAGTTTTTAAATCACAGCAATACGTTATACACGTTGCCAGTGATGCAGATCGAGAAGAATTACAAAATAGATCCATCTGCATCGTGCATAACGAATATCCGACTTTAAATGTTTCGTAGACTTGGAAACAAGCAGTCTTTTTAGCCAAAAACGTCAAACATAAATAGCGAGGTTTATCATATTGTAGCGTCTTCCAGGAACACACCGTCAGACATAGTTTAATTATCAAATTTTTATTAATCCAGCCGCCTACTGTGGGCCGCAGCTGCCCTCCAATACAGTAAAACAATCGTTTCTTTCAAAATTACAACAACTGCTTCATTCTCCGCTCCTCCTCTCGCTCACTGTACGATGCATTCTTGAACCTGGGAAACATCACAACTCAGCAAAACACAAATCTGACCACAACACAGATAACCCAATTCGTTACAATATGCTGTTGAACATTCAAAGATTTCAATGCCTAAAAAGTGTATACAATGCCATAAAGACTTTTTAAAGTTACTGTATTTTTTTCATGAATTTTAATATTCTGTAGTTAGCAATAATTGTAACTGTTGTTGTGTGTTTTTTTTTTTCATCACAAAAAGTGTAATGTACTGTAATGACAACTTGTCTTTAACTTGAATACTTAGGTGTGTCATAGGCTGTTGCGGCTGAGTGTTCAAAGTTGTCAGTGTCTTAATAATTTACAACATTAAGAGATCTTTATTGTTAGTGTATTTATTATTCTGGTGTAATTTCTTAGAATACCACCTGAATCGTTCGCTTTTATTTATTTTTTTCTAAAAAATGTACCGTTTACTTGTCATCTTTTCAAAATAAACATATTAAAAAAAAAAAATCTGTTTTTTTGTACCGAAAATATACCGAACCAAAGTTTAAAAAAAAACGAACCGAACTGTGATTTAGCGTACCGTTACACCCCTAATGCGTGTACGTAGTACATGCAACACATACATCAACAAACACAAACACCAACTGCACTTAGCGTGTTAACAACTTTACCAAGTAATCATGTGCTGCTTATCAGAAGCTAATGCTGTTATGTAACTCTAATCTGTGCATCCAACAAGCAGCTCTGCTTACCTCTTGTGTCATATATATATATATGTGTGTGTATATATATATATATATATATATATATATATATATATATATATATATATATAAAAGTTGTTATATATATGATATTTATATTATATTATATATATTTATATTATATTATATATATTTATTTATATTTATAACTATATATATATATATATATATATATATATATATATATATATATATGCGTATATATATATATATATATGCATATATATATATATATATATATATATATATATAAAAGTTGTTATATATATGATATTTATATTATATTATATATATTTATATTATATTATATATATTTATTTATATTTATAACTATATATATATATATATATATATATATATATATATATATATATATATATATATATATATATATATATATGTATGTATATATGGTATAGTTACCAAATATACAAATATAGTTATCAAGTATAGTATTTACTCATTTGAAGACACATTTCTATTCTTTGGCTTTTGATCCGACCTGAGACTGACAGTTTTCGGCTGTTTTCCGGGGCCTATTGTATATAATGTTTTGTGTTAATTTATTACTTTCACTTGTTGTATTATGGCTATTTTGTTGTTGTATGTAAAGGGCTTTGTTACAGCTGTAGCTGTTGTGAAATGCGCTTTATAAATAAAATTGTATTGTATTGTATATGCGGAGGAACTCAGTCTTGGGACAGTTAATACATAAAGTAGACCACTTATAAAGTATGTCACAGTGGGGCAAAATTCAGATCAACCAGCTGGGTCAAAATTTCAGAAATAGGCACCAACAAAAGATTTATTTGGTTGTTTAATTTCACACTTGCTGGTGGAGAGGTACTCCAGAGACAGAGCCGCTTAAATACGGTACAACCAATCAACCATTTTTAAATGATACATATTACTTGAGCGCCCTTTTCAAAATCTTTTTAGAATGAGGATGTCAAACCCGTTTCTACCACATTGTAGTTATGGTTGCTCTCAGGGGGCCGTTTCAAATGGTGAAATCACATAAATGCCTAATCGCTAATGGTGTAACAGTATGCCAAAAAATCACTGCTGGTTATGTACCTCGGTTTGGTTCACATTTTGTAAACAAACTGCTCATGTTTTAGGTAAACAGGGACCGATTTGAATGGTTTTGCACATCGAACATTAGTCCAATATATTCTTTTTGGGAAATTAATGTTGCAGACAAGTCATAGAGTCGTGTGTGGCTAGAGTGTGAGGCGCATTTTTGTCCCTTTCAAAATAACAATTAGATATGATGATGGGTATCTACTTTTGAACAGAAATCAAGGAGAAATTGTTGCAAGCTTTCACGGCCACATAAAATGATGTGGAAGGCTGGATTTGGGTCTTTACGCTTGACACCTGATTAGAAAGGGAGGTCCTGTTCCATTTAAATGAGTTCATGCTCACCCTGGTGTCCTTTTCTGCAGGGTGTGGTCACATCTGAAATCTGAGGATGGACTCTCATTTTTTAATGATTATTTATCACGATAAATAATATCTGAATATAAAGTGAGTATTCATGGAGGCTGTGCTCAGGTCAAGATATCACAGCCAAACATTTTTAGATTTAGCTTTTGGCCAGTATTTGAATGGATGTCCTTGGTGTTCACAGCATATTTTCATTTTGTCGAGTTCAGCTTTTAATCATCCGTCGTACAAATACAATGAAAAAACATGCACACACACACACACGCGCACCCCCCCCCCCACACACAGTGATTAAAAAAAAACACAGTGAGTGCATTTTCTCTCTCTGTCCCTTTGAGCACACCTTTAAGTTCTTCCTGTCTACAATGTTTTATTTTTATTTTTACATGCGCTCTTACACACACACACACAACCTCCAGTTGCACACTCGCCATATTCAGCCCTTCTCACCCTCATATCTTTCTTTTTTTTTTCTGCCCCCATTTTCATCCGTCTTTTCTCTCGTGGCACTGTTGCTAGGGAGCCCTGCTGACTGGGGGCGTTTTTCATTGGACAGGAAGGCGAGGATGAAGTTGAAAAGGATGGGGGGTTGATACTGAGAGGTACTGGGGGCGTTTGAGGAGGAGCACAAAGTGAAATCCAGATGTGCTAATGAGGTTGTATGTTGACCGACATTGTTACTGAAGGTTTCTATACATGGATGAAATGATAGTGAATGAGGAAATGATGCAAATATGAATAGAATGATGGAACATTTAGGAAAGCAGAGAAAAATACTGACTGATAAAAAAAACAAAAACGAAAATGAATTGGCTATGAGAAGGAAGAGCAAATGGAAGATTAAGGATGTGTGGCAGTGGTCATTTAAAATCAAGAGAAAGCGTTTTTCTGGCAGTGGTGTATTGTGAATAGAACCACTGGGACATACATGGCCAGACTGTACACTCTCATTCATTTCCACACAAAGGATTGGAAAATTCTGGACTCACAACACACTTATCCTTGAAAGTCTATTGTGGGGTGTCTGTCAAGGGGCAAGCATCTTTTGCACAGAAGCAATTGTAATTTACATCAGTGTTTTTTTTCTTTGTGTGCAGATGAAACCTGATGTCCGTATTTGATTTCAAACACAAGAACTGGTCACCCAACTCAGATCGTTCATTTTGATTTTCCAGTCTTGTCCTTGCATCATTATTAGTGTTGCGTTGTTTGAGGACTGGGACCAACACTTGACACAGAATCAGTGTAGTATAGGTGCGCAAAATAATTACATTTAAAAGTAGAATTATTACATACAGTACGTCAGTCAACTAGCGTTTTTATGTGGCTATATTTAATTAGGTATTGTTATGACGTTTGAAAAGATGCAGTACTCCATTTTTTGGACAATGAACATGTCTTGGGGGCTGCCAGCGGGTGGGAGTGGCTTTTCCTGTGAGGAGTGTGCCTGAAGGGATCACTAAATGGTCTCTTTGTTTGTCATGAATATGTGATGTCGTGACAAAGGTGAAGGGGAATGTATTTAGGCTGATTTGGATGTCGGCACGTGCTCTTCAATATTTCAGACAGCATACTGAGGAGGAAGATTCATTGTTAATTCATGTAGGAAAAAAATAAAGCAAGAGGCCAAGTAAGATGTATTGTAATGGTAATGTCCGAGATTTAAAAAGAAGAAAAAAAACGAGTCCACGCCCAACTGAGACATACCAATAATTATTTAACTATTGTGTGTCATACGTAACTAACATTAGAAATAATATTTTCAAGTTTGTCTGTGCCCCTTATAATCACATTTTTTTCATATTTCATTTTGGCGTTTTCTCCCCCTGCTTCCATTCTTTCTTTGTGGCATTGATGGGTTGAACGTGACAGGGGGCAACAAACTGATTGGGGTCTCCTGCCTTTTCTGACACCCATTTAGAGGGCATGAGCTTTGATTGGTCACGGTTCTGGGTGAGCTGCAAAGGATTTTGATGTCATCCAACAATGCCGTTGTAGGATCTGCTTGGCTTGCTTTTCTTTTATTGTATAGCAATATTACGATTCGTATTACTTTCACCCCCCATCTGTGTGGATAAGATGCCTTTTGACTGACACTCCAATTATACAATCTGGAGAAACCGCACAAGACAGCATTACTGTATTAAATACAATGACTAAATATGCTCTGCTCCATGATTAGAAAGCAATAAAACAGAGACCTCATGAAAGTTACTCGATACAACTGAACTGAATCCAACCCTGGTTAGCAGCAGTTATTATAGATGTATTGTGGAGATTAAAGTTCATTCAAAGAAGTGCTGCTCTTACTCAAACTATTTTTGTTTAAATAATCATAATAGAATAACTTGTGTAGTTTCATTATCTGAAACTGATTGTCACTCACCTCCGTATAGAAGTAGAATCTCATTTCACAGAATGAAAATACAGTAATATTGCTGATTCAATATAGAGTATGTGATATGGTGTAAAATAAAAGAATGTGAAGTCAGAGATTGTAACTTTTATCTTATGTACAGTAGATTGAATTTGTGTGTGGAGTAAATGAATTCTTGTTAGATCAAATATTTAGTCATATATTATACTCAATTCTCCATATACAGTAAGCTGCACTTGAGAAAAGTGCTTTACAAATGTATTAGACCATCGCCCAGGTTTATACACGGCTGCCCTAAATAAACAGCATTAGTGATTACCATTTTTTTCTTGTTTCTATGGGTTAATATATCAGTATGTAGACATTCATTAACAAAAATGATATCTTTAATAATCAGGGCCTTCAAGGGCTTCAGACACCATCAGAAGTACAGACCTACAGTTCATTTACAATTTACATGAAATGGTAATCATTTACTTCCATCGTTTTTTGTCTTCATTTCATGAAGTGTCTCGGCTGCGCAGCTTCCAGTCATTTCTGGCTGAATTATTCTTTTTTTGTCCAATTAAATATTAGTTTCTATGTGTTTCCATGGAAATGTAATCTGCCCAAGGCCTTCAGAATCCCGAGCCCTGGCATCGAACACATACACACACACCGTCGATATGGCTGCTTCTTTCATTTAAATGTGAAATCAACCCCGCAATATTAATCAGAATGTCGTGTTTCGACTAGTGGGCTTGCATTGGACATATTCTTTTCAAGAAGATGGTTTCATCGGCTGACTTCCTCTTTAGCCAATCCGTTTTTAGATTTTAGATTCATCACTCTGTGAAGGCTCAGAGTGATGTCGGCATTTTTCCACGCTCTCATATGTTCAGTTAAATAGTCTGATATGTTTAGAGTATCTTAGAGTTGTTTGGAGTGATGTATTGGAAGATAAAGGTAATTGTGTTTCTAGCTTTACTTAAAATGCCTCTCTTTCTTTAATGTCATGCATTATGTCGCGTTTTTGCACATTAGATTGTGTGATGCTCAAATTGGTCACTTAAAGGAGAAGTCAACCTAAACATATTTTTTTCCAGAATATGTTCCATGCAGGCCCACTAGTCTAAACACAGCATTTTGATTAATATTGCTTATGTGGAATATGAGAAATCCACCTGTTTTTAGCCATCTCTGGGCGCGGCCATTTTGTCACTTCTGCAGACCGAAAATGACGTCACAACCGCTTAGGGCTCAGGCAATTAACAATCATGGCTCAGCTTCAGATTACAGGTCAGCCATAAATTAAGTTAATTTCCCACTCTAGGGTCAGGTTGGAAACTCACTGCCCATCACTCATTTAATGCTGTTTTTTACATTACATGTCCTAAAACCAAGCACTTTTCATTCTCCTGAGGTTATGTTAAATATATTCTAGCGGTAGCAGGACAATAGCATGACTGGTTCTGAAAGCAGATGGGTGACATAATCAATTTTTTTGTGAGGTTAGCAGTGCACCTAAGTGTACATGCCCCTCCAATAGTACTGAAATTGTGAACACATGTCTTACTTTATTTGCTGTTGACGGACATTTGACATAATTTTCCCTGATAAAGAAAATGAGACAAGAGTTCCACATTTCTGCTTCTTTTTCTTGGTATTTACATCTGGATCTGATATACAGTGGATATTTGTAAAAAAAAAAAAAAAAAAAAAAGTCTATGCACTGCTTTTCTAATGGCAGGTTTTTGTGATATAAAACAATGAGACCAAGATGAATTATAATCTTTTCAACACAACTGAAATTGTTTTAATCATTTCGGGTGGGAAAGTAAAAATGAACAATTGAAATAATGTTGTTGACTATGTGTAACAGATGCCAGCTTGCGCTGTGTGAACGTATGCTAGTCGAACATCGCTCCTCTGAATCCTCAAAAGAGGGTGATGGCCAAGGAGTTAGCGGCTCGATCTTTTAGCTTAGCAGTCAGTAAACTCGACTTCCAACCGGTGGCACGGTGGTGGGGTGGCTACGAAGCCCAGGTGTGACTGGAAAACGCATGATTGCCACCATTACTGTTCACTCAAGACCCTGAGCAGTAAAAGCAGTTTTGAGGCTTGGTTAAAGACAGGGCATTTTGTTTTTTTGCCAATCATATCAGTCGGTATCAGCTTCAGTCTAGATGTATCATTCTAATCTTGATCTGTGCAATGCTAAGTTCCCTGCACAAGTCTATTCCCATCTGCTGCAAGAAATAATTTAAGATGACTCTTAAAAGCTGATATGTGAACACAGACTGTCCTTTGGCTAACATCACTTTGGGAAACATGGAATTGATTTATCTGGAATCTCCCTGTTAGCCCCGCCTCCACAAAGCCAGCCCTCAAGCACTTGACCAATCAATCAGCTTTGTATCCTTTTCTGGTATCTCCTCTGTCTCTTTACAGCCTCCTCATATTTTTTCATTGACCCTTGCTTGCAAGACGCTCAGTAATATTTCCAATTTGAAATCAGCTCACTCTCCTTGTGCATCCTTCTTTTTTCATCCTCTTGATCTTCCTTTTCTCCGCTTGTCTTCCCACAGCACCCGACCTCCTCTTCCACTTTCCATCCATTTGTTCTTTCCCTCTTTTGATCAAAAGTAGGTCAGTCAGCATCATTGAGCCGCAGCTCCTTCCAAGCATGACATCCATACACACATGCATCGATATAAACACACACGTGCACACCCCCCCACGTACACACACACACACACACACACTTATTTCCTGACAACAGCTCATTCAACCTGCACCCCTCTATCCTCAAGTCTTGTTTCCTACATCACACCTTCCCTAGAGGATTTGAGCATGTGCAGTGTACTGGGTTTGCAATCTGACACTGCTTTGTTTTGCCCTCAACCTTCTTCTCCTGGGCCAAGTGTTAATCAAAGAAGGCTGTTTTGATAAAAAGCTGGAAGTTGGAACGAATGCTACAACTCTATTTATTAAGGATAACTCTTTTGGCTCTCAGATAAATACTACTTTGCCTTCACTACAGTTCATTTGTTCACACCCAAATCAAAATGTTGTGTCATGATGATGTTGACTTACAATTCAAGGCTCGAATTCCAGAGACCCGAGAATCAGTCAGTTAATCCCACTCATATAAAAGCATCACTCGCTCGAAGGTGAAACAATGTTTTTTTTAGAGTATGATTAGATCGTAGCATGATATAGTGTAGGCAGTATTTTTTTTGCTACAGATAGGAATGTTTTTTTAATCATTTCTCTTTCTCTTTATTGTTTGAAAAGAAACACCATTAACACAATCACTACTAATTAGTTCATTTCATGCAGATACCAAGGTTTGCCTCCCCCACATTTTTCTCAATTATCCCATTGGCTTTCAACAGTGGTTGTCATGGCAACTCCTTTAAAAGACATCTGCACTCCGGAAATGATGTAACTGAGACAGGCCCGTCCCCCACAACTACTTTAACACGTAACCTGTGACCTTTGTGTGAGTAAGAGCCATTTCTTTCAGTGTGTGTGTTAAAAGACCATAGCTGGTGGCCTTTGGGACATTCATTAGGACTCACCATGTTGCAGGTCAGCAGGGAAAAGCAGGTGATAGACTATACATCAAAGTCTCCACACTCTCATACAAAAAGCACATCCGTTGTCCCCGGAGATGGGCAAAAGTGCATGTTTAATGGAGTCTGTTATTCTGTATTCTGTTATTCACTTCACACATTCTATTTATTCTTGTGAGGAGGCCTAGACAGCTTTTGATATTTTGTTGATGCAAAAATTATGAGTTGTGTGTTGTTGTAGTTTGGAGGAATGAAGTTCTGTAGTGAATGCAGATGTTTTTAAGTGGAAATAAATACACTGTGTCTGATTTGGTGGCATATGTAATTTGAGATAGCAAGGTTTGCTATGAGCACCAAAATGTCATTAATTCCCAATAATGTTATCATGTTGTCCGATTTTATGCATCATAAGATTTAAGTCTGTGAAGAGAAGACAATAAAAAATGGAGAAGTTGGTAAACTTGATTTCAGCAAAAAAAAAACAATAATACAGCACTTTTTGGTTGATATTATTCTTGTGTTTTTTTTTAAATACAGCTTTGATCCATCCATCCATCCAAATCTACATAGTATTGGATTTAAACCCTTATATCTCATTTTGCCTAATCAGACCGCTAAAAAAGCAGAATCAGCAGATTTGGTTGCCCACGCTGATGCCTCGGTAACTAGATCAGAGCTGCTGTATATGGATCCCAGGAGACAATGTATTTTGAAATTTTTAATTGGCTGTGCCTGTTAAAGATTGCACACGTCTGTCATTACACAAAATGGAATCAGCACACTTAAGAAAATAAGACATTATTTTGTAAAGTAAAGTCTAAAAACATCCAAGCATGAAAAGTCTAAAAACATCCAAGCATGTCACAAAGTTGAAATGGCACAAACGAAAAAGCTCTCTTCATCTACATGCTGAAAACAATTTTGAAAACTCTACATACTGGAGTTTTCCAAAAGCTCCGTTTTTAAGGAGAACAAGCATTTCATCACTGTCCTATGAAAAACATGTACGTCCCATTTTTTTTTTATTTTCACTTAAATGCGATGTCTGTAACGCAGAAATACCATTCACGTAAAAATACGAAAAATGAAAAAATGGACAGAAGTATTTTTCACAGGACGGCAACGATTTGCATATGGACAGAGTCAAAATATAAAATTAAATAAAAACAATAGTGATGGGCATGGCAGTTCTTTTAAGTAAACTGAATCTTTAGAATCAGTTCATCAAAAAGATCCGTTCACCGAATCGTTCTGTTTGTGCAGTGAACATGTTGCAGCTTTAGTCATACACAACCACTTCAAGTGGGGCAAATAAACTAGTATGCCCTTTGGCAATGCACTTAACCCAGTTCAACATTTTCTTCTTGATATTCAGTAACATATTGCAGTCAGAAATGCATTACTTCATATTTCTGGGGAGGCAGTAGCTCATCTGTAAAAACTTTGATTGAAAGATCCTGTGAGCAAGGCTTTGACATATTACTTCCACTAACACGTGTATGTTGTACAGCAATGGAGAATTGGTAATACTTATGTTGCTTTCCATAACAATCCTTTTTATTTTCTTCTACAAGTTTTATCTTTTCATCAATAGTATTTCTCTTTGCGTGTCAATATGTGTGACTTTGTGGCTCTCACAGACACTTTGTGTGGATAGTATTTTTATTTGGTTTCATGCATGTTGAGGCTGTGCAGTATTGAAGCGTCTTTTCAAGGCTTTTCCACAGCCCTCCAGGCAGACTATTCTAGTGTTTGTCTGTGTAAGTGTGAGCCTAACAACCGGGGCAAAAGAAAAAAAAATGGATAAAATAAGAGAGCAGAGGAGCATCTTGTGATCCTAAAGACCCCGGCTGGCGTACAGATGAGCTCTTTGAAAGCACAAGCTAGTTAAAGAAACAAGGCAGTTGCAGACAGTCCTGAGGCATATGTGTTGTCTGCACTGTTTCTCCTGTCTGCACTGCTCCAACATGTTTCTTCCTGTGCTCAGGCTAATGGTCTTCTCAGACTACACGACATTTTGGTCGTTCACTATGGTCAGACTACCAGATAATATCGTTCTGTGTCTTAGACGGAGACGTAACACTACAAGTCCGTCACCGACTTCTGTCAAGATTCTGTTCATCAGTGCGAGTCCATCGGGGAGGGCAGCGGTGTTGTCATGTCGATGGAGGCATTATGTGCATGTAAAAAAGAGAAACTATGGACTATTCCCGGATGGTGGGGAGAGGGCAGTATGAACTGTCTGTTCACCAAAAAGAACTTAAGCTAACAAATTTGTTGAATGACACACACCACGTTTGTTAATCAGCTACTGGCTTTGTAGTTAGCAAACGTAGCACGAGGTAAATGCTATGTATGCTTTCCAGTATTTCCCTCCTACTGTCCGTTCCTTTTTTCGGCATTTTGATTGTTTGTATATGCACGCTACATCCAGTCTCTCGTCATAAGCAGAAAGGCACTGCCTTCCTATTGGTTAATGCCGAAGAAGCAATCGAAGGATGACGTTGGACATGTAACACTATGCGGCAAGACGAACGAAAATTCTGACATGCCAGACTTTTGTTGAGGTGGTTGTGAAGCCTTCCAGATGCCAAACGACCAATCTCTGTGTATGTTAAACTACTACTACTACTACTGCATCAAGACAACTCACAATCGGCTACGAGACACTACGTTTGTTTGCGACATGTCTTTTGGTCCAAATTCGGGCTACATTCGTGTACATTCGTGTATGACGTGGGCATAACAGACACTAATGAGCATAAAACAGTTTTGCTTTGCATGACAAATTTTAGCAAAGTTTTAATATAACATCTTCAAAATAAATATGAATAATACATTTTTGTTTTCTGTCTCATCAGGTCCGCAAAGTGGTCACAGACAAAATATTGGTGTCCTCATCATAATCAAGGTAAGACATCACTGTACCTGGACGTAGATATTCTTGAGTGACTGATCCTAGTCTCGGCGGTCTACAGCTAAGTTTACAATACAATACAGAAAGTCCTCCATTTATGAACGAGTTCCGTTCCTACACTGGCGATGTAACCTGAATGTCGGATTTGACTGTTAAAATCGAAATTTACATCAAAATGCTTGGTAGAAAAAAAAAGAAAATACATTAAAATAAAAACATAACATTCTGTACTTAACATTACTGCTGAGAGGTGGATGGAGAAGGAGAGGAGGGCCAAAAAAGGTACAGCTGTAACAAAGCACTTTACATGAAAGAAATAGCAATAATACAACAACAAAGACAGTGAAAGCAATAAATATAACACAAATTATTATATACAGTACAGTAAAAACCGGAAAACAGAAGAAAACTGTCAATCTCACTTCGGGTCAGAATCCAAAGAATAGAAATGTGTGTTCAAACAAGTTTTGAAAATCGACAAATACATTATGTATGCCTTTTTTTTATAATTCACTGTGACTTATTCATTGGTTGTACATTCATCCATCGATCCATTTATTTCCGATTATCCGGGCTCATGTCGCTGGGGAAGCAGCTTTAGCAGAGAAGCCCAGGCTTCCCTGTTCGTAGCCACTTCTTCCAGCCCTTCAAGGGTAATGCTGAGGTGTTCCCAGCCAGCCGAGAGACATAGTCTCTCCAAATTGCCCTGGGTCTTTCCAGGTTACATGCCCAGAACACCTCACCAGGGGGAGGCGTCCAGGAAGCATCCTAATCAAATGCCCGAGCCACCTCATGTGGCTCCTCTCAATGTGAAGGAGCAGCGGCTCAACTCTGAGCCTCTCCCAGATGACTCACTTTCTCACCATATCTCTAAGAGACACCCTGTGGAGGAAACTCATTTCGCCTGCTTATATCTGGGAACTTGTTCTTTCAGTCAGCCTATTACCATCAACTGGTAAAGTAAGAGCGTCGCCATTTAGCTTAGCTCCAGCTTCACCACGTCGGACCTATACAAAGACCACATCACTGCAGATGCTGCACGGATCCGCCTGTCGATCTCCTGTTTCATTCTTCCCTCACTTGTGAACAAAACCATAAGATACTTAAGTCTTTCCCTGGCCAGGACAAAAATTAAAGCTGCATTCCGTTTGGCCAGTAAGTACCACCAGGAGCTCGCCAACAAGCCCCAACTCCAGAGGTTCCGGCAAGGGAAAACAATGTCCATTTATGTTAATTATCATTAACACTCTGGGACTCTGGGAACTGTACTTTGTCTAGTCCCACACCAAGCATCCCTTTACCATGGGTGACCCTGCCAGGGGCATAAAGCCCCAGGCAACTTAACTCCAGGGGTCCTTGTGACACACAAGCAAAGCCCTCTACCACGATAAGGAGACGGCTCATCGATGTGTGTGTGTATGTGTGTGTGTGTGTGTGTGGGGGTCTTCAGTATTTATTTATGTATACACGAATGCATTGCTCCCACCAGTCTCAGAAAGACTACTGTATAATGTAGGGGCTAATTGTGTATGATGGATGGACTACTGGATCTGTGATGTTATGTTAGAGGTTATATAAAGGTCGGACAAGTAGCTGTGGGGGAAGTGTACACGGTAATGCCAATAGCGTTTTTACAGTCTTACTGTCTCACAGAAATTTAAACATGATCTGTGATGTCTTTTGACTGCTAGAAAAAGCTTTTTAAGTTTGAGTCTTTTTACTCAACTGTTGCAAAATGCAAATGAACAGAGAGAAAAAAAAACACCTCCCTATATCGTTTCACTTGCTTGCCTTTCATTGTAATATAAAATATTTATTTGCTTATAAAAATCTACATCAGGGGTGGGCAATTAATTTTTCAAAGGGGCCACAAGAGGAACTGGAACTGGTTGTTGCTGAGGGCCAAGCCAACATGCTAACTTCATATTTGTCTACTATTTATTCTACTTATTTTTAATGAATTTAGAAAGTGTATTGTCTTGGTTCTATAAATTGCTAATTGTGGAGATATAGTATGCAGTTAGAATTACAAAATACAAATTTTAAACAAAATTATAAGCGGTCATTAAAATTTCACTTTTAAAATTATAATATTCATTTTGTGCACCAACTTCTAACCATACATAACTAACATACAAGCCCTTACTAGTCAGGGCTCCCAAATAGCTAGGTGGGAAGTATATTATTCACAGTGATGAATAATGATACAGTGATGACTAACGATGCACTCAATACTTACAGTATGTGAGACAGTAGCTTTGCTTCTTGGGCCTCTTGTTTTCCACTGTACAGAAAATAAAAATGTTGCTAATATTAGGACCATTGTTAGCATTTTTGCTAGTCTCTTTTTGGGGAAAATAGTTGCTGAAGGGGTCGAAAAAGTCACTAACTATAACGAAAAAGTCACAAAAATATCAACGGTGCAGACACAAGCCGTAGCTCTTGCTTGCTACCTCATTTGTGCTAGCGTCCACTCGTGTGCAATAAAATTATAGCATAACTTTCAACATTTGAGCACTGCATATTTTATGTTATACTTTGTGTTCATGGTCACTGCGAGAGCCGGACTCGGATTAGCTCTTGGATAAGTCATTAGTCCTGAGGTTCAATAAAAACCTGAAAACATGTAAATGTATGTGTGGTATTAGTTTAAGCAGATTGAGCTTTTCTATGGTTGTGACTTCAGATCACATTTTATGACCAATTTATGCACAAATCCAGGTAATTCCAAATGGTTCATGTACTTTTTTTTTGCAACTGTGTATTTAAAAAGATGTAGTCAAACTACATCATAATAAAATAAATAATAATGAAATAATAACAATGAAAACTAATTACAAGTAAACTCACAGTAGAAAACGTGCAACTGGACTACGGCTTTTTTGATTGCCTTTGAAACCAAGACAGATGCAATGGACCACAATTCAATTTGTTTGTGGTTATGTTGGCCTGGTTGTGTTTATCTTGTCTATGTGACTTGTGTGAATGTGTGCATGGTACTTTGTGTACTGTATGTCTTTGTCTGCAGACAAATAAAATGTGTAAGCTAGGTCAATTAGAAAAGAAACCCAACCTATGCCACTACATTTCCAGTGAAGTCGTACCTACCTTCCCAATACTTAAAAAAAACAAACAAACAAATTATACATGTTGTGCCCCTTGGACACAGGTGTGTGCAGAGACATTTCGAGGGTTAGCTCAAAGTTTATAAGGGGCGACATGGAGAGTGGAAAACATTTAAAGGGAAGTCAACGCAAACATTTTTTTTCAAGAATATGTTCTATGCAAGCCACTTGAAGTATCAAGAGGCAAAGGGGAATGTGCCAAGGTCCCTGCATGCCATTATCACTAATCCGCTGACGAAATATCATGAGCGCATCCATGGTCGAATCCATTGACATCATTGTCATTTCGACTAACTCTGGCTCTGTGACGCCTTGTTGAAGTCAAGTCATAGAATGCAATATCCTGTACATAATGCTGGAGAACTTTAATTATGACAAGGTTCCCCTGCAAATTACCTCTGTTAATATGATATTTGGTTATTTTTTTAAAAAAATGTGTCTGTGCACGCATGTGAGAATAAAAAAAAAGAGTATTCCCTTCTGGCAGAAAGTCAATAAGTCCTGGATCTTGACCTTCTTTCTCAGTGTGTAAGGGTTTAAACATTCTACAGTCGCATAATCGAAAAGAAGCTCTCGGGATTAATACAGAGTTATCCACATACAAATCAAATTGTTGTGTTTGATGACAAGATTACAAGCTTAACGTGTTATTTGCAACCTAAGCCTTGTTGTAGACTGTAAGTCCTTGACTGTTCTCATGAGTTCATTGCCTGACATACACTTACAGCAGACATTTTCTACACTAATGCTGTTCAATTTTTATGCAACAGTTGATATATTCTCTCCCATTGTCTACAATGCAAGAGTAGATCAAGACAGAGGACAACTCATTCCTCAGTGCACATGGAATATCTGGTTGTGGTGGGAATGGAAGACCATCACCGGAAGGATATCCTTGGATAGATTTCTGAGAGTGACTGAAGAATTAGCTGTTAGGGAGATGGTGGACCACAAGATTTATGTGTGAAGAACGGGTCGCTATGGAGATGATTCGGGTTGAACTGGGAGAGAGTGTCTGATATTGTCATACATGTTTATTTTACGAATGGCAACAAGGCACTGAAGAAGATCATGGAGGGGATGTATTGATATTTTTTGATGGATTTATAAACTCATAAACCAGAGGGCATACACACAAACATACCTTTTGATAGAGGGGATGCCAGCATGAGGGTGCACATGAGCAGCATAGCAAATGGGGGTTGAGTGCATAAATAATGTGGAATTTTCTTGTTTGAAGATTTATCTAATGCAACCGAATAGACTATTGGTCTTTGAATGAATTATCTGCCCGTAAGAGTTTGATCTTACTAGACACTGCTGTCACCCAGGGTTGTCAAGTGTACAGATAATCAGACAGCTGAAGTGATGTCAAAATGATAAAAGATTCTTGACAGCGTGGGAAAGCAAGAGTGATTGAAGAAGCAAAAATGGGATGTGGCAGGAATCCCAGATGATGGTGAATGAGACCATGGATTAGATCTTCTAAATGTAACAACTGATCAGCAGTATAGTAGTTGCCCAACACTGCGCTCAGTCACACAGTGAGTTCAGTTGGTAAGGGCTACATTGCTTGGTGTGTGCTCGGCCTGAAGCTGCATTCCCTTATTCATCCATCCATCCATTATCTGAACTGCTCATCCTCACGAGGGTCATGGGCATGCTGGAGCCTATTACAGCTGTCTTCAGGCAGTAGGCGGAGTGCACCCTGAACTGCTTGCCAGACAATTGAAGCCACATTATCTTTTTTTTTCACATTATCTTTATCTCACACAGTCCACATCTTTTAAAGCCAGTTAAGGTAACTGAGAAATTAATTTAGGCCTGGTACACACAAGGATTTTTCAAAACTTAAAACATTAGAAGATCTCTGACAAACCCCACACATAAAATCATCAGAAAATCAGGTGTTTAAGAGTTTTGGTCATATAGTGTGTGGTCCTCTCCCATAATCTCAGCACAGAACACCACACACAAAAGATTCTGCTACTCCACAATCTACAGTCCAGTCCTCTGAGGGCAGAGGTCTAGCATGATCGCAACATGATCACAAACACCAAGATGAGCAGACACTAAAGCCTGATTCACACGGCAGGATTTTAAAATTATTGGTCAACCTCCAAACTCTGAGAGGCCCCACACATGACTAGGAGAAATCACGCGTATTACAGTTTTGAATGTACCATGCGTGGTGAGCAGCCACACAGCAAGATCAACACGTCACACACGAACCACATTCATTCACAGATATTCTCACATCAGATGGAAAATCTCACAAAACCTCTCGAGATTAGACGAGACTTCGGAGTGTACAAACATGGTGGATGAAAAGGCAGAAATGGTCTCAGGTCGTGTCTTGACGGTGGGGCTAATTTGTGAATTATTTTTAGTGGAAAAAAGCCACCCCGTCACCTCGCTTTCTGATTGGCTTTAAGTCACTGTCAACCGGCTACGTGCTCATTTGTCCTCGGGGCACAGCACACACGATGCAAAGTCAGGCCCAAAACATCCAACATTTGAGGTCGGATGTCCTTCCGAGCGGCCGAGATCAGGCTGAGCACACCACACACAGCAGGATTATCTGATAAGATTATCTTTTGAGCCATTACGAGATTCTGCCCCGACCTACGATTGTCGGGAGGGGAGATTCGGGGCTAAAATCGGCGAACAGGGCATTACGGGTTTGCACTGATCAATGTTACTTATAAGCTATGCACGTGCACAATCAGGTATATATATCCATCCATCCATTATCTGTACCGCTTCTCCTCACAAGGGTCGCGGGGCGTGCTGGAGCCTATCCCAGCTGTCTTTGGGCAGTAGGCGGGGGACACCCTGAATTGGTTGCCAGCCAATCGCAGGGCACACAGAGACAAACATCCGCACTCACAATCACACCTAGGGGCAATTTAGACAGTCCAATCAACTTACCATGCATGTTTTTGGAATGTGTGAGGAAACCGGAGTACCCGGAGGAAACCCACGCAGGCACGGGGAGAACATGCAAACTCCACACAGGGAGGCCGGAGCCGGGATCGAACCCACGACCTCTGAACTGTGAGGCGGACGTGCTAACCAGTCGACCACCGTGCCGCCCAGGTATATATATATTTTTTCATTTTTATTTTTATATATTTGTATATTTATCTCATACAAAGAAATTTAAAGTGGGAGTCAACCCAAAAATGTCTTTCCGAGAATATGTACTATGCAGGCCTACTAATCTAAACACCACGTTCTCATTAATATTGCGTTTGTGGAATATTAGAAATCCACCCGTTTTTAGCTAGCTCAGGGGGCAGCCATTTTGTCACTTGCTGTCGACTGAAAATGACATGACGGTTACTCAGGGCTCAGGTAACAACAAATCACAGCTCAGCTTCAGAAAACAGGTGAGCCGTGATTGGTTGTTACTTGAGCCCTGAACAACTGTGATATCATTTTCAGTCAATAGAAGTGACAAAATGGCCGCCCCCGGAGATGGCTAAAAATGAGTGGATTTTGCTGCTTTACTCATATTCCAAAAGTGTAATATTAGTGAGAATGCCGTATTTAGACTCGTGGTCCTGCATAGAACCAGAGCTGGGCAGTCTGTCCCTAGGCCGGACCGGTCGGACCCTCCGGCCCGGCCGGATGCCCATTTTTGGGGCGGAGGGGTGGGGGGTGACAAATTTTTAAAAATGGCCGGAAGTTGATTTTAGTCCGGCCCACTAATCGGCTCTCATGCGTGTGACGTGCTCGCGAGGCGGCCAAAAATCATCTCAGCCTACTCGGTGAAAGGCTTCTTTTTAGGCTTCTTTCTACTCCCGCGTTGGTGCGAGCGACAACTGCTGTTATTGGGATTGTGGTATTCATTTTACTTAGTCTCGGATCCTTCGTGGCTTCCTTACAGCAATATTAAGGCTAATGTACCTTGCCAATATAACATTGCCGCTGTGCAGGGCTTGTTCTCTGTTAATCATGACTACCGTCAATTTGTAGCTTGTTTAGTGCCGTGGTGACAGGTGCAGTATACGTGAATACTTGCTACACCCGCGACACTTATTGCTCTGGGTATTAAAAAAAGAAGTCACAGCTGAAAATGCTGCGCTGCCTTCATCATCATTGCACGCACCGTGAATGATCACACTTTGGCTGGCTCAGTCAAGGGCCGTAGCTAGTCATGGTAAACGTAGTCAGAGCCCCTGTCTCCCCTGTACTTATGCTAATTTTGACAAAAAAATGTGAGTTATGTAATATAGGCCACTTCATCCTGCTTTTTAAATCTGTTACAATGATCTACAATTCCTAACCCTAACCCTACAATTCTAGGTGTAACTCGACAGTGATAACACCACTAAAACAGCTCTAGAAGTCTAAGATCAGGGTTATCTAGCTCTATCTAGATTTCACAAAGACGTTGGCTATAACTATGCCCGCCACGATAATCACTATATTGACTTATTGTTTGATGAATAAAATGGACACGATAGTCCTTTTCCGGACTCCATAAATGGTCATTCACATGCGTGTTTGTTTACATATGTCATCAACATTCATTCGTGCTGCTTCTTCCCTCTCCTGTCTGTCATGTTGCTCGCCACTGTGCAAGTCGGCATGGTTCGTTTTGCCATCCAATGGAAGAACGGCATGGTTCCTTTTGCCATCCAATGGAAGAACATTATATTTTTCTGCATGCGGAATATTTGCACTGCTTGCATAGTTAGAAAAAGATACAATTAAAAAATCTATATTTCTGAGGAATAATTGAAAAAAAATACACGCTCAACAATAACAATGATAATAATAATAATAATGCTGTGAACATGCATCCTGTGATCATTCTTTCACATTTAACCTAATTGCAGACTTTTGATTGGCAGTACAAATTGCCTATTTATGTGGATTGTCCAAACAGTCATACCAGCCTTGTACAACCACGTGAAAGAGGACATTCTGAAGGAGAATCTCATTTTACTTACTGGTTGTATCTGTTGTGTTAATTTTTGTTAAAGTGCATTTTTTGACAGAGCCTGGGTCATTTTTATTTCTATTTTTCATCTAAGATATTTTATTGCTTCACATTTCAATTCAATGTTACATTTTCTTGAGAATTGAAAGATAATTACTTAAAAAGGATGTGAGTATGCAAGGGTCGACTCTTATTATAAGTTGTAATATAACTATTCATCACCAGATGACAGACATGGCTTAGTTGCGGGTCTTATACTGCCTTATATTACAAAGTAAGTAGGCTTGATATTTTGGGGTGGATTTGGAATGCTATGCACGACAAACATAGTAGATCAATAATATAATTTTGATTGAGTTGATTTTTGTGAAAAAAAAAAAAAAAAAAAAGAATAAAATGAGTTGGTTTGCTGTTCTGCGGTTTTGTACCCTTTGCACTGGAAAAAAAACATGGTAGAATGTGGGTTTTTTTTGTTTGCTTCAAACCCTTTGTTTTCTAATCGTGCTTCTTTTATACATGCGTTGAAAAATGTATTATGAAAAAAGAAATATATTAGGAGCACATACTTTGTCCTTATATAAACTTCTATTTTTGTTCTACAGTTAGGTATAGTTAGGAAGTACACGGTCCTATGTGGCCCCCCAATACCACTGATGAAAAATTATGGGGCCCCTCCAGCATCTCAGTTGTCTGTTCAAAGCTATTCGAGCTAGGGAGCCACACACAGACTCAGCTGTGAATATAGGCCATCATACAGCCTCTTATGCCTCTATAGATAGAGAGAGCCTCAAACTTATGCACTGAAAACACACACGCACACACACACACAAACGCACATGGGTCAGTGGACATATAAATAGAGTACAGTCTAGTACTGCAGTTTTTCTAACGACTATTGCAGTTTTTCTAACTATCTCTTTCTGTCTGTTTACAGGTCAGCAGTGCCTGGCCTAGAGAAGTATCAAGTCTGTCAGGAGTGGTGAGACCAGCCAATCAGAGGAGGAGAAATGTCGAGGCAGGGTGGGCATTTGGCCCTGGCTTTAGTGTTATTGCAGCTGCTGCTATGGCACCAATCTGTGACAATCGAAGTGCCGCAAGATCGTAAGTGACTCAGCAATCACCTGACTCAATTTAACCAAGCCTAAGTCTGTTTTCTTGATTGAAACAGACCTTGAACAAAATTACATGAATTGTAATTTTAATAAACCCTTCAGATACAGTTGGAATGGATGCTTAATGAATCAGATGCGGATAATACCCATTATTTGACTAGATATGGAAGTTCAGCATCTATCATTAATTGATTTAATGAGAATGCTAAAATAATGTTAAAGTATTATTTTACTGATAAAATTGATTTGATTCAACCCAAAGGTTGTGACCGTTCATGGAATTGGGGACATAGCAAATAGTAAGCAGGCTCAACTATTTCTCATCACAACAGTCCAATACAGCAGCCAGATTATTGTGGACGATGAGTCATACTGCTCACAACGACCAATCACGGCTCGGATTCAGAAAACAGCTCAGCCGTGATTGGTCGTCGTGAGCAGTTGTGATGTCATTTTCAGTCGACAGAAGTCAAAATGGCGGCCCCCTGAGATGGCTAAAAACGAGTGCATTTTGCTGCTTAATTTATATTCCACAAACACAAAATTAATCAGAATGCTGTGTTTCAACTAGTGGGCCTGCTGGGAACATATTCTTGAAAAAAAATATGTTTAGGTTGACTTCCGCTATAAGCTACATAACACAAAAACAGTTAACTGTTTTAAATCAACAATGATCAATATTGACTGATATGAAATACTTAAATTGTTACCGTTTTTCAGACATATCGCCCAGCCCTAATAAGCACATTATGTTTAAAACTGAGTTTCATCTTTATACTCACCTGTTTAATTCACTCTTCCATCGCTATGTTGACGTTATTAAAGGTTAAGTATTATGGTAAAAAATATATATATAAATAAATAAATAATAAAATCATTTTTTTTCAAGGCATTATTTTCAATCATTTAAGAAAAAAAATCAATATATATTGATATCGAGCAATATGAAACACTTTTATCATAATATATTTGTCAATCATATCGCCCAGCCCTAGTTCCATCCTTCTCTACTTGTGAACAAGACCTTGAGATAGTTCTGCATTTGTGGTATAACTGCAATCCCAAGCAAAAGGGTCCAGTCCTCCCATTTCCCTCTATGAACCATCCTTGGATTTTGCTTATTTTTGCCGTTTGCGCTGTTACGTCGAGTTAATGGAGCTGCATTGTATCCGGTTCAGTCTTGCGCCCGCCAAGTCTTTCGCTCGCTCTTTTTCTACTAGCTTCTGTGAATAACAGAAGCGTGTATACTGACATCAGAGACAGGCGCGGTAAAGACAGTTTGTTCCAAAATTACGGATTAAATGTTTTCATGCTCGTCATTTGGATTATCAATCGACATAAACCACCCCTCTCGTTCGGAATAAAATCTTGATCAGAATGCGCTTGATCGGATCAGAATATTCACCGGGGTGTGTACATGAAGCATTTTTATTCCGATCAAGCTTTTTATCCGATTAAATGAGTCCATGTAAACGTAGCCAATGAAAAAATGTTGAGAACCATTAAATTACTGGGGACTGAGCAAACATCTTTGACTTGAATACTATAGCACTGTCTCTGTAAATGGCTCACAGTTTTTTTGTTTTAACATGCAGACATTCTCACAAACACAGTGCAAGCATGAGACATACCATACTTTAAAATACCTGTCCGCCGTAAAACATTTTAAGTCTTAGAAATTCCCAAGACAACTAGAAACTGGCACAAAGGCCATAAATAGGTCACGTGCAGTCCGGTATATACTATATATTATTTTTCTTCCCTCTCATTAAATACACATCCTTTACTGAGTAAATGTGCATACATTCGTTTTTCGAGGCGAGCTGAATGGTGCTAAATATTTTACATTGAAGTGATTTTTTTTTTTTTACACTGCTGGCCCTTGGACACCTGCCATGAACATCAAATGAGCACACACACACTTGAAATGCTGCTGTCAGCTGCATTGACCCCCTATGGTTTCTTCTCAATCTGCCTAACCTTTTAACTCAAGATTTATGATGCGCTATTGATCCGAAACGCGTTCATTCACTCAAAACACAAAGCAATTCTTTCGCGACCGAATGACCCCTTTTTAACCCACACAACGAACTGATCATGAGAGTTCTATTCTTTGTGAAATTGAAAGGTATAACTGAAAGGTATTTACTAGAGAGTATATGTAATTTGTAACAAAAAGCATGAACGAAATAACAGCCTTTTGTATTGTTTTAAGAAATTGTGCTTATACCTACAATATTTGTTGTTTTGACGAAAGTGAAATATGACTTGTTTTTGTTATTAATCAGTCTACATTGGAATGCAAATTAAGATAATCTTGCATTTCAAAATAATCCCACATGTTCCCTCAGCATGCCAGACACATTTATTTAACTGTGTAAAGATTCTTTGATTGATTCGACTCAGGGAAGAAAACCACACTGTCTCGTCATTATGTCTCGTTATCTTCTTTCCAGAGAACTACTGTACACTCTAGACAAGTTAAGATCCGTGCTTTCTATAGACCCCTGCAAGAGTTGCCCACAAAACTACACATTATTTCTTAACCTTGTTATTGGTCAACTACTGTAAGCCTGAGGAGTTATAGAAGACTTCAAGGCAAAGGATGCTTAGTGGTGCACACAAGTGTGTGTTATTTATCAACATCAATAACACAAGGCCATGCAAGTTGCTTCGGGAACTCAGTTTGGCATAATCTTAAACTTCAACAGAATATATTGTATGGTACTGTCCATTTTACACTGCACTCTATTTAAAGTTAAGGTAAAAAAAATAAGAGGAATTAGGAAATGAGAACCTATATGTTGAGTTTAGGAATTCTGTCTTACTCTGAATGACATTCAACTGCAACAGCACAAAATCAGTCCTGATATTAAGCTTTGCACTTATGTTCTTTTATGTCTGCACTGTATGATTCATCTGGTTTGTGTTTTCTTTCTTTTTGCTCATCATGTGAAAACTACAAACAGGTAAGTTATCCATCCCTGTGTTACTTTAATGGAGCCGAAACACATGTAGTTGTAGACCTTGCAACGATATCCTAATGTTGTTGAATGTGGATAGAATAGATAGAATAGTCAAATATCATAATGGAATATATTGCTGGCGTCGGGCCAAAACCTCATAAGTCACATTTTGGCAATTTTATATATTTTTCCAAAATCTATACTATTGGTCAGTCCACACGCATGTGTGTTATTTTTACAGATTATTGACCAATCTGAAGTGTTAAAAATGGCTTGCGCTTTTTCATGATGCAATGCTAATGGTTGAACAAACTTGCCATTTTTGGGGTCTCCTGAACATTGACTATTTTGGAGGTACAAGGTTTTGGCCCGACGCAGCGATATGCTATACTAATGTGTGTGTCTGTATATATTATATGTTTGTTAACATTTTTACAATCTGCCCACACTTTCTGTCCCCCTGTTGCTTTACGTTGGACTAACAGCAAAGATCCTGGCTGACCGTAAGTCTTTTGTGTTAACATGTTAATTGTAGTTTTTCACACTCACATTGTGTGGTTCCTCTCCTATGTTGTCAACAAGCCCTGAGAAAACATAACTGTTGAAGTATTAGTGACAACCCTGCTTTGAAAGGTTGGGAGTCATTAATTTAAAACTCGAGCTGGGCCAGATAAAACTGAACAACAAATTAAATAATTTTAGTGCTTTAAGGACATTAACGCTAGCTCTGTAGGACAAAGCCTTGTTGCGTAACACAGAATTAATTTAATGGGCTGTTTGGATTAATATCATTAATATCACATCAGGGCTTGCTTATTTCCATCTCTCACTACATATTTAGCTATTATTTCATAATTCAACAATTTCTGTAGAGTGCAGACACGGCTCCAGGATTTTTTCTCTCCAGAGGTTAACCGGGGGTTGACTGATATGTTTTGAAAGAAAAAAAAGCGATTTTCATGACTTCACTTACTTGCGAGGTTCTCTTGGGTTTTTTTTTCAATAAAAGTTTGACTAACACCTCAAGCATGTTCAATTGAAAAGTAGTTTTAACCCATTTAGGCCGGAGCGCATTACCGCATGTTGTGTATTACAGCCGGGAAAATGGATCTGTCATTTTTTTGTTTTTTAACCAATTCTCGGTCTCTTAGCCATTGAAATGCATCAGAATATGCACGTAACGGTGTTGTGAGCTGTCGTAGGATATCCTGGAATTATTTGAAGCAGTAAAGGCGGACGCAGACGATCGCAGGAGCTCTGAAATGACGGTAGTGATATAGACGACGTGCTTGTGGACTGTGAACCAGTAGAACCAGTCGACCATGGTACATGGTTAAGACATAAACAATAACAATATCGACGGTTTTGAAACAGAATACAGGATGGTAATTACCACTCGATTTTTTAAAATTAGAAATAGTGCTTCTCTTGCACTGCCACTTTATTTCTACATTTTTTATTGAAACAATAAATAATAATAAACTCAAGCCTGTGTGAAAGGCACAGGTCTGAGTTCGCAAATTATTTTGGAATGGTGTTTCTATCTGCTACATGGGCTGGGATATCGATTATTTTGTAGATGTTGAATTTCCGGGTTTTAGAGGGTGAGTCTAAAGTCGCCCTTAGGTTTTAGAGAGATGTTTCGCCAGGCGCTTTAGGCCCTAATGTGTGAACTGAATTTGGCCAAAGAATATTCACCAAAATACTTAAGCCTAATACAAGTGACTACAAAACCATGGAAAAAATGTTCCAAATGCACTGGTGAAAGACAACGCCCGGCAGCAGTCATGCTCCTGCCAGTAACTAGACAACACAAAAAATCGGACAAAAAGTGTATTTATTCAATCTGCATAGTTAAAAATAAAAATGAACAATCATGCATAGGAAATATTGTTTTGGATCACAACATAATGAGAAATTATTAATAGTAAAGTAAAAACGATAGAATAGAAAGTGCAGCCGCATTGCCGCAGTGCAAAGAGCTTGCATCACTTCAAGAACATAGTCTTTTGTCCTCATACCATTACAACTTTTGTAGCTGCATAAGGCGAAAAGGAAGGCCTCCTTGGCTCATCAAGAGATGGCTGTCTTAAATCAGAGGGTCAGTGTGCACCTGTGTCTGTGTTAGCAGTGCCACTGGCAGCGGCTGCGAGCAGCTAGCAACTATGGACTGCTCTGCTGTTCCTTCAGAAGTTGTACCGGGCTCATTTTTCCAATCGCCCTCTTCTTCTTTCCCCCATCAAGGAGACTGGGAGATTTGGGGGGAAAATGTGTTTTTACATTTTTGTCATTACAAAGCTATCCATTGCTGAGAAGGCCTGTAAGCTAACTAAGGGTGTGTTCGGAAATGCACTGAGAGTGCCTGTGTTTGGAGAGACAGAGTGTGCTGCCCTCACATTAATGTTCCAATGCAGCCTGCACTGGTGCACCGTGTCCCCTGTTGGATTGCCTAGTGCGCACTCTGACACTCCGTTTTTGGTGCACACAGAATAACTGAACACCAAATTCAAGCAACGCTGAAGTTTCCAAGCACGTAGCATATTTCTGAACACACCTTATATCTAATTTATCTAACCTAATCTGGTTCTTACTGAGCTCCTCCGGCATCTTTGCCCATCACTCATACTGTATATATTCACTTACCATTTGACATTGGACAATGTAACATTATGCTAAACATAGCTATGACAAAGTCATACTACCCGGTAACTAAAAAAAAAGAAAACAGGAGCAGAAGAATCCTAATTAGAATTTGCATACCATTTGAAGAATGTAGATGTGTGGTAATTATATTTCAGTCTCGCTTTTAGCACAACTAACCTCATCGTATGATTCAGATGGTTGTCAGGGCAGTATTAACAATAAAAAATGTGTTCTTTGTGGATGTGTTTAGCTTGTGTGTGTAAAAAAAGAAAAGAAAATCATTTCCTAATGATAGGCAGGAATTCAGTCCACTTTTGGTGTCTCTCTCGATAGTTTAATTGTGTATCGATGTGTGTGTTTGTGTGTAGTGATTTAAAGCCCTGAAGGGCTCAGTGAGCTAGAAAAGCAAATGGGCAAAGACATGTTGGCTCTGTTTAGTGAGAGGGGGTAGTCTTTAGTAACCCATTAAATATGTATGATGGGCTGAACACAGCTGGAGGTGGACATGATGGTCTGTTCATTTATAGCAGGCTGTACAACAGTTGAGATGAATGTATATACAGTATACACTATATATATATATATATATATATATATATATATATATATATATATATATATATATATATATATATATATATATAGCATGCCTCTGGAAAACACTCACCAGGATGTATGAACGTTTACCAACAAAATTACACTGAACAAAAAGGTCCAATGAGAATGAGAATAAACAACAACAACAATGAGACATTGTTCAGTTTAACTTCTTTTGTCTCAGTTTAATTTGTAAAAGGCCAAATCACTACTAAATTGTCTCAAAACATATTTGTATGAAGCAAGTTTATTATACTTTACAAAGAACCAATAGATCCCTACGAGCACAGGTTCAGACTGTAAACAAGCGCTTTCATTCAAATTATTTTAACAGATGCATTTGTGAAAAGAGTGTGCATGTAACCACATTCCTGTTTCCCCTCTTCCCTCAGTGAGACAGCCCCCTACTATAACCAAGCAGTCGGTGAAGGACTACATTGTTGACCCCAGAGATAACATCATCATCGAGTGTGAAGCCAAGGGCAACCCGGTGCCAACGTAAGGAAAGCGCACACGCGCGCACACATTCAATGACTCTAATGGTTACATCACCAATGGGACAGGACAGTGCCGCATTGTTTATTTGGGGCACTTGGCTGTGCATGAAGCATAAACTTGCACACACATCCCGTAGTTATCCATCCATCCATCCATCCATGGAGCAGCAGCAGCTTAAGCAAGGGAAGCCCAGACTTCCTTTTCCTCAGCCATTTCATCCAGCTCTTCCAGGCATGGATGGTGCTACACCCCATCAGAAATCGGTGTAACCCTAGTTAAGCCCCTCCAGCATCCATGCATCCATCCATTATCCAAACCGCTTATCCTCACAAGGGTCGCAGGCGTGCAGCAGCCTATTCCAGCTGTCTTCAGGCAGTAGGCAGGGTACACACTGACCTGCTTGCCAGCCAATCGCAGGGCACACAGAGACAGACAAACGTCCACACTCACAATCACACCTAGGGACAATTTAGAATGTCCAATTAGCCTTCCGTGTATGTTTTTGGAATGTGGGAGGAAACCGGAGTACCCGGAGAAAACCCACGCAGGCACAGGGAGAACATGCAAACGCCACACAGGAAGGCCGGGGTCGGATTCGAACCCACGACCTCTAAACTGTGAGGTGGACGTGCTAACCAGTCAAACACCGTGGCGCTCGCCCCTCCAGCATTTCAGTTTATATTTCAAAATATATTCATAAATTATTTTCTCAGCCCCCCACCCCCATGTATCGCTCAAGCCCTGCTTTAGCCCCGGTAGAGAAGAGATCCTGCAGCCATCTCTGTTCCCAGGCCAACCGGGAAACAGTCTCTCCAGCATGTCCTCAGAGTTGTCTCGGGCCGTTTGCCAGGTGGGACGTGCCCGGAACACCTCACCTCATGCATCTTAACCAGAGGCCCAAGCAATCTCATCCGGCTCCTCTCGACTCGAAGGAGCAGCGGCTCTTCTCTGATTTTGTTCTTTGGGTTATGACCCACATTTTCTTACCATAGTTGAGAGTGGGAATGTAGATTGGCCGATAATTCCAGAGCCTCACCTTCCAGACACTGCACCAATCTCCCTGTCGATCTACTGCTCCATTTTTCCCTCATTCGTGAACAAGACCCGATGACATTTGGACTCTGATGCTTGGGACAGGATTTCATCACTGACCCAGAGAGGGCACAACACACTTTTCCAATTGGGGACCATGGCCTCAAATTTGTGCTGATTTTCATCCAACCTGTTTCTGAGTCGTGCTTTGTCTGGTCCTTCACCCAGGACCTGTTTGCCAAGGGTGATCTGCTAGGGGCATCAAAACTTAGCTCCCAGGGTCAGTGGGACACACAAACCCCTCCACCACGGTAAGGTGACGGCTCAGGGAGGAGTATTATTCTTATCCAATGTGGCTGTCTCCTTCCCTCCACAACTATTGTGCTAAAATAATGCTGCAAGTTGACTGAGTCATGCTCATTAAACATTCAGCCTAAGGGATCATTTCCCAGTTCACTCACAATCATTTTTATACAATGTAACACACTGGAACACTCACACACTCACCTCATTTTCTTCAAAACCTCTGGCCTCTAAACATTTATATCTTCACACCCAGTCCCGAGATGGGTAGTAACAAGCTACATTTACTACGTCACTTTTACTTAAAACGGAAGTCGACCCAAACGGTCGTTTGATGTCATTTGCAGTCGACAGTAGACAAAATGGACGCCCCAAGGGATGGCTAAAAACGAGTGTATTTTGCCGCTTGATTTATATTCCACAAACGCAAAATTAATCAGAATGCCGTGTTTCAACTATTGGGCCTGCTGGGAACATATTCTTGAAAAAAATGTTTGGGTTGACTTCCGCTTTAAGTACTATTTTTGGATTAAGTGTCCTTGTTCGAGTAGTTTTGATTGCAACATTCCTTTTACTTGAGTATTTTGGGTGAGAAGAAACGCTACTTTTACTCTGTTTTATTAAGCTACATTCCGCTTGCTAATTGTATTTTTTATCGACAGGTATTTATTATTGCTTGCACAATCTATTTTGATTTATCAGTCTTATGTCTCTTTCATCAACCTCCAACATCAGTACCAGTTATGTTTGCTTCAGTTTGACCAATCAGACGGAGCCAGATAATCACATAGCAAAACAGTCAGCTTGGCCACCTCACTGAAGTTAAGGTTACAAAGTGACTAATTTACATAACACATGGCAGAAATCTATGCTTATCTTACGAATTGGCTCCAGCTCACACTTGCTCAGAGGAAGGATAAACGGTAAATAAAATGGACGCATGGTCTACAAAAAAAATAACATTTATGTCATGTGCTGTTATTTGTGTTGTCCTAAAATGTCAGAATTTCAGCCTATTAGAACTCCACTTGGAACTTTAGAACGAAACAAGAGGTTCGGTCTTTGCTTGCAAAATGTAAGGCTATGTAGAATCAAGCCAGCAGGTCAACCACAACAGGGGAACACAAACCGCAGTTTGTCCGACACAATCGGACGTTTTTGAAGGACTCTGTTCCTTGCTGTAAGAACTGTTGTGCACGTTCAAAAGGAGCTGAGAAAAAAGCAATTTGCAAAGTATGCACATCACTGGAGATAAAGGTTAGGAGAACTAAAATTGTTTTTGAGTAAAGCAGATGTCAGCAGGGCTGTTGAATGAGGATGAAACCATCTGTCGAAGTTCAACATAATAAAATGATATATAGTCGTATAATTAATCATCTCTGCCTGCTGACCCTATTGCATTGTTTTACACTTGTAAATAAAGTTAATTTAAGACTCTTTGTTGTGACTGAATTTGCCATAGTTTGTTATTTTATTTAAAAATATTGTTTTGAAGTCATATTGTTTGGCAAATTTGAATTTGCACATTCCTACTTTGTACTTTTGTATATTTGTATATTTTATAATAATAGATAAATCTGCAATTGCCCCCAAAGCTGAGTACTCACTCTTACTAAAGTAATCTTTTGGAGGACTACTTTATACTTTTACTTGAGTCATAACATTCTAAACAGCACTCTTACTTAGCTACAGTTTTTGGTTACTTTACCCACTTGTGCTACCAGACCTAGCGTGACTGTAATGTTGATTAAAAATCAGGTAAATCTCTAAAAACAAAGCCATTATATAATCAGAAAGCATCATCATGTCCTTCAGCAGCACCACAATTAAGACAAAAGTGACAGCAAGTGGAGTATCACAGTGGTGAGATGAAATTGCATTCCTTTACGGTCAAAATGACAGTCTGCGAGATCACTGAAATGAAGGTAGAAAATTAGCTCTAATTTGCAACATGCATAATATTTTCTTTGTATCAATAGCAACGGATAACTTGGATTCACCAAATAAGGTGCTGATACTGCACTGTTAATTCTAGTGAATGCTTAGAATTGACGTGGTAAACATTTTCTTTCCCTTGATACTGTGGTCAATAACTGCGTTTTCCATATGATGAAAAGGTTTGAGCTGAGTATGACCTGAAAATTACCAGCATGCAATGAAACACAATACAACATCAGAATCAAATCCATCCAAAGTCCATCCAAAGTTAACTCTTTCATTCTCTATTTAATGGCTCAGGTTCTCCTGGAGAAGGAATGGCAAGTTTTTCAACATTGGAAAAGATCCGCGTGTAACAATGCGGAAACGCTCGGGAACCCTGGAAATCGGCTTTCGGAATGGAGGACGGCCGGAGGATTATGAAGGAGAATACCAGTGTTTTGCTGGCAATGATCACGGAATGGCGATGTCCAACAAAATTCTACTTCGGGTCTCCAGTAAGAATACTAGCACACAGTTTATGTTGTATCTACTTTTCCTTTTTTATTTTATCAATCTTTATCCACTACATTTCCCCCCTTGTCATTTTCCAGAGGCACCTCTGTGGCCTAAGGAAGTGCTGGAGCCAGTGGTGGTGACTGAGGGCTCCTCACTTGTCCTCCCCTGCAACCCCCCTCCAGGCCTCCCTCCTCCATTTACTTTCTGGATGAACAGTCGTGAGCAGCAATTATTCATGAAAATACACACCTTCCACAGCATTAGATGAAATTAGGGCTAATTCAGTATCAATATGTATTGCGAGTCACATGATCGGTATCAATAGAAAATGCCTTTGATAAAATGTTGGGGGAAAAAAAATCAGAAAAGCATTCCCTGTCCGCGGCATTGTGTAATAATAAGCATTTAAACCAACGAAGGAGCATCCAAACCAACAAAGAAGAAACATACAAACAAACGAAAAAGAACCTACGACAAGTGCATGTGGCATACTCTCATGAAACGAGAGAGTGGCGTAACTTCATTCTAACAAATGACTAGTCGTCTTAGTGCAATAAGATGACATTATGCATGATAACCCGATAACCGATAAACACCTCCGGACGGAGACGTGGTGTTTCCCCGTCTTTGACGTGCTAGCGCCAGTGTTAGCCATATCCCCCTTGGCATCGCACTCAAGTTAAAATCAAGCAAGTAAAATATGAATGGACTATGACAATAATGAGTCAGCTAAAAAGATAAAGTAGTCCTAAGACGGTTGGTCAACGATAACGTATGCACTGCAAGGGAGTGTTAGTTCATCGAATGCAAATAAGCTTTTACAATGTACTGGTGGAAGTGAAACTGCACATTACACTACATTAAAACGTGCACAAAACAGTTCATTTTTAAAAAAATAGGTTAAAAAACAATAATTATCAACATTGACTGATATGAAATACTTTACAGTATACGTTACTATATTGTGAAACATTTCTCAGCCATATCGCTGAGTCCTACTAAGCACGTTATGTTTAAAAAGAAGTTTATTTAATCTTTATATTGACCAGTTTATTTGACGTTTTCATAGTTGCTTTGACTTATTTAAGTCTTACAATTAAATATCATAGGTTAAACAAATTATTATATGTTAACATAAAATTACATAGTTTCAGCCTTTTTTCAGGGGGTTCAATAGTACAGTAAATCGATTTTTTTTTTTTTACATTGACGCATATTTTAAGCATTCATATTGATTTTATATCGATTTTCGATACATTTTTGCATCCCTAATATGGACCAACATGAAATACTTGCAGTATATCGTGCTCACTTTTCAGCCATATAGCCCAGCCTGAGATTGTCAACGCATTATGACACTCCATTGTGTGTGTGTGATTTTTTTCAATTTATGTATTGCAAAACTGTACTTTACCCTTCAAAAGTATTGTAATAGACCAATTCCTTTATTTTGGTGGTGGTGGACTGAAAACATTTGAGTTAAAAGATGAACATGAGAAAATAGATCATAGTCGATTTTATTTCCAGTTAATTATATCTGAATTTGGGACGAAAGGTAAAGGATAGCGTCTTTTGTCATGTGAACAAAAGCATTGGAACATTTGTTTTGTTACCCAGGTGTCTGCTATTACATCGATTATTAAAACAATGATTAGCGCTGAATGTCCACACTCAGTTTCAAATTTGGTTTATGTCCATGAAGATTATATTTATACTTGTTGAGGTTTAACCAACATGAAATCCAGGGAGCTGCCAACTTGGATGTAAACTCAATCAGAGCCATTGGCCAAAACCACTGGCCTTCGTCAGTTCAACCAACCAATTTTGTGAAAGACTATACAACATAGAGCAAACTACTCATGAGCAAGAGGAATAGGGAAGATCAGGCTGACCTCAACACATTTTTATGAACTGATGAGAAGCATAGCTAAAGTCATCATCTTCCAAAGCGCTTATCCTATACAGGGTCGCGGGGAGTTGCTGGGGCCTATCCCAGCCATCAATGGGCGAAGGCAGACTACACCCCGAATTGGTCGCCAGCCAGTCGCAGGGCACACATAGACACTGTCACTAAGCGGGAATCGATCCCACGCTGCCCGCACACAACTCAGGCGTGTGTACCACTACACTATCAGTGGACCATAGCTAAAGTGACTTTAACTATTAAAGTGATGGAGAGGCCTAACATTTGAAGAAGGCTTTGGCTTGAATTGCTTCCTGTGGGTTAGGGTTACCAATCTCACCAATCTTAATTTGCCCCATCACATGATGGAAAAATGATCAACTCAAAAGTTATCAAAACATGTCTGCCAACTTGAAGAAAGCTGCAAACAAACTGCTTTGGAGATCCGTTGAGATTGTGGCCCAAAATGCACTGCATGGGAACCAAGTGGAAGGTTTTAGACAGCCCAAATGAATTCTTGGACATAAACCCCGTAGAGCATATACTTTTACCTGATAAAGAGGAGCCTGAAGGGAGAAATTCCCAGAATAACAACTAAAATGGGCTGGAGTGAAAATCATCATATAAGAACAATGCAAATGTTTAATAATGTGAATTAGTCACATTAGACTTGATACGATTATTTCAAGCAAAGGAAGTGCAACTAAATATTAAGGGCCCTATTTTCATTCCCAGCACAAGTCTAGTGCAAGGCGCAGTTTAACTGTGCACATGAGTGGAGTTATCTTTATTTTGGCATTTTGCTAGACTGCACAGGTCGAACGGGCCATTTGCGCCTTTGTGCACTATTGTTGGCTGGAAGTAGTCTTTTTCCGGCCAATCCGAGAGGCAAGCAAGGCAGTCTTATTTATATAGCACATTTCTTACACAAGGAAATTCAGTGTGCTTCACACAAACAAAAGCACAACACCTACAAACATTTACAAACACGACAAACACAACAACAGTTAATGACATTCAGAAGCAAAGCAGGGAGAGAGAGCGCCATCCCTCATTTGGGAGCACAGTACGTAGTGCTTGAGATTACGGAAACAGAAATAGACTCACTGGGGTCCGTGCATGATATCGGCAGGTAAACTGCAAGATCTACCCTTGTGGATGATGGAGTCGGATGACCCCCAATCGTGGGTGTGTCTCTGTGTGACATGGATCCTCCCAACCCCATTTGTGACGGGGGGTACTGTTAAATAATTCTAAGATGATAATGAATATAATTCGTTCAATTAATTAATTTCTACAATCATTGTCCCACGCTGTTGTCATATCTATGCATGAAATACGATGATTCACCACATAACATCCGCGGAGCGCCAAATTTGTCTGCCTGCACCTTGATCAAATGCAGCAAAATCACATTACACAACCTGCGCCACGAGTTAGACCTGCTTTTACCGAGTCTAAAATGTAGTGTACTTTTTGTAACCAAATTTCCAGATGCGCCTACTCTCAGAGTAAGAGGTCAGAGTGAATTTCGCTGGGGAAAGGCATGTGGCGTGTACCGGTGCACTGTGGGTAGTGTAGTACAGCCATAGAGTAGGAGTATCACAAAGCACAAAAGAGAAATAGAGCAAGAGGGGGTACTGTGGGCTCATGTGAAAAGTCCCGGTACGCTGGATTCTAAAAAGTGAAGTGCTGGTACTCCGTACTGGTGCGTACCAGCCCACTTAAAGCACTGCATTTAATGCTGTCTTTGTTCTGCATACTGGAGAAAGATGTAAATAGCAACAAAGAAAATCTTAAATGTTACTCTTTTGTCTCTTTATCCTCTTGCGATGTCAAATGTTTACACTATGCAACAAAAATAAAGGAATTGGCCCCACTGTTACAATCCTTTTCGGGTTTGAATGTACAATTGATATTTTCACTTCATTTTCATAAAATGTGCAATCATTTTTCTGCATATCATATGTTGACTGTCACAAGCCTGTGTCATCGCATAGCCAAGACGAATATTGTTTAAATCCAGCCCTCTCTGTCTTTCCCTCCTCCCTGCCCCAGTGATGAGTCCGATTTCACAGGATAAGCGAGTGTCCAAGGGTTTAAATGGAGACTTGTATTTCTCCAATGTCATGGCCCAAGACGCTCAGAACGACTATAGCTGCAATGCTCGCTTCCTCTTCACTCACACAATCCAGCAGAAGAACCCCTTCACTCTCAAAGTTCTCACCAGTGAGTGGACAACACACAACCATACTCCAAAAACAGACACGCCATGCTGATGAAAGATATCTCTGGCATCGGGCGGAATCCTTATCTCCAAGCAACCCCAAAACACCATTTTTGTTCACTCATTAACATTGCATTGTCAAAGACAGCAAGCCATTTTCAACACCTTGGATTAGTCAGTAATTTGTAAAAAAATAACACATAAGTGGCTCAGAAAATGAATAAATGAACACCCATATGTGTGGACTGACCAATAGTAGGTTTGTAAAAAAGGTTCCGGCCCGATGCCAGCGATATAATCATACTCATTTAATAACAATATGAAGAAGCTAATGCAAGCGGTAATACTGTATAACATAAAGCCTTTCGGCTGTGTATATTTTGACAAGTACGACCACCCCTGAGGGGAAAAGTCGAACAACAATTGGTACTGCACACAAAATGACCTCTTTTGGAATATGTCCCCATCTAGAGGTGATACCATGTCATGGCATGAGATGCATTTATTCCAACGGCAAAATGGAAGAGATTTCCTTGATAGTATGTTGCGGCTTTTTGTCATCACTGTCGCATTGCTAGCATATTATCCGAATATGTTGACTTTTGGTTGGTTTATTTGTGCGAATGTCTGTGTATGTGCATGCTTGTTCATGTGTTTTCAGACGATCCTTATAATGACACCTCTTACAATGACAGTGACCCATATGGTGGTGAGTCACGATGTATGGGCAGTTCCGTCTCCTGTCCAACTATAACATGATTAGCACAATAATAGCTTACATCATGCTCAATTCACCTACTCACCACAAACTAAACATTCAGTGTTAATTTAACATACTAATATTTTGAGAATCTTGCAAGTTATGCACCTGTAATAGACAAACAGGCCTAAATATGAATTCCTTTTTCCTTTTGTCAGCTGGGATAGGTTTCAGCTCACTGTACCCCTACTCATTAGGGCTGAGAATGAGTAAGGGTACAGAAAATGGGTGGATGGATTGATATTTCTTGTTTAACCTACAACATCAGACTAATACATTTGAGACGTTCATTGACTTTTCCAACAGTTTGATCAGTTTATCAGACTGAATCCTGCAGCCGTTTTCCGAATACGTATTAAACACATCGTGTTTTTCTACATTAGCAATACTGTACTGAGCATCCGGGACAGCGTGTACTACTATACCGCATTGTGTGTAAATGTCCAGTTCCATGGTCTTCATAATATATAAATAAATGAATAATCCATCCATCCGTTATCCTCACGAGGGTCGTGGGCATGCTGGAGCCTATCCCAGCTGTCTTAGGGCAGTAGTACAGCCTGAACTGGTTGCCAGCCAATCGCAGGGCACACACAGACAAACAATCCACACTCACAATCACACCTAGGGGTAATTTAGAGTGTCCAATTAACCTACCATGCATGTCTTTGGAATGTGGGAGGAAACTGAGTACCCGAAGTAAGCCCACGCAGGCACCTGGAGAACATGCAAACTCTACACAGGAAGGCCAAGGGCCCTATTCGAACCCACAACCTCTGCACTGTGAGGCGGGCATGCTAACCAGTAAATAAATAGATAGATAAATAAATACATAAATCAATGAATAAATAAATATTAAGCACAGCCCATGCAAGGCATTTATGAAATTAGACTTTAGTTTACTATGCTGTGTAAGCATGAGCTGTGTTTGTATTCTCAAGAGAATGTCTTATGTGATGTAAAACATTATGACAGTTTGAAGGCCAAGTTTTTGTGATTATAGAGGAATTTAATTCCTTCCTTAAGAGTTTTAAGGTGTTCGACTCGACAGTTCAAGTTTCATGTTAAAACAAATAATGTGTGCATTGTCAGATTGAATTTAGACATCATTGTATTTGAAGAACTGGTATCTAATCCATAATGACTATTTGCATGTACTGATATTTGAAAGATCTGTACCTGGTACCCGGTACCCGGTTTAAAAGGGAAGTCAACCCCTCCAAAATGTTTGCACTAATATGTTCAACGGCGGCATGGTGGTCGACTGGTTAGCATGTCCGCCTCACAGTTCAAAGGTCGTGGGTTCGATCCCGGCTCCGGCCTCCCTGTGTGGAGTTTGCATGTTCTCCCCGTGCCTGCGTGCGTTTTCTCTGGGTACTCCGGTTTCCTCCCACCTTCCAAAAACATGCATGGCAGGCTAATTGATCACTCTAAATTGCCCCTAGGTGGGATTGTGAGTGGCGATGTTTGTCTCTGTGTGCCCTGTGATTGGCTGGCAACCAATTCAGGGTGTCCCCCGCCTACTGCCCGAAGACAGCTGGGATAGGCTCCAGCATGCCCTTGTGAGGATAAGCAGTATGGATAATAGATGGGTGGAATATGTTCTATGCACCTTCACTAGTCTAAGCATGGGATTGAGATTAACATTGTGTTTGTGGAAAATGAGTTAAGTGTAAAATCCACCCATTTTTATCCATCTCAGGGGGTGGTCATTTTGTCACTTCTGTCGTCTGAAAATGGCATCACAGTTGTTCAGGGCTCGGTTAACGACCAATCACGGCTCACCTGTTTTTTAAAGGTGAGTCATGATACACAGCAACTGTGATGTCATTTTCGGTCTATAACAAGTGGCAAAATGGCCGCCCCCTGAGATGAACAAAAACAGGTGGATTTTACTGCTTAACTCATATTCCACAAACGCAAAAGTAATCAGAATGCCATGTTTTGACTAGAGGGCCTGCATAGAACATGTTCTTGTAAAGAACATTTTTGGGTTGACTTCCGCTTTAAGATACTACTCATATTTTGATATTGTCGCCTTTGTAGAAAGACAGCACTTTGTTGCTGCTGGCCTTCCCATCTGTTGAGCAAACCTGGCATCAGCGCCAGTAGTTTACCTATTTATACTGCAGATCTGTGTCTCCCTCTCTCCATGTCACACATTTCTTAATGTGTTAAGCTTCTATAAAAGGCCTGAAAGCGTGAAAGCCAACTTGTTGAGACAAAGGTTCCCTTTGAAAGAGTTTTTGGCAGGCTTGGCTTGGCAAAGCAGAAAAATCTTTGCCAAGCTAGGCTCTATAAGATTTAGAAGCACATAAAAACGTATCAAATGAATGATTTAAAATATTCTTCATTGTGATGCCGCACTAGTGTCATCACAGAGAAAAATATAGGACAGATTTCACTGGCTGTTCTTTCTGGGCTTTTAATGACAATCTCTGCCACCTCGGTTCCCTTGGCAAACATTAAGCAAGATCGATGGCCCTGTTGTTGTTGTTTCTGTTTCTCTTAATGTCTTCCTGTGAGAGAAGCCAGAGGGTGTTGGACCCATTTACTGGCCGCCGTGACCTCACCAGACTGGAGAGAGCGACAATGCCTTGCGGAAATGGAATACAGCCATTCGGAAGTTATCAGAATTAGAGCATTCTATTTAGGTGGCAATTGCTATAAAGAGAACAATACGCTCAGAGTATCCAGTGTGCTGTACTATAAAGAACCTGTAATACAGTATTTAATCGTGAATAGTTCAAATGGCCCTTTTTACTCATTTGTAGGCCGTAAAGTAGCCGAGTCCACGCCAACCTTTCTCTCACCGTCGGGGAGTGAAAGCTCCAAAATGGTGCTGAGAGACGAACAACTGCTGCTGGAGTGTATTGCTGCTGGACTGTGAGTTTACACACACACACACACGCACACACACGCACAGGGCTCTATTTTCATGCCCAATTTCACTACCTGCTCCAATAGTTAGAGGCGGTTCCAACAGGTCAACTTTCAGCCACCAAATTGTCAGATGCGCCGGGCTAATGTCAAAGGATGCCAGAACGCCCGCCATGGCACAGAGCGGTCTTCCAAATTCCCAGGCAAAACAAGGCTTGCGCTGGCACAAAAATCAAGATCCGGTCGTTATTATGTTGAGAGCAGCTGCACCATCTACAAATATAGAGCCCACACTGTAGAATATACAACCCCACGGAAACCTTATGGAATCACCGCTCCTGGAGGTTGATCAAATCTAAACAAAATGAAATGGTTTGAAAAGGGAAGCGTCCTGGTAGACCAAGGAAGACCTCAAAGCATCAAGATAATAAACTTCAACCAATATGTTTGACCAAATGGGAGGAAATTGGATTCAACATCTTTCACTCAACTGTAAGAAACCGTTCCTAAAGCAAATGGGATTTACATACAGAAAATACAAACAAAAGCCATCCTTAACACTTAAACAGAAACAAACAAGGCTACAGTGGGATGAAGAAAAGCAATTATGGACTGTAAATGACTGGATGAAAGTGACATTCAGTAGTAAATGGCGTACCTGCATTTGGCACCTTTTTTTTGGTGCCACTCCAATGAAATGAAATATATGAAGACAAGAGTGCAAATGTCCACAGTCATTGAGGATATGGAGCGGCATGTCAGGTAAAGGAAAAGGGGAGATGGCAGGCAATCAGTCAGTCAGTCTTCAATAAATGCACAAGTTTGCATAGAGGTTGGAAAGAATGAAGCCATATCGTTTCCAGCCAATACTATGAAATAAGTCTAATGAGTGAGATTCTGCTTTTGATGTGAAAGATGCAGCGTTCTTCTGATGGCACAAAATACACATTGGAGAACAAGTGGATCAGGAAGTGCAGCAGACATAGTGCTCCTTCAAAAGCCACATGCGTATGGACAATGCTGGAATTAATACAGTACCGTACCTTGCACGCATGATGAACAGAGTGCTGCTTTGGTCCGGTATCTCAGCGGCTTAATTTACGGACACGGAATTCTCTGGCATGGACATAATGACCAACAAGCCACCGTTTGCGCCAAGGATGTGCCCTTTTAAAATTTTTACAATGCATCATGGCATTGTTTTTCTTTGTGTCCTCCTCGTTGTCCAATGTGTGCCTATTGTCCAGCAGTGAGTTGGCACACGTTACGTCCCATTGGACCCAACATAGACGTACCCGTATATTGAAACTGTTGCCATAAAAGCAAAATAAAGCAATATGGAGGTGTATTTTTCAGCTCTTATGCGTTTTTCCAAGCTAAGCTAATTAATTACTACCAACAAAGCTACATGTAAAATTAAACGGACGGTGGGGATGGCCACGTTTTCACTAACAAGTTCATTTCATATATTTTTTGATCAGGGAAAAGAAAAAAGTTGTCATTTTCTATTTTATCAATAAATTTGGGAGAAATTAGGAAATAAGTGACTCTATGAATAACGCCCCTTGTTAATGAGCAGAATGGCCGCGCACCCTACCGTTTTATCCTTGTTCGGTCGGAGTCACGCGAGGGACCGATTCCAAACCCTCCATTGGAAATCATTGTACTTTCATTCCTTATAACGTCCAAATACGGCGATCAATTGGCACCAAAATTTATGTGGACATCTCTCCTAATGCCCTCTTCAACATATCAAAAGGATTAACCTCTCCGTGGCTGATTTATATGAGAATGAGGAAATGTGGAAGTCAGCAGAGCTACATAGGCTGGAACCAGCGCACACTGCTTCTTTGCTTGAAAAAAAACAAAACAAACAAAAAAAAAACACTGCTTCTTTGCTGATCACGGTTAGCACTGGCGAGGCATTAAACACTACTCAGGATATTTACAGAGACTGAAGTGGAAATGAGACGTGCACATTTATTTGGATAAGGACTGCCCCAGATTTTCGGCTTACAACTCGCCGTCCAATATGGAAGGTAACAGCCGAAATGGCGTGTTCCATTCCGGCCACACACTCGGCTGTGCAGTCAGCCTCGCTGGAACTTTTCGTTCGCTGTTCGATGAGGGCTTTTGTCACTCTCAAGCCGCTTAACTCGGGCAGAAGGGAGCTGCAAACAAAAAGCAGAGACACCGCGCGACTGTTTGCGATGCGACATGAAGACACAGGCTCACCTTCACCTCCACATGCTAGGCGGACAGTAAGGAGCTAATGTTGTTGTGCTAACGCCTTTTGTTTTCACGGCCTGAAGCTAGTTGTTGCTAAACTTCCGCTGTCTCAATCCTACCTTTAACCGGGGAGGGAAGCCGGGGGCTCCAATCTGCCTGCTGCTGCTTCAAGATGCGTCTCTCTCCCTCCTGAGACACGAGTTTAGCGTCGCTAAATGTCCGAAATATAACCAGTCGGAGTTCGTGTGCGCATTCATGCTCTTGTCCGCTTCAGCTTGTGAAAGTGGAGGAGCAATCGCCACAGTATTTTTGATTTTGTGGAGGTGATCATGATGAGATCACGTTTTATGTCAAAAAATCCAAACTATTGTGCAGAACACTTTTATACTTTCACAGTTTGAAGTGGACAAGAGTAGTAATGTGCATTTGCATTTTGGTCACCGTTTTAGACAACAGAACTGACAAAGCGAACAATATTACCAAGCATGCCTTCCTCGCGTGACGTAGACCGCTGAGACCGAAAACATAACATAAGGAAATTTGTTGTAAACCTACTCACAAAAAAAGACCTTAAATCACTACAGGGTCTTTTGAGGTGGGCATTTTAGTACTGATGTTGTCCAAGTGTCCCATTGATGAAGCGCTCCTTTAGTGTTTATTAAAGGCCTTTTCTATTAATAAAAAAAATATTTTGTGGAATGTGATTTGCCTTTTTTCTGCAAAGACATTTAAACATTTAAACATTAAAACAAGTCACTGATAGTGTAGTGGTACACACTCCTGAGTTGTGTGCGGGCAGCGTGGGATCAATTCCCGCTCAGTGACAGTGTCTGTGTGTGCCCTGTGACTGGCTGGCGACCAGTTTGGGTGTAGTCTGCCTTCGCCCGTTGACGGCTGGGATAGGCTCCAGCACCTCCCCGTGACCCTGTATAGGATAAGCGGTTTGGAAGATGACATGACATGACATTAAAACATTTAAATGATCATCCTCCTGGAGCGGTGATTCCATAAGTTTTGTCAGGGTTTGTAGAATAACTAAAAACAACCGACATTGGGCATTTTTGGGAATGGTCAAATACTGCATGTCTATACATGCTTGTCATTAAAATGTTCCTTTAAGTTCACAGCATGACAAGCTCTGCTGTATGGACTTGTTGATATTTTGGGGGTTTATTTATCCCAAAATAAATATGATGATGTGGGCTTACCACTACAAATTCACTCATCGTACATGTTGTACATGTGTTGATCTGTGTATGTCTTCACCTGCAGCCCCACACCCGCTATCAAATGGTTTAAGAAGGGTGGTGATCTGCCTGGACAAAAAGTGAAGTTTGAGAATTACAACAAGACCATGAAGATTAACAGTGTGTCAGAGGAAGATGCTGGGGAATACGTATGCATGGCCAACAATCATTTAGGTAGCATACGTCACTCGATTTTTGTTCAAGTCAAAGGTGAGTTAATTACAGCCAGGTGTTTTCTGACTGCTTATCTGCAATATACCGGACAGCATGAAACTGAGTTTTTGGTATCCTTCGCCTGTTCCACAGCGGCTCCTTACTGGCTGGACAAACCAACGAACCTGGTGCTAGCTCCAGAAGACAATGGCCGTCTGGTCTGTCGGGCAAATGGCAACCCTAAACCGAGCATCCAATGGCTGGTTAACAGCATACCTATAGACAGTAAGTGCTGTCTCAAGTTCATGTGTAACTACATTTGTACAACTACATTTGAGGTCACATTTCTTGATGGGTTTTCTAATTAGATATCCATTACAATTATCTGACACTAAATGTAACTAGAATAAAACATTTCATAGTAATCATTAATGTTCTCCCCCTTTTCCTTTGCCCCTCCTCCGAAGGCTCTCTGCCCGATCCTAGTCGACAGCTGATGGGTGACACTATCATCTTCCGCTCGGTGCAGATGGGAAGCAGTGCAGTCTACCAATGCAATGCCTCGAACCAGCACGGTTATCTTCTAGCAAATGCCTTCGTCAGTGTCATTGGTGAGATCTAGAGGGTGGGATGCAATTTAAAAAATGGAGGAGTTTCACTGATCGTCTCTTTGCCAGGTGGTGTCACCATAAAACATTCTGTCCAGTAATAAATATGAGGGTTGTGTGTGTAAGGTGATGCTAATGCTGTTACTCTCTGCAGTCTTAGACTTAGACTTCACTTTATTGATCTTTGATCTCTGATTTTTTTCTTTTTAATGTGACTAGATATGCGCCCAAGGATGCTTGGCCCGAAAAATCAACTGATAAAAGTCATTGAGAACAATCGCACCTTTCTGGACTGTCCCTTCTTCGGTTCCCCTTTTCCAGAGTTACGCTGGTAAGCATGTGTAAAAAAAAGTCTCATTAATGTTTCTGAACCGAATACAGTTTTTGTAACTATTTTTTCCTTCCCAGGTTTAAGAACGGACAGGGCAGCGGCCTGGATGGTGGACAGTACCGGGTTTACGCAAACGGCACCCTGGAGATCAAACGTGCCAGATCAGAAGACGAGGGCACCTATACCTGCGTGGCCAGCAGCATTCTGGGCATGGCCGAGAACCAGGTCCGCCTGGAAGTCAAAGGTCAGACACGACATCCGTGCGGGAGTCAGACACAACATCACACTGTTATAACTCATCCCTCTCATTCTGACACTGAGGTTTTACCTGTGTATCTTTTTGCCGCATCGAAACACGTGTGAACTCTTTCTATGTGCCAAATAGCCAACGCTGCTGTGTAAAACACATAGCCTTTCTCTGCTGTTTTTGAAAAGGTCATTAAGTCCCTCTTTTTTTTCCTGCATTGACATTCAGATCACACATATACCAGATGTACACATATAGCAAATAGATACTGTATGTTGTTTCCATTTCAGTGCTTATCAAATGAATTTTATTAAAGAGCTCTATCATAAAATCAGTGTTATAGAATCACATAGGTGTATGTAAGTTTCCCTCTTCAAACTCACTCTTCCTTAGAGCCGAGCCGTATAGTTCGTGCCCCCGAACACCAGTCAGCCATCAGGGGCTCCACAGCTCGTTTTGACTGTAAAGTGAAGTTTGATCCCAGCCTGCCTGTCACTGTGACTTGGACAAAGGATGACAAGCCGATCTATCTTGGATGGAGGTAAGAGAATTTTTGCATTTTTGGGTGGCCCTCATGCAACTCAGAATTTCCACCTGAACCTAACTAAGTGCATATCCGAATGAGTAGCAGTTGAGTTATATTAATTACCGTACCAAATTTAATTTGTATTTTGCACAGATGCATATATTTCATGCATATTTAAATTGGCATTTTTGTCAGGCATGTGGTTAGGGTCCGATGTGGCCCCCCCATTAGTACTGATGAAAAATTGGGCCCCTCCATTAAGTTGCCCACCTTTGATAAAAAGCAACAGTATCATGACATTTATTTAATTAATCATTAATTAAACTGTGTTTTTACAAATGACCCCCATTTATTTGTGGTGAAGCGTGGACGATGCACCAAGTCGTTAATTAAAAAAACAGTTTAATATAGCCACAGTTTTAGAAAATATGGTAATGGTAATATAATATGGTAATTCTTAATTTTACATTTTTCTGTCTCACTCTAGCTTCATATTTTATGTATTTCTTTTTCTGCAATGTGTTTTTTAAAATTATTTTCAGACCATGTTTTATGCATTTGTGGCTATTGTGATTAATAGTAAACTTTAAGTAAAGACGGTATGCTATAGAATGACTTATCCTTTGTCATTCATCATCTACCAGGCTGAGGAAAGATGAGGAATCACTGACCATCCCTAACATCAACGAGGGAGATGAAGGAACTTACACGTGTACTGTTAAAACAGAGATTGACCAGGACTCAGCCTCGGCCCGTCTCACTGTGTTAGGTACACTCACATACCGTACACAACTGTGTTGAAAGACTGCATTTAGCTTCACTTTTAGATGCAACACTGTGGGGGTAGGGGGGACTCCAATAAAAAGTGTAAACAAACTCCACAAAGCAGAATAGATGGAAGACAGACAGATGACAGATAGGCACGCACAAGTACTCTCACACACAAGCCTTTGTTGTTGTATGTTGCATGCATATCAAGCATGATGCTGGTATTGTAACACACTAATTTCATTGTACGTACCTAAACTTTCTCTTAACTGCATGCATTGTATCTGATTCAGCAAAATATTTTGTGTTCTTTGTTATTGTATTGTAGTAAAGTTGAACAGTGTGTGTCTTAGACCTGCTTTGAAACATTTGATACATTTGCAGTGATGGTTGTATTTTTGTTCCATTGATAATATGCAATATTTTCAGGAGATTTGCTATTTTGGGAAAAAACAAAACAAAACTCCTCTGTTACACAGCTTCAATGGGTGGTTGTTTAATGATTGTTTGGGTGCAAGAATGAAATCGTTTGTCACATTCCTGGCATTAATTTGAAATCATCAATTCAAATGTGTCAAATGTAACTGTGTCTTAAACTAATGCCTATTTACATTTATTGTGCACTAAATCACTTCTGTTAATAACAATTGTGCTTTCATACATTCTGATTAGCAGAGTCATTTGCAAACTCTAACCACTATACCCATTTCCTGGTCCTTGACCCCGCCTTACAGAAGAAGCCTCCCTCAACCCCTCAGTTTCTAGTGCCTTGCCTCCAGGTAACATATAACTTAGGTGGATTCTCTTCCCTTTCTTGTGTTTCATTACTGCTTTGCCTTATGTTATCTATTTCACTATCCACATGTGCCTCTTTTATATTGTAATGATTATGACTACTTACAATTCACGGATTTTTAAGTGACTGCATTCCGTACTTAATTTACTGTACACAAGCATGTCCCCTGTTCAACTTGTTTAAATCAGTTAGTCATTCAGTCACACAATGTGTATCACTTCAATGGTAGAATAGAGATTTTGATTGTTGTTTGGATATGCACTGACTTTTTTTCAAATCAGCTTAGAATTTTAAACATACTGGACAGTACCTGTGTAATATGCTTTAAGATCTTGCTTCCTTGCAGACCGCCCAGACCCTCCTATGGATCTAGAGCTGTCAGACCCAGCAGCCCGAAGCGTTCGCCTCACCTGGATCCCTGGAAATGACCACAGAAGCCCCGTGACAGGTGTCTATAGACAAAAAACACACGCTACTCACAAAAAGTTAGGGATATTTGGCATTCAGGTGAAATAAAAAAAAAGTGAACCGCATTATGAAGAGGACTGTTTAAATATCAATTCTAATTTAACCAGGAAATGTATTTGTTGTGTGGTCGGTAAACAGCAGAGATATGGATCACAGATCAGACACCATAGACAATGGCCAATCAAGTAAAATTTATAAAACTAGAAGCACAAAATTAAATACTGAAAACAGAAAATAACAACCACAAAAAGTCATTGCGAAAAATAATTAGTCTGAGGTATCTCACCAACAAAAATAGGTTAACTTAGCCACAGTGGAAAGAAGGCACGAGTACTACTGAACAAAAACAATGTAACTAACAGAAGGTAGAAGAAAATCACACAAGTATGTACCTAAAAAAAATTAAAAAACGTGTCGCTGGTAACAGGCAATGTTAAACATGGTGACAAGTGAGGTAATGCTCCTGCACCTTCCTTCTGCTGAATCCGGACCTAAATCCTAGCAGGGATAAACTGCTAACAAATTCTGCAATATGGGTCTGTCTTTGGGCGGCACGGTGATCGACTGGTTAGCACGTCCGCCTCACAGTTCAGAGGTCGTGGGTTCGATCCCGGCTGCGGCCTCTCTGTGTGGAGTTTGCATGTTCTCCCCGTGCCTGCGTGGGTTTTCTCCGGGTACTCCGGTTTCCTCCCACATTCCAAAAACATGCATGGTCAGTTGATTGGACACACTAAATTGCCCCTAGGTGTGATTGTGAGTGCGGATGTTTGTTTGTCTCTGTGTGCCCTGCGATTGGCTTGCAACCAATTCGGGGTGTCCCCCGCCTACTGCCCGAAGACAGCTGGGCTAGGCTCCAGCACGCCCTGCGACCCTTGTGAGGATAATCGATAATCGATGGATGGAAGGGTCTTCAAGAGCTCCTGGAGGAAATGGAAGCAGGCAGAATAACTGGAACCTGACAGTCTACCGGGTTTGGATGGCTCATTGCGGATGGCCAGATCAAGGACATCCGATTTATTTTTTGCGTAGTGTGACATGTCCTACGTGATCCCAGTATTTATTTCTCGACCAATAGTGTGACGGAGCAAAACGCTCAACGTTCTGACCTGCACACTCTCGCTCTGAAGTATCAGGCACGTGCTTCTCACATCGGCACCCACTGGGAGCATGTGCTCATTATTCCTGCAGATCCCTCGGACCATGCTGTTTGCGGCAGCACGCAATGATCGGGTGGGGTTTGGTCGGTGTATTTTTTAAAGCCCACAGAATATTATGTTCTATCGCTATATAAACATAGAACCTAGAAAAAAAAAATTAGACTCTCTTCAAGAGATGGGAGACTCGAGTCATATGACTTGACTCGAGTCAGACTCGAGTTGCTATTTCTAGGACTTGCGACTTGCTTGCCAAAAACATGGGAATGACTCGACTTGGGACTTAGTATCTCAGTGACTCGATTTGACTTAGACTTAAACTGCATGACTCGACAAGTCATCTTGTTTATAATTTTAAATCTGTATTTTAACACACTTTGCCTTTTTAAGAAGGAAAGCAAGAAAGAACGAAAAAAAGAGTGCTTTTGTTCATTCACGCCAACCTGGCAACCCAGTCAGCATCACTTGTTAGTGTGAAGTGGTGACGTAAACACCAAGCAACTAAGAGGGTTGTCATGTCATCTTCCAAACCGCATATCCTATATAGGGTCGCGTGGAGTTGCTGGAGCCTATCCCAGCCGTCAATGGGCGAAGGCAGACTACACCCCGAACTGGAACTAAGAGGGTTATTAATTTGAATTAATGGATTATTGTGTCCATGACGTTGACAAAAATAGGATGGAAAAACGCATGGTTTGCCCTCACGGAATGAAGACACAACAACGACAATTTCTAACGTCATTCGTCATTATTACAAAACCCACAGACAGGCAAGTTAACTTCACAGTTTAGCTAGCGATACTGGTTTGGGACCAGTAAAAAAATGTGATCGTGAACATTTAAGTACAACTAAGTAACATATCTAGGAGTGGCATGGCTTGTGAAAACTGTCCTCTCCCCAGTCACTTCTTCCAGCTCTTCCGGACAGATCCCAAGGCGTTCTCAGCCCAGCCAGGAGACATAGTCTCTCCAGGGTGTCCTGAGTCGTTCCTGGGGCCTCCTGCTGGTGGGACATGCCCAGAACACCTCACCAGGGAGGCATCCTGACCAGATGCCCGAGCCACCCCTTCTGGCTCCTCTCGACGTGAATGAGCATCGGCTTGACTCTGAGTCCCTCGCGGATGACCAAGCTTCTCACCCTATCTCTAAGGGAGAACCCGGATACCCTGCGGAGGAAACCCATTTTGTCCGCTTTTATCTGGGATCTCATTTTTTTCAGTCATGACCCACAGCTCGTGACCATAGGTGGGGGTAGGAAGGTAGATCGACAGACAAATTGAGAGCTTTGCCTTTCAGCTCAACTCCTCCTTCACCACAGCAGACCAATACAGCATGACAGCAGACGCTGCACTGATCTGCCTGCGATCTCCCGTTCCATCCTGCCCTCACTCATGAACAAGACCCCAAGATACTTAAACTCCTCCACTTGGGGTAGGATCTCTTCACCGACCCGGAGAGGGCACTCAACCCTTTTCCGACTGAGAACGATGGTCTCAGATTTGGAGGTGCTGATTTGCATCTCAGCTGCTTCACACTCAGCTGCAAACTGCTCCAGTGAGACATGGAGATCATGGCTTGGAGAAGCCAAAAGTACCACATCATCTGCAAAAAGCAGAGATGAATACTGAGGCCACCAAACCGGACCCCATCAATGCCTCAGGGGCTGCGCCTACAAATTATGTCCATAAAGTTTATGAATGGAATCAGTGGCAAAGGGCAACCTTGGCGGAGTCCAACCCTCACTGAAAACAATTCCGACATACTGCCGGCAGTGAGAACCAAACTCTGACATCGGTGGTATAGGGACCGAACAGCCCGTATCAGGCGGTTAAGTACCACATACTCCCGAAGCCACACACAGCACTACCCGAGGGACATGGTCGAACACCTTCTCAAGGTCCACAAAACACATGTACACTGGTTGGGCGAACTCACATGCACCCTCGAGGACCCTGTGAAGGGCATAGAGATTATGCAGTGCTTCACGGCCGGGATGGAAACTACACTATTCCTCCTGAATCTGAGATTCGACTTACCAATGGACCCTCCTCTGCACTCCTGAATAGACCTTACCAGGGAGGCTGATGACTGTGATCCCTCTGTAGGTGGAACACACCTTCCAGTCCCCCTTCGTAAAAAGAGGAATTACCACCCCGGTCTGCCAGTCTAGAGGTATTGTCCCTGATGTCCATGCAATGTTGCTGAGGTGTGTCAACAATACAATCAACGTAGTCTGAAAAAAATCTCTTTTTGAATTTTGGTGAAATTCTGTCATGGTTTGGGGATCTAGCGGTCTCTATGAAAACTCTTGGAGACTCGCAGTGTCAAGTCTGCCGTCTGAGAGCCTTGAGCCCCGTCTCCCGTGTCTGCGCGTGAGTGTCGTCCAGGTATGGCTGTTGGAGACACCAGGAGTTGCACTTGATCAACCTGGTTACACCTGTCTGATTAAATCTGTCTGGTGTTAAGTAGCTCTGGGACTCTTCCCATTTGGTTGCTCAGCTTTTATCCTGACTTATCCATGCCTTTGGCTTCAACCTGCTCAATATTTTAGCTGACTGTATGTCAGCCTTACATCCTGCTCACCGCTAGCCTGAATTCAACACATGGACATCTTTGTACCATCATGGACCATTTTCTGCCAGCCACAGCTGCCCACCTCATTTGTTACAATAAATGTACCATCATCATCACAATCTGCTGCTTGACTCTCTGCATTTGGTTTGTCCACACTTCTGTGGACTCTCTCTCTCTCTTTTTTTCTTTCTACAATTTTGTAAAATTAGCTAAAAACAACAGGCTTACAAGAAGGCTTCAAAATGTGCAACCTTTTAGTTGCAGCTTCTTTTTCTGAATTTGTTTTGTACAACTTGACAGTCATCCACGCCTTTGTTACATCTTGGCTAGATTACTGTAATGCACTTTATTTTGGAGCACCTTCCCGCAGTCTCAGGTCTACGGACCAGGCACTGCTCGAGGTGCCGAGGACCAAGTGGAGCCTCAGAGGGGATCGAGCTTTTTCGGCTGCTGGTCCTTCCATGTGGAATGACCTTCCATTGGATGTTAGGCAAGCCCCCCCTCTGTCCATTTTTAAACCCCGTTTGAAGACACATTTCTATTCGTTGGCTTTTGATCTGATCTGAGACTGACAAATTTTGGCTGTTTTTCCGGTATATAGTGTTTTGTGTTAAATGATTGATTTCACTTGTTTCATTATGGCTATTTTGTTGTTCTATGCAAAGTGCTTTGTTACAGCTGTAGCTGTTGTAAAATGCGCTATATAAATAAAATTGTATTGTATTGTATTTATTTGTATTTACCAATATAATTTGGTGTTCAGCCACCACCACGTTAGATAGAAATGTCTTGCGTCGTTTCTGCTTAATCCAGCAAGTTAGCAAATAAACCAGCAAATCAAAATCAAAACAGTCACTCTGGCCCTCACAGTTTCACACTTGGTAGCTGAAATGAAGAATCTTCACTGGTAGAGTAACTTAGGTCCAGAGCGGAGATGAAATCTATACATTGTATTCAGTCTTTCTGATTTTGTTTTGCTTACTTTTGCAGAATTTATGGTCCAGTTTGAGGAAGACCGTTGGGAGCCCGGTAGATGGCAGGACCTGGCCACCTATCCTGGGGACCTCAACTCCGTCATTCTGCAACTCGCTCCCTTTGTCAACTACCAATTCAGAGTTATCGCCATTAATGCCGTGGGCCAGAGTGCAGCGAGCCACCCCTCACCAAAGTACCAAACCAGTAGCGCTGGTGAGTAGCATTCTGCTTGGTAATAAGCCTGTGAAAAATTGGTCCTGAAAATAACATTACTGTATATTTACCAAGAGCCCAACAGGTGGTGAAAGATCACAAATCACCTCTACCTGTTATAAATATTATCTGTTATTTTTTGATGGTTAAGAGATTGTGTTATGTTTCACATAAAGCTCCTGATGTCATACCTAGAGGCCTCCGAGGCTGGGGCTCAGAGAAAGACAACATGGAGATCACTTGGGAGGTAAGTTATGTGAAAGTAGGCATTAATAGCATATCGTGTGAGGGTTTTGAATTAGTTGTGCGATTCACATGTGTTACCGTGCGCATGCCTGCTATATACTAAATCACATAATCACATCCCCTATGCTGTTACTATGTCCCCAAAATATTTTTTGTTGTTTTGAATAGTATCGTATTAACAGTGTTGGGCAGTAGCGACATTCCAAGTACCAGTGTTACTAGTTTAGCTATGTTTTTCTGTGGTGTGGTCATAACATTGCGGTTTTCAATACTAAATAGTGTTTAAGTAATTAAACTACTTTCATGATCACATATCGTATAGTAACCACATTTTCAAAATTAAAAAACTACAATTTTGCTGAAAATGAAATACACAAATTTAATCGCTAGTCAGTCTGGTGGCTGTGTTATTACTTAAACTAATGCTAAATGCATTCTTGTTTGACAGTTCAATAGCACTAAACAAGTCAATGCACTCACCATTATACAACCTTTTTTTTCCCGGTCCCGGTGTTGTGGCAAGTTGGTGAGCACAATCAAAGATCCCTGCTGCGAAGTGGGCACTTGGAGACCGCCTTCCACTCCGATTGTTTGTCCACATGTGGTCACTCTGCTTGGGCACCAAGCCTTTTTTTTACCCATTAAAGGCCTAAAGCACCTGGCTAAACATCTCTCTAAAGCCTAAGGCTGACTTTGGAATCACCCTGAAAATTCAACACCAAAATAATTAATATCTCAGCCCTGTAGCAGATAGAAACATCATTCCAAAATAATTTGAGAGCTTGGACATGTGGCTTTCACACAGGCCTGAGCTTATTATTTACTGTTTCAATCAAAAATGTATAAATAAAATGTCAGTGGAAGAGAATAACTATTTTTAAATAAAAAGTAAAAAACATAATAATTACCATCCTCTTTACCAGGGGTGTCAAACTAATTTTTGTCACGGGCCACATCATAGTTATGGTGTCCCTCAGAGGGCCGTTACAACTGTGAACCCATAGAAATGTATGATTGCCTTATATTATCACATATACAAAACAAATTGATGGATAACTAGTTTTGAAATCAGAAGCCAGTAAATAGTTTGTTCAGCTTTTTTGAACAAACTATTTTTCAAGATATTTTAAAGGAGGGATTGGTAAGAAATGTTTTCAATATCTTTTATCTTTTATCTTTTATGTAGTGCTAAAAGTGAAGACAATTTGAAAGAAACCTGTTAAGTCAACACACATGATTTGCCTTCGCGGGCCACATAAAATGATGTCGCGAGCCAGATCTGGCCTTTTGACACCTGTCTCTATACTGTTACAAAGCCGTCCATATATCATATATCACGTTTGACTGTTTCAAAGTCCACAAGGGCGTCGTCTTTTTCACTGCCGTGACTTATTTCAGAGCTCTCGCGATCATCTGCATCCGCCATTACTGCCCGAAAAATTCCGGACATCCTCCGGAATGTGTATATTCTGATGCGTTTCATTGGCTAAAAGACCGAGAATTGGATAAAACGAAAAGAAAATGACGTATATGCTCTCCCGGCTTTAAAGGCAGAAAGACACAAGAGCGCTCCCGGCTTTAGTGGTAGAAATGCGGTTGTGCGCTCCCGGCCTTAATGAGTTAATGTAGAATTCAGTGAAATCAGTGTTAATAAATTAATGACATCCTTAAAGAGTAGAGCTGGGCATTATCCCTCTGTCCCCGAGTTTCCGTCCTGCATATTTTTATCGACCCACGTGGTCCGAGTCGGTCGGTGTCAGCCAGCTGGCGTCGAGAACAGACTTAACCTATACCATGTCACACGCAGATGCCACACTCCTGACACGCGGTCAAGTAAGGAAAAAATAAAACATGAAAGAGTGTTTTGTACCTTGCGTTCCGACAGATGCAATGACATGTGCCCCATATTCTTTTTATTTCACCAACCACCACGCTGTGTGTGTTTGTCAGTTGTTTCTGTTTGATATATTTTCTTTGTTTGGCGGCGTGTCTGATCGTGCTGCACCTGCGTGTAAAGTGAAAATTACGTTGCATATTTTATCTCTCTCTCTCTCTCTCTATATATATATATATATATATATATATATATGTATGTGTGTGTGTATATACTGTATATATACATATAGACACATACACGCCGATATTTATTTAGAGATTTAGTGGGTATTAAAACGTTAATTCCAATTAATGCGGACATTTGGGTTATATCGCCAGCGTAGGAACAGAACTCGTTCGTAACCCAAATTGAAATTATTTACAAATAAGCATTTACTTTCCGTTCATACTTATTTCTTCAGCCTCTGCTTGATCTGGAGAAAAACGGCCCCAATTTGCACTACAGTGTGTGGTGGAGAAGAAAAGATTCTGATGGGGAGTGGAACAATGTGACCACACCAGGGACCAAACATGTTGTCCACAACACAGAAACCTATGTACCCTATGAGATCAAAATCCAGGCCAGAAATGAGCTTGGAGCAGGACCAGAGTCTAATGTGCTAATTGGATACTCAGGAGAAGACAGTAAGTTGATGCACACTTACTCCCAACACCGACTAATCATTTGCCACAATCAGTTTGGGTAGATTTTAGCCTTTCTGTAGACCTTATTTTTTATTTAATACTACTGTAGATGTGTATTCTTCTTCCATTTGTCATGATTTCATGTATATATATGTCAGTACTTTTGGTGTTTAAATATTACATTAGATATATTCAAGCCAGGAATAAATGAACTACAAGGCTATAACCAGAAGATACATAACAACAATAATAATAATAATAATGATAATAATAATGCATCACTTTATAGTATGCTCATCTATTGTGAATTAAAAACATATACATATACATTTTTAGGGCCTTCACTCTCTGTGTCACCTTTTTATGTCTTCAGAACCCACAAGTGCTCCTACCGAGTTGCGCATTTCAAAGGTGGACAGTACCAAAGGAAACATCCACTGGAAGCCTGTGAACCAGGATTCAGTCCGGGGAGAATTCAAGGAGTACAGAGTGAGGCTGGCACCAATTCAATAAGCGCAGACTATTGATTATTTCGTTCTCCTGGCACTCCCAAACCTTTAAATCTCCCTTTCTCTGCAACGTGTCCCTTCTAGCTCTACTACTGGCGTGAGGCCAGTCTTGTCCCTGGTCTGGTGTTTAGTAAGGAGAACAAGACCAAAGGTTACTACACCACCATGGCCGAGCCGTCAGCCATCCTCAGTAACCTTGTGCCCTTTTCACGGTACACGATGTTTATGGTTGTAGCCAACAATCGTTATGAAGGTCCACCTAGCAACACTGTTGAATTCAGCACAAAGGAAGGAGGTAATGAATTTAAGTTTTTAATTTATACAGTATAATGTATATGTACTGTATTTAAAATGTCTTCTTACCACATGGAGTAGTGCAACTCAAAGCATTAGATTAGGATTTTTTTTCTTGCAAATGTGTAAATTTATTGTCTCCACATATACCGGTACATATTTAACACATTAGGTTGTTGTTTGGAATCCAGTAAAGAAAAACATTTATAAAAAGGGTTAAAATGGAATATGGGGTGTTCTTAAAACGCTTTAGGGGTGTCACACTTTTTTTTTTTTGTGGGACACATTGTTGGTATGGTTTCACTCAGAGAGTCATTAAGACTGAAACCAGAAACCATTTCATCACCTCATCATAGTATTACATACACACAGCAAATTGATGTACAGTATAACAAGTTGTTCAAGTTACTGTAAGAATGGTTTTGAGTTTGACACCTGTGATCTACTCCACCTACTCTGCTTGGTAAAGCCTCACATTCACCTATTCATATTCATACGCCAAAGGGCAGCTGCTGCCATCCAATGCGCTGCCAGGCCCGCTGGGAGCAAATTAGGGTTCAGTGCCTTGCTCAAGGACACTGCATCAGTGGACAGTCAGGGCGAAGATTTGAACTGGTGACCCTTCAATCACTGTCTTTAACATTTACATATTGAATGCATTTCACTGCTGACATACTGTTAGCATATTGTCGCTGTCCTGTGAAAAACACTTACGTCCTTTTTTGGCATTTTTCTTATTTTTACGTGAATGGAGTTTCCGCGTTACAGACATTGCATTAAATGGGAATGTTTTTAAAAATTCCAAAGTCGTACATGAGTTTTTCACCAGACAGCGAAGATATACTGTAAATGTGGCATCTTTATTTCAGTTGTGATGGTAACTACTGGAGTTTCATAACCTATTCAACATCCTTTTCTTTCTGTGTGTGTTTGTGAATGTGTAGTGCCTGATGCTCCCAGTTTTTTCAGGATCAAGCGAAGAGGTTTTGATTCCATTCACCTGGAATGGGACAAACCTCTGGAACCAAATGGCCTTCTGATTGGATACCAGCTTAAATACCAAACAGGTTCAGCATTTTACTTTTGTATTCAAATTTTATTTGTCAGTAAACAGTTTGTTTTTGTTAATTGCACATTTAAAATGACATTCAGAATGAAAACATGGACAAAATTGTTGGTACACCTCTGTTAATTAAAGAAAAGTAAATGAATGAATGAATGAATTTGAACAAGTAGATGTAGACAACACAAGGCATCACCAAGAAAAAAAATAATTAAAATAAAATAAAAAAAACATAGCATCATGTTCAATAGCAAAACAAAACCAAAATCACGTTTTACAGTCAGTGGTGAATTAACATGTTCAAAAGGGGGTGGAAAGAATTTATTTAATCCCACCCCGTATTACAACAATACAGTTTGCTTACTGTAATTTCCTGTAAAACAAAAACAACAAAACACAGAAATTCTACGTCATTAGCATCTGCACAATTATTTTTTCTCATAATTCAAAAAGATAATTTCTTTGTATTTCTTCCTAAACTGATTCAAACTTAAACATTGTTTTAAGTGTGAATGTAATTTATTCCATAATTTCATAATAATGGAAACACGAAAACCTTTTATAATTGTTTGGAATTTTGGAAGAGTAAATTTATGATCGTTGCTCCTGAAGCTCCTGAAGAGACTATGTTGTGTATGAAAATGTTTTTGAATAATTTTAGGCAAGGAATTCTGTTGTACCTTGAACATTATTTGGGCTGAATGGTAATCTACCAGATTGTTGAATTTAATTACTTTTGATTTCAAGAACACTATATTAGTATGGTCAAGATAACCAGATTCATAAATGATTCTTATTGCTTTTTTCTGAAGATTGATTATTGAAGTAACTGAACTTTTGTAAGTACTTTCCCATATTTCTGCACGGTAACTAAGATAAGGTAAGACCAGGGAACAATATAATACATGCAGTGATTTGTAATCCCAAAAATACTTGAATTTATACATGATAGAAATACTGTGTGACACTTTCATGTCAATATGTTTCACATGATGTTTCCATCGAATTTGATTGTCAATTATTACTCAAGAAATTTAATTCTTTCCACTACTTCACTGATCGTTCCATTTATTTGTAATTGTACATTTGATTGCTTAGCATGCCAACCAAATATCACCATCTTAGTGTACTCAAACTCAAAGTTGTTTTATGTAAAGCACTTTGAGTTGTCTTGTGCATGAAATGTGCTACACAAATAAACTTGCCTAGCCTTGCCTTGCCTTTCACTCACGCACGTGTGTGTATGTGTTTGTGTGTTCAGCCAATGGATCGAGAGATGGTCGACCTCGTCTTGAGACTTTCCTTCCAAATGTAACTGAGTTCACACTCCGTCTTCCTGATCGATCAACCCGCTACAATTTCTACCTGTCAGCGCTCACCCAGGTGGGAGCAGGGGAGATCTTTGTTGAGGAATCCCCCTTCTTTGCCAACGAAGGTTAGTGTTTCTCTGTGGTCTTGTCCTAGTTAGCTAATAACAAAACCAAAGACACAACTATTGGTCTTATCTCTACTGTACACACTCAAGACAAAGTCACTAAGTTATTGTAAACAGCTGAAAGTGCACCAGTGCATCGGTTTTTCACTTCCTGTGACAAGTGTGTTATGAGTTCCTTTCTTTTTAAATGAATTGGTAAAGCGTGTGGAGAATCAGGTCGAGCCCAAAACTCGTAACTGTTGTGTAATGGTTTGCTGTCATACTTTCACTTTGATGTGCCCTGCGACTGGCTGGCGACCAGTTCGGGGTGTAGTCTGCCTTCGCCCATTGACGGCTGGGATAGGCTCCAGCAACTCCCCGCGACCCTATATAGGATAAGCGGTTTGGAAGATGACATGACATGACTTTCACTTTGAAGGTCGGAAATAGGAGTGGAGGGGAAGTAACCCGTTGCAATTCCACCTGGCATTTTTACCTGAACGCCTAAAAAGGTGCATCCAAAGTAAATTTGAAGCTGTACTTGAACCTTTTGGAGTCTCTTTTTGAAGATAACACTTTGAATTTTTCTCCTCAACTATCAGAATCTTTTTAAGTGCTACTGGCACTGAATTATGGAAGTTTGAAGACAGAAAAGAGGCAGATTTTATGTCCGCCTATTTTTTTTTCTTCAAAAAGTTTTACTAAGGGCATGTCCAGGCGAACCAAAAGTGTGCCATTTGTGTGATCCAATTGCAACCATGTTCACATACGTAGGGGAAAAGGCTGCTATTGTGGAATGCTTCAACAATCATGAGTTCTAATGAAAAGTAAGACTTGGCTCTATCATATCCTACATCCAGATTAAAAAAAAACACAAAAAAATCAAAGAAGGTGACGCGATATGACGTGCGCTCTGACGCACTGCCCTGATGTCGCTGCCGGCGGCTTTGAAAGTATGTGTTACGCAAGGTGTTTGTTTTTGTTCATAAGAGTTTCCATGTTTGTTTTTTTTTAAAGGATTTCATTGGCCGTTGAATGCGTTAATCACCATCTTAGCAAGTTTGGTTGTGACTGCAAACACCACTGACGAATCGTCCATATGCAGGGGTGGTACTATTTACGCACATAATTTGTTCATTGGCTGTTGTTGAACTCCTGACACGGGAAACATCTGTTTATTGGATCGAGTACCGGTAAGCAATCAATCAAACATAAGGTCCAGCCTATGTTTTGAAATCTCGTGTGGCTAAATCGTCAAAGCTAACTCAATCTATGATAGAAAATATGTACAAAATATGCTTACCTGATAGCAACATGTAACGGTTGGAGCAGCTAATAACCTGGCTTCATGGATGTCAGGCTTGTTGTGGACTAACTATATTACTGGAATACTTTTACTGGACCCTTGTCGATGTAACATGAACATTTCTGATGGATTATGAAATTGTGTCAGACATTTGAGGCTGAAATGGTGAGTTCCATAATTTTGGTGTATTAGCGATTGTTTTTACTTAAATGCTCGCTGAGCCTGCAGATATGATTATATCTTATAATGTTTGGTATCATTCGAATCTGCGGAAACTCAGTTTTCTAACCATATACAACATGCCTGGGAATGCTTCGAAATTATTCTGTATATAGACGACACGAAAACCCACCCGTGGGCCGATGGAATTGCAACGGTTTTTACCCTATCTTAGCGAATACAGCTAGACAAGGATTTGACCTTAGAGAAAGCTGTTAATTTGACAAGGCAGTCAGAAGTGATTAAGACACAGCAGACAGACCTCAGAGAAGATGCAAAAGCTGCCATAGATGCAGTGACCACAACAAAATACAAGAAACAAAAACAGTACACACCAAAGAAAGAACAAAAATATGCCCACGAAGAGAAAAACTGCAACAGTCCAGCAATGTTTTAGGTGTGGAAAGTCCCCATTACATGGAAAATCCCAGTGCCCAGCAAAGGATCTGACATGCCACACGTAAAAAAAAAGGACACTACAGCAAAGTGTGCAGATCAGCTAAATTTATACACATGGTGGATACTGGTACAGGAAAATCAGACGAAGCATGTCCCTTGTTGTTGTTCCACAGAAGCAGATGTCTCAGCTATTTCAGTACAAACGTATCACATCATTGCTGATTGTGACGCCGTACTTACAGAGACGGACAGGCCTTTGATTGGCCCGGGTGACACAGCACTCTCAGTAATAGGCAAATACTGTACATAGCATCAATGTGTGTGGGTAAGCAGGTGATTCAAGGAACCGTGTATGTAATAAAGGGTCTACAAGTAGTTTTGTTAAGTAGACCGGCAAGCGTGAAACTCAACCTTGTTCTAGAGCAGATAGCATCGACAAGGAATTGTTGGCTGAGTCGTACCTCAAACTGTGTCAAGGTCTAGGCATGTTGGAGCAGCCATACACCAACATGCTTAGACCTGATGCAAAGCCATTTTCATTAGCAACGCCCAGAAGCGTTCCCATTCCCTTACTAGGCAAAGTGAAAGAGGAGTTAGAGAAAATGGAAAAAATGGGAGTAATTTCAAAGGTGGGAGAGCTAACGGTGTGGTGTTCGGGTATGGTCCTGGTGCTGTCAAAAAATGGCTCTGCGTATTTGCGTCGACGTCACTCGTCTGAACGAAGTAGTCTGCAGAGAGAAATACATCCTTCCTTCTGTGGAGCACACTCTCGGATCACTCGCAGGCGCACAAGTCTTCAGCAAATTGGACGCAAATCGAGGATTATGGCAAATCCCGTTGTCCCCAGACTCAGCGAAATACACAACGCTCATAACATCGTTTGGACGTTTTCACTTCAACAGGTTACCTTTTGGTATTGCCTCAGCACCTGAACATTTCCAGCGGCGAATGTCCATGATTCTCGACGGGCTGCAAGGTGTGGTCTGTCATTTGGATGATGTTCTTGTGTGGGGAAGAGACCAAGAGGAACACGACTCTAGACTTCATGAAATGCTGCACAAGCTACAGGCAACCGGTGTCACACTAAACATGGACAAGTGTGAACTGAGTCGAGCAGAAGTAACGTTTTTGGGACACATCCTGTCTGCAAAGGGTGTGCGGCCGGATAAAGTCAAATTTGTGAAGGAGATGAAAGAACCAACGAACATAAGTGAACTTCTGAGCGTCCTAGGGATGGTAAACCAACTAGGGAAGTTCATCCCAGCGCTGGTGGAATAGGACAAAGCACTGAGGGACCTCCTGTCTAAGAAGAATCAGTGGCTTTGGAGCCAAGCGCAACAACAGGCGTTTGACTGACTTAAGGATGACCTAACGTCGACTCCGGTTTTGACACTCTACAACCCCAATATGGAGCTGAAACTGTCAGCGGAGGCGTCGTCGTACGGACTTGGAGCGGTTCTGCTGCAAAAGGAGGGAGATGAGTGGAGACCCGTTGCGTTCGCATCACATTCCTTGACGGACACGGAACAGAGGTACACGCAAGTGGAAAAAGAAGCGTTGGCACTGACATGGGCTTGTGAAAGATTCAGAGACTTCCTGATAAGGAGACGTTTTTCCCTTGAGACTGATCATAAACCATTAGTTAGTCTGTTAGGTTATCAGACTGTTAGGTTAAGGAATGACAAGATGTAACCAGCAGGCCAGAGAAGAGGTGTGGTTGCCGGGCCTGAGTAGCCAACTGAAAGAGATGATAACAAATTGCACAACATGCATCAAAGAACGAGCCAACCCGGTTGAGCCGCTGTTGCCCAGCGAGCTTCCAGAGAGACCGTGGCAAAAAGTGGCAGCAGACTTGTTCACTTTTGACAATTCAAACTATCTTCTAGTAGTGGACTACTACTCGCGTTATGTGGAAATTGCTAAATTAACGCCTACTAAATCTGAGGATGTGATCGTGCATTTAAAGTCTATATTTTCTAGACATGGTACCCCTGAGCTGTTCTATAGCGATAATGGGCCCCAATTTGCAGGTCAACAATTTGCAGATTTTTCAAACAAGTATGGATTTAAGCACATTACTAGTAGCCCAAGATTTGCTCAGAGTAATGGGGAGGCAGAGCGTCATGTTCAAACTGTGAAACGCATGCTGAAAAAAGCTAGTGACCCCTATCTTGCGCTCCTATTATATAGAGCTACACCACTGGCTAATGGCTACAGCCCCGCCCAGTTGCTTATGGGCCGGCGACTTCCAACACCGGTCCCCCAATGCCCTTCTTTACTCCGTCCAGACTTGCCTGATAATGCTATTGTTGTACGGACGGAGAGGGAAAAGACAGTAAAGGACACAGCAGTGGTCAACAGGAGACATAGTGTGAGGAATCTACGTCAACTCGAACCAGGACAGCCAGTGTGCATCACAGATACAAAGGTACCATTTTGTCAGCTCATGCAACTATCGCAATAGCAATATCTGGTACAAAGTCCTAAAGATGCTGTTAGGAGAAACAGACGACATCTTGTTCCCATGACAGAGGACGTTGGTGACTGTCAAGTTCCATATCCTTTATCTACACCTGAGGTATCCTCTTCAACGTCACCAGAAAGTTCAGAATGTCTGAAACAGTCAGAAAACACCTTTATACCAGTCCCCACCAGAACTAGGTTTGGCAGAGAGGTGATAAAACCCCAGAGACTGGACTTGTAGAGAGAGAGAGAGAAGAAAAAAAAAGAAAGCATTACAACCAAAATAGTTATAAGACACTTATATTTTCCAAGAGTTGAGGTGTGCAAATGTATACTGTGTTCTTTCGAAAGTAACACTTGGAAGAAAAAAACATATTTTTATGGCACCAGTGTATTATTTTTTTTGTCTTTCGAAAAAAAAGGGAGATGTTGTGTAATGGTTTGCTGTTATACTTTTATTTTGAAGGCCGGAAATAGGAGTGGCGGGGAAGTGTGAAATATAAATAAATAAGCAACTTGCTGGAAAGCGAACGACTTCTTGCCCTCCGTTGGACCCACACATTTATACATACGACAGTAACTGTAATAGTGATTCAATCAGAAGCACTGATGGACAGACTGAGGAAAGCAGGAAATACTCACTCTAATGTTTGTGTTCTTTTTTCACAACATTCTCTTGCTCCTTACATTTTTCCATGCTGTGATGTCTCTCATGGTTATGCTGAAGCACTGAGTTTGGGATGTCAATTACCATCCTGTCTTCATATCTGCACATATACAGTATGATGGGACACTCCCTGTACTTGTATCAAAGGATCTTTTGCAGTCTCCTATACATTCTATTTCCCTGGCATGCAAATGAGCCTAATGTCACAATGCTGCAAGGCCATCAACGTGCTGCATTTGTGGTGAAAAGTCATTGGGTTTCCTTTTAAAATGAATGAGTGCTTTGTGGTCCCTGCTGAAAATGTCGGCAATCCATACAATGAAACCCAGTCAGTCCAGATGGTAACAGTCAGCTCACAAGGTAGAAAATGGCCGCTGTGGCAGGCAGTCTCCTCCAAAGAAAGCAAATAAAGTAAACCAAAATGTAGGTGCATCAAGCAGCCGGGAGTATCAAACTGCAATTTAATTTGCGGCCATCACTCGCTCCTTGTTGAATGCCTGCAGACGTCGCTTTGGGAGTCTCAAAGGTGAAGGTCTCCTTCCTGTGCAAAACTTGCAGTCAGGAAGTGAAAAGAAGCCTGAATTCAACTCATTTTTGGTCAAGAGCTTGTTTGACTTTGTTAAAAGAAGCTGGCCTCCTTTCAGTGGCAGCAGCACTGATATCTGGGTATACACGGAGCACATTGTCTCCGAATTTCAGCTCATGTTGCCGGATCCAGGGGAGCGCTCACTTGAAAATGATGAAAATGGACCACCAAGGGCCTAGGCCTTCAATTCCGGTCCAGGTTTAAGGACCAGAGAGTGTTATGCTCTCTCAAGCGCCGGTGGATTAGAGAGCACTTCGGGGCCAAAGTTTTTCATCCGCAACTCGGATATAAACTCAGTCGGGTCTCTGCCCTTTTCACTTCCCTCGGCAACATTAGTTATCAGGAGGTTGACCTTCGAGACCTATTATCAAAGTCCTCAAGCCGGTCTTGTTGCAATTTATTGAGGGCTTCAAGTCGCTGCACCTTTGTCTCCGTTCTCACAATGCGCTCAAAGTTCTTCCCAGTTTCCGTTGCCGTGAGGCAGACAATATCCAGTTGGACATCAAGAGGCTCATGGATAGCGCACCCTGGGAGATGGAAGAGTCATCAGCGTCAGAGCTACCAACAACCACTTTTGCTAGTTTGCTAACACCTGTAGCCGTGCTTGCCTGAGTGACTGGACAACTTGGTGTAGCGCTTGTTTTAGGCTTTAAACCACTCATTGCATTGTCAATAACAGACTTCACCTCTATACCGTTGAATAATGCTCTCTTCACTAACACTTGTGGTGTTTAAGAAGAAAATGTATGAAGTTCAGCCGGGAGACCCCTCTATACCTCTTATGAGGTAATCACCGTAACCCATTACACAATTTTTGACCCCACCCCCAAATAAGAAAAAAAGAAGGGAGAAATTTACCAAAACAAAGAATATTTTTTAAAATATTGGGGGGGAATGCAAATAGGTGAATATGCGGGGCCGAACCAAGAGTATGTGGGGGTCCACTGTAATACCTGGTACTGACAAACTGTTGCACTGATGCATGCTGAGACCAAAAATAATAAAATGTGAACATTTCATTGTACTTTATCTGACATTATTGATTTGAATAAGTCTTATTCCATATTGAGTAACAGAAGCAGGTAGCACCTTAAACCTTTTGTGGGAAATGCTTTTTACATGTTCTGGTTCATTATACTCAAAAACTATGAAAGGTTATCATCCAAGAATCCAGAGACTTAGGTTCACAAATCCGAACACATCTTAAGAACCACCCCGCTAGTAGTTCCCACAAATGGGACTAGGCTGGAACAAAGGGAGCCAAGCTACAGTACATAAGGGGACTGTGTGAATGTGAGGATATTTGTTTGCAAAATGATAGCTCGTTCACCAACTTCTGTCCAACACATCCCCTCCTCATTGTCTCTTCTGTTCTCTGTGTTGGCAGAAAACTTTACTGATGCTACAGGTCTAGGTAATAGAGAATTAAGAACATGTCTGCCTGTTCCCACCTCCGTCCTCCATGTCTCATTTTATATCTGTTCATCTCAGGACATAGCAGCAGTGCAGTCCATTTGTTTTTTTTGTTGTTTTTTTTAACAGAAGATGTTCGGTGCTTGCAGTTAAAGTAAAATGTCAACAAACAGCCACATATATTTAACCTCACTTATTGCCGCATTAATTTTCATGCAAATATCCTGTGTCCAGAAATAAATAAAGTAACATGTATGGAGGCATAACCATGTGATGCAAATCTGAGTAACCAATAACAAACTGACATTACTTGTATGCTAATACAAGTCTAGCTCAATTTATTCTCTGAAATGCTAACACAATGAAAACCTACAGTACATAAAGTATACAAAGTTTAATTTGAAAAGAATAAAAAACACGTCTGAACCTCGAATATATATATTCGACATTATTTATGAAATGTTTGTTTGAAAATAAGCCCCCGTCAATTACATTGCTCCTGGTGACGATGTTAATGCAATAATTAACACGAGACTTGGACTGTGCTGCTGTTTATGCTTTTTTTTTTTTGTTTTTGAATGTCTGTCAACGGGTCTGCCTTCTGATCGCTCCTTCGTTTGGCTTTGTATAAAGCTGTGGTTATTTGCCATCAGGGATCGAATAAGACCATTACAGCAATATTGGCCATATCTTGAATGAATACTATATATGGCACAAAAAGAAGTCAAATTGCATATTTCACAAAATATTTGTGATGTTGCGGTAAATAATTGGTTATTTTTCATCTGTGTTAACAACTTTGAGTCTTCATTGATGCTATCCGTATTCACTGTATGTTGACCTTGGACTTTGTGATTTCTTTGGAACTGATCCCTGATGGTCTACTCTTCCTGTACAATCCTGCAGTACTCCTACTTTTTGCCAACTGCTGCCAGTTAGACTTCTGTCGCAACATCTATTTTTACACAGTTTGTCACTAAATGCAGCTTATAACAGGCATGTTGCTGACTGTGCTTGGAATGGAAGGAAATGTGAAACATTTGAATCTAAGAGGTCCATGGTGGACAGCACATGACTGTCTAGCTCACACACTCACTGGCTTGATTGTTTCGGTTTTTCCATCCTTATCCATCACGTCTATTCACTGTTTCAGTCACACGTGGGGCATTTGACTGAACTGGTTGCATTACTGCTTTGCATCTGCTCCCAAACATGATAATGTCTTCATTGCTTTTGAGCATGCTTGGAAAATATGATGCAAGCATGCTGGCATTTGGGCCCACCATGTAAAAGAGAGATTTGTGGTGGAATCATTAGTAATTAGAAGCTTTGGTTGCCGGAGATGACCTTAACATCAAGGTACAGTATGAGTCACGGTGATGAACAGTTCATGTTGGAAACTTTGATCAAGGGTATGCAATTTGAATTAGCCACATCTGCAGAAAAGACAAGAACAAGAATAGAACTTGTAGTTGTATCAGTGTTTCATCTTTGCTGGAAGAGGGAATGATTGTATTAGCGGATTTTATTAACAAACAATCTAACTTAGAGCACAATTCTCAAGAACTTTTCATATGGAATACAACCAAAGAGGCTCAAGTATAAACATCTAATAATAATAATAACAATAATAATAATAATAATAGTATTAATAATAATGATAATAATAATAATACAATTGTTTATGTCGATGTAGAGTGGATATAAAAAGTCTACACACCTCTTTTCAAATGCCATGTTTTTGTGATATAAACTAATGCTACCAAGATAAATCATTTCAAACCTTTTTCTACCATTATGTGACCTGGAACCTGTACAACTCAATTGCAAAAAAAATAAAATAAATAAAAAAGTTAAGAAATTGGCAACCAATTCAGAATGTGCCCTGCCTCTTGCCCCAAGTAAGGTGGGATAAGCTCTACCTCAACCGCAACCCTCCAGAAATCGCTTTTCTGGAAGGTTGTCAATAGGTGAAGTAAACATAAATAACTGAGGTAATGTGCTCTCACACCCTCTTCTACATTTGGCTGTGTTCAGAACCAATCGCATTCAAACTCAACTCACTTATAAATGGGAGTCAGTAAACACCTGTCACCATTTAAAAGTCCTCTAATTAGCCCCTCAAAAAGTTCAGATGTTCTAAAATGCATTTCCTGACATTTTTGTATACATCTTGGAGCACAAGTCATGGTCCACAGAGAGCTTCCATAGCATGAAATGGATTTCATTGGTCAAAGGTATCCGGCAGGAGGAGGATTCAAAAGAATGTCCAATGTATTAAATATACTATGGAATACAATGAACACAATGGAGAATATCAAATGGAGAAATTGTTTTCAAGAACTGAATCTCTCTTCAAAATTGATGAAAAGACAAAAAGAAAACTGATCAGGGAGGCTGCCAAGAAGCGGACTGCAACATTGAAGGAGCTGCAGGAATTTCTGTCAAGTAATGGCATTTTTAGGACATGACAACAATCTCACATTTTCTTCATACGGTGTCAAGATGTGTCAAGTCTGGTCTTACAAGAAAAAATATTTAGCAATAACACACTAAAAAGCTCCCAAACCCATGTGGGGAAATGTCTTATAGTCCGATGAAACAAAGATTGAACTATTTGTCCATGATTCCAAAACATATTTTGGGCGCGAATATGACACAGCCGCAGCGTGGGATCGGTTCCCGCTCAGTGACGGTGTCTGTGTGTGCCCTGCGACTGGCTGGCGACCAGTTCGGGGTGGTATAGTCTGCCTTTTGGCCATAGTCAGGTGGGATAGGCTCCAGCACCTCTCCGCAACCCTGTACAGGAAGATGAGATGACACAGCCAATCACTCAAAGCAACACCATCCGACAGTGAAGCATGGTGGTTGGAAGCATCATGCTTTGGAGCTGTTTTTCTTTAGCTGGAACTGGGGCCTCAGTCAAATTGGAGGGAATGAGGAACGGTCTAAAATCAGCCAGTGTTTGCACAAAACCTTCAGTTGAAGCAAAATAATGTCAGGAAAGGCCTACTAGAACAATGTTACTTTACTAGAAGATAATCAGAGGCACTTTAAATCGTGTCAGGTGTGTATCGATGTTAATTCTGGATGTGAACAAGCCACATCTCAAGTTATAAGAGGGTGTGCACACACTGCATCCACATGATCTCAGTTGTTTATTTTGACCTCGCCATTCGCAAGTACTTTTTTGGTCCAATTGAGTTGTACTGGTCACATAGGTCACATTAATGGTGGAAAAAGTTTTGAAATGATTTATCTTGTTCTCATTTTTTACATCACAAAAAAAGGAGCTGTATCAAATATTCTGCCTTGAATAATGAGAGCTGCTGTGCCTCACATTTTGCTCTCCTCATTTACATGTGAGGCTGTGAACAGTTCTTCACAACTGCAAATATACAATCACAATAGTTATTTGTCTCAAATTTGAACATTTTTATAGTTGTAAAGGCAGAATGATAGAGCACTTGTGCTTGTATATTAAACAAGTGGTGTATGATGTGTCTGATATGTATAGTACACAATGTATGTGGGCTTCAATATTTGCAATTTAAAGAGGCAGCATAATGTAATGTCTGTGTTTGTCCACTTGGTGGTAGTGGTACCCAAGTTTCCATCATAACCTAAGTGCACTCTCCTCACAATATTTTGGTTTTGTTTTTTGTAGTGAAATGACTTATAACAGATGTGATTATTTAGTGTAGCATGTGGAGAATCATCTGTTTCCACACCAACCTCGAACAACCGTGCCATGTGTGTACTATGTTAAGTAATATGTTAAGTTCCTTGTGCCTTGTCTTTAACTCTTTGTTCTTTCCCCGCTCCTCCCTTGTAGTTGAGCTTACGGATGCCTCTTTGGCTTCAACTTCCACTGTTACTCCTCTTCCTCTCGCTCCTCTTCCTTCCACTTCTGCTGCTCCTACAACAATTAGTACCTCATCTTCTACTACTCCTACCACTACCACTATTTCAATGTCTACGACGACTGAGACAACTACTACTACCATCGAACAAACTGAGGCAGCCGCCTCCACACCACCTTCTGTGCTGGTCATCAACAAGAATATTGATAAGAATGTGTTCGGTACATTCTATTGTAATTTTCATGGCCTTCATATACAGTGGAACCTCTTGAGTTGAACATGATGCATTGCGGGAAGGTTTTTTTTACCTCTGATTTGTTCTTAAAAAAATCCAGTTTGGAATCATGGAAATACATCATTTAAAAGGTGCCTTTCCATCATAATCTAATTTTCCTCACTGTTTTATGCATAACATATGTGAAAATAAGGCTGTAAACAGTTTTAAGTGTGACATCTATGGAGTTGGTGAATTGAATACAATAGCCGACAGAAGGTAAAAAGGCTTCTAAAACGCTTAGATTTGAATATGACATCATTGTGACATAGCATCGTGACTCATTCAAGTGTGTGCCCACTTTGTGGTTGCTACATGGACAGCATCTAAAATTTTACACAGGACTTGAGGAATAAACTAGTTCAGTTCATTTTGAGGAGAAACTAAACTATTAAGCATTTCTGAGCCAGAGTTGTGCTGTGTTTGGGCACATTTAGTGGAGCTTCCAAAATTTTCACACGCGCCACAAATATCTTTCTGTGTTTTAGCACATTCACAGTTCTCACTCACACACACACACACACACACACACACACACACACACTAATCAATCCCCCTTTGGCGGCAGGGAGGTCGCGCACCAGTGCCACCATTTATGTAGATTTAAAGGGGAAGTCAACCCATAATGTTTCTTAACAAACAATATGTTCTATGAGCCTCCACTAGTCATTCTGATTAATATTGTGTTTGTGAAATATGAGTTAAACAGCAAAATCCATCCGTTTTAGCCATCGGAGGGGCCACTTTCTGTCGACTGAAAATGACATAACAGTTGCTCAGGTAACAACCAATCACGGCTCACCTGTTTTCTGAAGCAGAGTCATGATTGGCTGTTACTTTAGCCCTGAGCAAATGTGATGTCATTTTCAGTCAATGGCAAGTGACAACGTGGCCGCCCACTTAGATGGACAAAAACGTGTGAATTTTACTGTTAAACTCATATTCCACAAACACAGTTATTCAGTATGCCGTGTTTCGAGCCGTGGGGCTGCACAGAACATAATATTGGATGTACAGTGGGTACGGAAAGTATTCAGACCCTTGAAATTTTTCACTTTCTGTGTCATTTGCCAAAATCCAAAAAGTTCATTTTATTTCTTATTAATGTGCGCTCAGCACCCCACCTTGACATAAAAATTCTGAAATGTAGTTATTTTGGGATATTTATTACAAAAGAAAACTGAAATATAATATATTTGCAGCAACCTTCATATTTAACTCACATGCTGGCCATTTCTTCTGATCTTCCTTGAGATGGTTCTGCCCCTTTATTGTAGTCCAGCTGCATTTAATTAAACTGATTGGACTTGATGAGAAAAGGCACACACCTGTCTATATAAGACCTTAAAACTCACATTCAGAGAAAATGAGAATCATGAGGTCGAAGGAGCTGCCCAGTGTGATCAGAGACAGAATTGTGGCAAGGCACAGATCTGGCCAAGGTTACAAAAGAATTTCTGTAGCACTCAAGATTCCAAAGAGCACCGTGGCCTCCATAATCCTCAAATGGAAGATTTTTTGGACGACCACAACTCTTCCTGACCTGGCCGTCCAGTCAAACTGAGCAATTGTGTGAGAAGAGCCTTGGTGGGAGAGGTGAAGAAGAACCCAATGATCACTGTGGCTGACCGCCAGAGATGCTGTGGGGAGATGGGAGAAAGTTACACAGTCAACTATCACTGCCGGGTTTCATGGCAGAGTGGCCCGACGGAAGCCGGAAGCCTCTCCTCAGTGCAAGACACATGAAAGCCCGCATAGAGTTTGCCAAAAAACACATGTTGGACTACCAGACTATGAGAAATAAGATTCTCTGGGAGACCAAGATTGAAGTTTTTGGTGTCAATTCTAAGTGTGGAGAAAACCAGGCACTGCTCATCACCTGCCCAATACAATCCCTACAATGAAACATGGTGGTGGGAGCATCATGTTGTGGGGGTGTTTTTCAGATGCAGCACTGGACGACTGGTTGTGATTGTGAAGGAAAGATGAATGCAGCCAATTACAGAGATATACTGGAGGAAAACCTCTTCCACAGTGCTCAGGACCACAGACTGGGCCGAAGGTTCACCTTTCAACAGGACAATGACTTGAAGCACACAGCTAAAATAACAGAGGAGTGGCTTCAGAACAACTCTGTGACTGTTCCTGACTGGCCCAGCCAGAGCCCTGATCTAAACCCAATTGAGCATCTCTGGAGAGACCTGAAAATGGCTGCGCACCAACGTTCACCATCGGACTTGACAGAACTGGAGAATCCCCAAGGAAGAATGGGAGGGGATCCCCAAATCCATGTGTGAAAAACTTGTTGCATCATTCCCAAGAAGACGCATGGCTGTAATAGCTTAAAAGGGAGCTTCTACTGAATACTGAGCACAGGGTCTGAATACTTATGACCATATGATATTTAAGTTTTTATTTTGTATTATTTAAATAAATATGCAAAAATGTCAGTTTTTTCTGTCAAGATGGGGTGTTGAGTGTACATTAATGAGAATTAAAATGAACTTTTTTGATTTTGGCAAATGGCTGCGATGACACAGAAAGAAAAATTTCAAAGGGTCTGAATAGTTTCCGTACCCACTAAAAGTGAAAATAAAATTAAGAATAAAAAAAAAATAATACAAGTGTAGTGACAAGTTCTAAAAGGTTTGTTAACTGCAAAACAACAATACAGTCTCCTTCAAATTTGAGAAGTGACGAGTATGCAAATGCTTGACTCTTATTGCTTTCAAGTGTGAGTCTGCTTACGTCACATAGCGTCCATATAACTTTCACATAACTTCCATCTTACCTCTTCTCATTCTTCTTACCTTAACACTACTTGTAGGCTCGAATAGATAATGCAAAGAAACAGCAAAAACCATGCATAAAATTATTCTTTTGTTGCTTGGTGAATAAGTACAACACTCTGGAGTCTAATGTGATGTCATACACGATGACTGTTCAAATTCAGACTATAATCCCTGGCAAGAATGATGGAGTCACTGCTCCTGTAGGATGATCATTTAAATTTAATTTTGGAGAAAAAAGGCAAATCATCCATATTCCAATTTTTTTTTATTTAAAATGCCCCTCTTCTGGAATCGCATTTTGTGGTTAAAGAACCACAAGAAAATCAGAAGAAAGGTCAAGAAAAATCAGTCACATTTTTTCAGCAAGTAGATGTCAAACGTATATAGACTCACAAAATTCTGAGGGGGAAAAATTGAGTCTTGAAAAAAAACCTAATCTTGATGGTTAGTCTTTAATCTTCTGAAATCTCATTGATACGGCACCAAATATAAAATATAAGTCCCAGCATACTTTATAGCTTTGCCCAATGCAGATTTGTGATTCATCACTGAATATGACTTTCATCCAGTCATCCACAGTCCATGAATGATTTTCTTTAGCCCACTTCCAGCCTCCTTTGTTTCTGTTTTGGTGTTAACGATGGATTTATTTATTTTTTTGTCATTAAATCCTACTTCTTTTGGGCAGTTTCTTACAGTTTGGTCACCGACATTGACTCCAGTTTCAGCCCATTTGTACCTCATTTGTTTTGTTGTGCATTTTCTATTTTCAAGGTATATTGCTTTACGTTTTCCAGAGCTGGTCATTCCGTGACTATGTGACGGACCGGTCCGTCTATCCGTCACTGGCAGACGCCGTTTTGCTGACGGTTGACGAATGACGGGTAAAATTTTAAAACAGACAGATTAAGCATGGACAGAAACCTCTTTATTTAGTCCACCATTCGTCTGCAGTCCTTCATTAGTCTACTTTACGCAGCAAGGCCTCGATGGCCACGCTGAGCGCGGGGAGGAAAATAGTGAGTTGTTGTTGCTTGGGGGACAGATTTGAATGAGGGACCAGTCTTGTGAACGGGCTTCCAAAGCGCAGTGAGTCACTATTTCTCTTATCATGCAGCGGGGGTGGGCGGTGCTAGTGAAAGCTTTGTCGGACTCGCCGACGGGCGGCCGTGTAAAATTAGAGGCGAACCGGCCTATAGACGGGTAGCATTTTTTTTTATCCCCAACGAAAAAAAGGCAAATGACAGATGACGGAAGGGTACACACACTGCAGATGGATGACGAATAACGGACGCTCAATTTGTAGTAAAATGCCCAGCTCTGACGTTTTCTAGCATGACGCCTTGGGGTTTTCCTTGGTCATTTTGTTTGCGCTTGGTCCAGATTTTAGACACTGCTGACTGGGAACAACCAACATCTTTTGCAACAATCTATAATGTTTTACCTTCTTCAAGAAGTTCATTTATTCTATCCTTTGCTTCATCAGACATCTTTTGTTTTGTAGCCATGATTCACGTCAATTGACTTGGTGCAGCTGCTCTCAAAGTTGTGAGCATTCTGATTTAACTGCTGATTTATTAGCAGATTCGGTCTGATGCAGGTGTTGGTTTTAGAACTGCAAACTAGAAGCTGTTTCCATATTTCTTTCCTCAGAACTGAGTGATTACATATTTTTCCTCTATACTTGCTTTAAAAACAACTGTGACTGACTACAGCAATGATCTTTCTTGCTATTCTTGCAAGAAGGGTGGCATTTTTGCCTTTTCCCTCTAACATTAGTTATTCAAACGATCATCCTTCGTTAGCGTTGCTTCCATAATTTTGGCCAGGGGTTGTATAAGCCTTTTTTAAATAAGACAAAACAAAACAAGGAAAACTTTGACAGTGTTTAAAGGTGTCTGACTTTAAAGGTTCCATTGTCTATACTGTATGTGAAGTGAACTGTCCTCTCTCACCTTAAGAAACAGTAACCATCAGAGTTACATACCAATCAAAACAGAAAAACTACTTCACTGTATTGGAATGAAGCCAGGAATATAGTAATGTAGTCAAAACATTTGAGCCTAATCTTTAGAACAATTGTTTTGGGGTGCACCCCATCATTGTGTAATTGATCTTTTTTCACTCCAATGTCCACTCCAAACTCAGGTAAACATTGCAATTAGTGTAATGGATTGACAAATCCTCTGAAATTTTATTACATTAAGGGTGAGTTCTCAATCCATGAATACACAATTTACTCCTAGATTAGAGTGGACGTTTCTATCTTGATTGAATTCCTTTTTGTAGAAAAACACCTCCATAATGGTACCACCATGCATAGGACTGAATAGCCCCACCCCCGAACCCCCCAAATGAGGATTTGGATCTGTGCCATCACTGACCTTTGACCCTTTACCTCTAACACCCATTATGCAGAGGTCCCTGGGCGAAAGATCTGGAATCTGACGGTGGAGCATAACAGTAACTACGCTAACGTCAGCTGGAGACACAACTTCCCGCCCGGCAGCAGCGAGTTTGTGCTAGAGTTCACACTGGACAGTAAGAATCCAGATCAAGCCCGTTGAAGTTAAAAGCTTGAGCCCAACAAAGACAATGCCATTTGTGAGCTACTAACCTAATTAAAATCAGATATTTGCCAATTTATGCCAAAACATATTGTTGTGAGTTCTAAGCATACTATAATAGATTTTTACTGCAATATATCGTTGCTGACCTGTGAAAAATACTTTTCACCATTTTTTTCTTTTTTTTTCTTTTTTTTTTTACTTTTACGTGAATTGGGTATCTGAGTCACAGACATTCCATTAACGTGAATTTTTTTTTTTAATTTACAAAATTGCACGTACATGTTTCTCACAGGACAGCGACGATATATATATATATACATATATATATATATATATATATATATATATATATATATATATATATATATATTAAAAAGGTTTATACAGTTTGGTTAATAACCAGTTAGATACAGTAGTTAAGTTCGAGGAGGCCACATTAGTACAAATTAGTCAGACATTTTCAAAATAAAATTGCAGTACATTATTACTAAAATGTCTCTATTATTATCGCTATTATATATTACTCTTTTTTTCTTTCCTTTGCTCCAAGTGGCCTATCATCAAACAGCAACAGCAGCAGCACCAAATTACTGTTTAAGCTTATCACACGCAATATATGAAATTCAGGGCTGGGGATAATCACATGACCATAAAAATCACACACAACAGTTGTTCAATGTCATTCTCACTATGAAGTGAATGTGTTATTTTTTTCATGCGTTTAACTTTAAATTTAAATTGTATGTTATATACTGTATATATATATATATATATATATATATATATATATATATATATATATATATATATATATATATATATATATATATATATATATATATATATATATATATATATATATATATACACACATATACACTGTATACACTGTATAGTATATAGATTTGACCGCCTTGATAAGACATGACAGGAATAGACAATGTGCAGTATCAAAACTCAACCATAGAAAATAGTACAGTAAACAATATAATTTAGCCCTAGTTGCTGCACTTTGCTGTACATCATTGTTGTTGTTTGTTCTTACAACCCTAATAATTAAAAAATATGACTTTGTCATGATGTTAAAAAAGCAGATGGTTTATCCTGGCGCAGTCTGCATGCATTTCTCTTTTAGATTCTCCGTCTTTCTTTACCCTTTCATCATTTTAGTGCTAACCTCTTGTGCTAACCTATTGTGAATAAGTGACATGGCCCATCTTCTCTAATCTTGCTTTTTGTGACTTTCTCTTCCTTGAAGTCCAAAATTGCACACATGCTTTTGTTTTTATTTTGTCTTATGCACGTTTTGAGTCTGCTTTTGTCGAATACATGCATCAGCACTCTTTTTATGGAATCATAGAGCTTGTTGTGATTGGATATCCTTGCATGTATATACAGTGTCTATAAAAAGTATTTACCCACTTCACTTTTTTGGTTATATTAGAGCCATAGATGAAATAGATGAAAATTTCCCTTGTTAGTTATGACTGAACCTTAATTGTCGTTGCCTATGGTCAAGTAAAAATGATAAGGCGCACACGTCTGTATAAGATTTTGCAATTGACATTGAGGGCTCTACTTTAGTTGTATGGCGTAAATCCTGTGCGGTCCACCGAGGTGGGTTAGACTTGATGTTAATAATTTCACAGATGAGCGCAGGCCACCGATCTGAGAGAGGGAGGTCTGCGCTGCTATGGGAGTGGTCACAACAACTTAAATCATGGCCAGTCAAAGTGACTCCCCTCATTGCATTTAAATGCGCTATGCTAGTTGAGCACTAGAGTCTCACGGCATGGTGAGGCGCATGTTTATGCCGTGTCGTGGGCACATGGAGATCATTCATTTGCCAGCCCTAGCTGTGCCGCTTAGTGGGGTGATTAAAAAAAATACAATATTGATAATAATAATGTGCTCAGTAAAATCTACAATGATTCAGAGGATTTAATGGACACCGTTCTCATATTTATGAATGAAATATGTCACACACCCATTACACATGTCCGCGGAGCTCTGCATCGCCAGTATGTCTGCCTGGGCCCCGATCAAATTCTCCAACATTACATTAGACTGGCTGTCTACCCTGTGTCGACACTTCGACTTCTGCCACCAAATGGTCACTCCCCGTGCTGCTCCACCATGCCCAGTTTGTTAGAGACCTGTCTGTCAACCTGGCAAACTTTGCGCTCGCACGAAAATAAGGATCGTCTGTGATTGCGCCCGGCCACAGATGCACTGCGTTTGAAAATAGAACCCTGAGTGTCAGAATACAAGCCCAGCCATAATATAAAAAAAATGTCTGCAGACCTCAGAGACAACAGTGGATTAAGGCCTAAATCTGGGTCTCAAAATGATTCGAAGGTCTTAAACAGCACAGTGATTTTTTGTTGTTTATTGTGTTTTGAATGGAAATTAAATTATTTTAAGCCACTGGCTTATGCTTGTAGTTGTAACATAAAAAGTGAAAGCCGTCAATCTATTTTGTAGACATTCCACAGAAGCTCTGTCGTTGTTTTTTGCCAATTCAAACAAACTCTGACCCTCTTTCAAGCATGGAAGAGGGTATGTATTTTTGATGTAGCTGGCCATGTCTTTAATTCTTAATGATGTTAGATTGTGAACAGCACAAGACACAGAGAGTGTGGGGGATGGGAAGGGCTGGGGGCTAAGTGTGGGTAAAATGAGACTGATCTAATGGACTTCCCCACCCCACCCACTGCCCAGCCATCATGCGTGCGTCAAGGTCGTATCTACCGGTAAATGTATTGACTCGAACAGGGAGTGGCCCTTATTGTCTGCCGTTCTACCAGCATCCTTTCCCATAGTGTGACTGAGGAGGTTCGGCAGATTGTGTTTAATTTTTTATAGACATCATCTGTCCCCCATATTACAAAAATGTATAAACACAGGTGTATATGGCACGTTTAATCACAGCTTATTATAAGAACAAAAGGAAGAAATGGCTCAGCAATGTTTTATAGATTTTCATAATTTGTGGTATGTCAAGAAATGTTTATAAGCAGCCATCGTTAAGAATAATATTAAATAAGTACTAAATATACTGTTATTAACATCATTACACAATTAAAAATAAACGATCTTTTTGTTGTAGGTCAGTATTAAATTCAATTAAAGATAAACAGAAATGGCATTTTAAAACAAAAGAAAAAGAAATGACACTTAAAGGTCCTCTTTTTCGTGACAACTTAGCTCAATGCGCAATCTAACTGTGCGCATGAGTGGAGTCTACTTTCTTTTTCGTATTTTTCTCAACTTTGCACATCTAGAATTTGGCGTAAGAAGGCGTTTACGGCTGTTGTGGGATGAAATGTAGCCGGTTGAAGCGCATTCATGCTAGGCAAAGCGCATCTACCAAATTCACAAACACGCTAAAGCAGACTTTCCCTGGCACAAAAATAAGAGTGCACCCGTTTTTACACCGGGCTTAGTCTACTTTCTGTTACCAAATTGTCAGGTGTTGCTCCGTCCATCGGAACACCAAGTGAGGGGCCTCATGGTCCTAAACACGGTAGACATTTGCCCAGGCACGAACATGAAGTTACGGCCATTTCTTCGCCGAGCACACTAAAATAGGGCCCTTAAAGACGAGGTCAACCCAAAAAATGACTTTACAATACTATATTCTACACACCTACACTAGTCAAAACATGGCATTCTGATTAATACTGCTTTTGTGGAATATGACTTAAGCAGTAAAATCCCCACGTTTTTGTCCATGTCAAGGACTGCTGTCTACTGAAAATCACAGTTGCTCGGGGCTCAGATGATGACCAATCATGGCTCAGCTTCAGAAAACAGGTGAACATATTATCATGGAACATATATTTGTAAAGAATTTTTTGGGGTTGACTTCCCCTTTAAACTTACTCGCATTCAAATGAACAAGTGTGCCATTTTTCCAACAACACAAAATTATCTACACACGTCACAATTGTTGCATATTCTTATGGTGAACTCCAAACACAAGTTTGAGATAAAGAATTAATTATGATGTCTAACGATGAGTAAGAAAGATTCAACAATTTTACTCTATTATTAAATTGGTGTATTTATTGATGCTACATGAATTCATGGATGAGGTAGCGGAGTGGCATGTTTTCTATTTTGTTACTTGTGTTTTGCTTTGCTGTTGGATTGGTATTGAAAGGACCATTTCTTCATGAGTTCTGTTGGATAACTTCAACCTGGAAATGGTTGAAAGCATGAAGCATGACATCACCACCTTGTGCTGCCTTCTCCCTTTCACTCCCTCCTCACAGTGTCATGCTCAAGTATTGACCAAGTTATGCTTTTATACTGGAACAATACCATCTCCCCAATGGTGGGCTTGCAAACAATGTTTTGCTTTTTCCAATTCACTCTGTTGGAAACAATGAGATGAGGCACTTTGGATGAATAGAGTCTGATGTCTATTGGTTTTGCTTTGTTGAACACCTGCTCCATTTCCTTGCCCTTTTTGTGATTACCTCTGGAAAATAGTGCCTTTTGGATCAAATGTGCCGCAACAAGAATGTCAGTAAAAATGACCATCACTCACTGGCCACAAGGATTAGAAGTTTCAGAAACATACTGTCATCTTATCTTATGTGTGCATCCTGCATGTATTCCAGAGGGAAATCAGCCTTGGTGATCATGATGATGTGCATCGCACAGTTTTAAATCCCTGAAATATTACTGTCATGAATCAGTCCTGCTTGATCATTTTAAAGCCGTAGTAGTAGGCTTAAGTGTTTAAACGCAACGCCACCCCCCTAGAGTATGATTGGCCCTTTCTTGTGTCTCCAAGGCGACAACACAATGAAAACTGTACCAGTGACACAACAACCCCCCATTAAAGTGGCGGATTTGATCGCGGGTGCCAAGTACCATCTGAGGGTTTACTCCCATGAACTCAGCAGCGTCACCAGCAAATCTGTCACCTTTGAGACCAAAGCAGGTGAGACCACACCTGACCTGCTGGAGTCGGGATTGGCAGGCAAATGTGGGCTACACTGTTTGCAAGGATGATGTGGTTTTGAAGTGCCCAACCTTATCCTTCTCTTTTATTGTGGTCAACTTATAAATGAATATAAAAATTATCATTTTCAAAGAATGGACAGTTATGTGGGAAAGATTTAGACCTTGACATCTGAACTGAATATATATATATATATATATATATATATATATATATATATATATATATATATATATATATATATATATATATATATATATATGCACTGTATGTTTGCCCTATTGTCAAATACTTATTTTTTTTGTTTTAGTGTCCCCACTTTAATGTTTAAAGAGAAAATCAACCTAAACATATTTTTCTCAAGAATATGTTCCCAGCAGGCCCACTAGTTAAAACACAGCATATTGCGTTTGTGGAATATGAGTTAAGCAGCAAAATCCACCCATTTTGTCATTTCTGTCGACTGAAAATGACATCACAACTACTAAGGGCTCAGGTAATGAACAATCACGGCTCAGCTTCAGAAAACAGGTCAGCCGTGATTGGTCGTTACCTAACCCCTTAGTAGTTGTGATGTCATTTTCAGTCGACAGAAGTGACAAAATGGCCGCCCCCAGGGATGGCTAAAAGCGAGTGGATTAACTCTTATTTAACAGACACAATTTATCAGAATGCCTTGTTTCAACTAGTGAGCTGTCATACAACACATTCTTGAAAAAAAAAATGTTTGGGCTGACTTTACGATCATCAAAATGTAAATATCATTCGTAAAATGCAGTTTTTAAAGGGTAATTTGTTTATTTGGGGGCAGGGGGGTGTATTCAAAGCTACCCGGCCCTGTGTGGGAAAGTACATGCCACCTAAACCTAATAATTTGTTAGGCCACTCTCAGCAGCAAAAACTGAAATCAAGTGTTTTTTTTCCTGGCAATAAGTCTTTCACATCTCTGTGGAGACATTTGGCCGACATGCACTGGCTTTTTTAAGGTCATACCACAACATTTTAATTGCATGCTTGGCTTTGACTATGCCACTCCAAAATCTTCAATTTGGTTTTCTTAAGCCAGTTAGAAGTTGACATTCTGGTGGCTTTTGGATCGTTGCCCTGCTGCAGAACCCAGGTGCGCTTCAGCATGAGGTCACGAACGAATGACCGAACATCCTCCCACAGGATTTTCTGGTAAAAAGAAAAAAAATCATGGTTTATCAATCACAGAAAGTCCTCCAGTTCCTGGATTAGCAAAGGAGTCACAGACCGTCACACTACCACCGCAATGTTTGACTGCTGGTACGATGATCTTTTTTCTAAAATGATGTTTAGATGTAGTAACGAGACACACCTTCCCCCCAAAATACACTTTTTAAGAATCTTGTCAGTCCAGAGAATATTCTCCCCAAAGTCTTGGGAATCATTCAGATGTTTTAAGTAAGACAAGCCATTATGTTCATTTTGGTGAGCAGTGGTTTTTGCCTTGGAAGTCTCTCCCTTATTGTTGAGTCATGAACACAGAACCCGAGCATTTGTACTATTCCGGTTGCGCAACGCCATGTAAGCACACGCAAAAGCCCTGGGTTACTCCTTTTCTAACATGAATATTTGGTCACATAATCATGTATTGGAATCCCTCCAATGAAAGGAACATTGGTTTGTGTCATGATACTAAAATTTTGACTTTGATACTATACTGTACCTGCATGAAATACATGGGTACCGATTACTACAACAATACCACAGCAAAAACTTAAAAGATCAGTAAAAAGCAGTGAAATAATATCTTACATCTAAATTTCAAATCACTAAATAGTTGTATTTGTATTAAGTAAAAACTACTATAAAGATTAGAAATTCGAATACATTTGATTCATTTTTTTTCAAACACTTTCAAACCTTTAACTTTTTCCTTTTACACAGTACTGTATTAGGGCACTAAAAAATTGTTTTTTTTTTTTATTTCAGCCCTTGGGCAGTATAAACTCTCATTGAATATATAACGTTTGAGCTCCCAACCACTAATACTGGGAAAACTTGCAGAATGGAGCATCGAAGCCTTGTGATTTGATTTTGTTTGTATTCTAAAATAAGCGAGCAGATGGACAAATTAAAGTGTACCTTCGACAACCCATTTCAATGTACAGTATTGATGGGGAAACGGAGCAATATTGCAAAGTTTGATAAATATGTTTTTTTCCATCTTTATGAGTACTGTGTAGTCTTGTATTTGTCAAAACAGCGTGCCCGCAATCCCCCTGGTTAATTTTAATGCGATTTACCATGTAAGGAAGGATGTGACATAACGTTGTTGACTGGGCCTTCCCTTGCACCCACCACTTTCTATTGAGTGATACACCAGATCGTTATTGTTGTCATATTGTCGTTGACAAAATTGAGTAAAGAAGAAGTGGGGCAAGAGGGATATATATTTAAGCCAGAAATTCCCTCCGATTCAGAATCAGGTAATGGAACAATTCCTTCATAAAGTCAACTTCTCGATTCCTGTGGCGTGCGCCGTGGACTTTGTGTTACTGTGTTTCAAACCTTGCTTGCCGATGGATGTAAATCTGTCTTGTCTTGTTTTTTTTTCTTGCTAGGTGACCCTAATGAGCCGTCGTAGAAGCTTTTTGAGATCTTTTGGCTGACTTCCTTTTATTAGACAGGTTTTGTCGATGTGATTTCTTGATTGATAAGGTCTGGAGGTAATCAGGCTTGGGAGATTTTTTTTTTAATTTGATCATTAAAACCGCCAATTAAAAACTTCATTTTAGATTTACTTGTTATATTTGTCTGTTATATACATTTGATTGATGATCTTAAACAGTAAAGTGGGGAAAACTAAGCAAAAAAATTAGGAATTTGAAAAAACTGCAAATACTTTTTCACTGTATATACCCTATACAGTATTTATAAGTATGCTTGGTGAAAGAGCATTAGTAATCTGGTCATGTGCCATGTGTGTACATCCACACATTTTACTGGATTTAAAACATGTCAACTTAAGCACAACACATTTGATGCAATTCATTTTAATAGTCACATTTCACGAATGGGAGGTGGTTTCCTTGTTTCTTGTCAGGCTTGTTCTGTTATTCGTGCACAATTCAGAATTTGTTGTATCAAATGAACAGACAATGTCATGTAAATAATGTGACATTTTTCTCCCTATATAAGATTGTCTCTCTATTGTATGGTCCCAGAGATGGCGACTGTCATCCATTAATCAAATGAAGTGTTTGCTTTATAAGATGTTACTGTATACTGAAGGTACTATTGTTCACACTTTATTCTTAATGGCCCTCATTTATTAACAGTGTGTAAGCACCAATTTGTGCACAGAATGTGCGTACGCACGTTTGATGCCTCAGACTATGCCTACGCACAAATAATGGAGGATCAACTTCTGAGAAAATGTCAAAAAACACATTTTTTAACCCAAGCACAATGTCCTGCTACTTAAGTCATTTCAGTACACTAATAATAATTTTAATAGTACTAACTTAATTCAATAATTTGCTAATGAGTTGACTTATGTTCTAAAGAAATGTGAGACCCTTCCCATCACTTTCACCCTCTTTCTGTTCAAGTGCTTGTATGTGTTTACTGTTTGAAGGAATCCGCCACTTTCTGTGTGTCCACTCAATGAGCTGAGTGTGTGAGTATATGCTCATCGCACTCGGAAAAGCCAGCGAGGCACTCTCCTTCCCTGGTTTATCCAAGACTTTAAAGGGGAAGTCAACTCCATTTTTTTCTATACAATAATATGTTCTATGCAGCACCACTAATCTAAATTTTATATTCTGATTAATATTGTGTTTGTGGAATACGAATTAAGCAGCAAAAGCCACCTGTTTTTAGCCATCTCACTTTCTGTCGACTGAAAATGACATCACAGTTGCCCAGGGCTCAGTTAACGACCAATCACGGCTCAGCCTTAGAAAACAGGGTGATTGGTTGCTACCTGAGCTCTGAGCAACTGTGATGTCATTTTCAGTCAACAGAAGTGACAAAATGGCCACCCCCTGAGATGGCTAAAAGTCGGTGCATTTTGCTACTTAACTCATATTCCACAAACACAATTAAAATCAAAATGCCGTGTTTAGACTAGTGGGGGCGTATACAACAGATTATTGTCAAGAACATTTTTGGGTTGACTTCCGCTTTAAAGATTTCGGACCGATTAAGTACACATGTAGGCTATGAAACATTTCCTGATATTCACAGTTGACAAATAACCGTCCAAAGATCCTGATTTTTTTTTTGTATGCATGTTTTTTGTACAGCATTTTGTCATTTAAGTTCGTAATGAATCCAAAATAATTCACGTCTTTCTTTTATGTTGTCAGGTTCTGGGTTTCAGCAAGCTTACAGATGAAACAAACCTTTTGACAAAAGTATAAAGAATGAGAAAGTTCTGAATGTTTCGGGGCATGTCGTGAATCGGTTATTTTATGCTCAACCTGTGCGCGGACTACCAACATTTCTATGCATTTATTAGTAAATGAGGGCTCATGAGACCTTTCTGCATGCCTGATAATAATAATGTGACAAGCATTTTGAGCTGAAATGTAAACTGATTGCCCTCTCCTTTGAAATGAAAACAAAACTCACATCGTCTTCACTTTTCTCTCTTCTCCTGCCCCACCCGGTGTACGTGTGCATGCCCTTGTGTGTCTTGTCTTCTGTGCACGTGTCCAGCCTACATTGACCAGGTCGACATTGCAACTCAAGGCTGGTTCATCGGCTTGATGTGCGCCATCGCCCTCATCATACTGATCCTTCTTATTGTCTGCTTCATCAAAAGGAGTCGTGGAGGCAAATATCCAGGTAAGACTTAACTGAGGTGCTGAGCAGGGATGTAAGAGTATGCCAAAAATCCCTGTTCAGTACAGCTCCTAGGTTTTAAGGTCACAATTTGGTTCGCATTCGGTACAGTAAGGGAACATTTTTGCAAAACAAAATGGCTCGTCGTTTGTCGAAATAGGAACAATTTTAATGATGATTTCTATCAAATAATTTATACAGTGAAAATAAAAACGTGAATATACAGTATAGACGGGTCATTTTTTTATGATTGAATCAATAGCAACAAGGACACTAAAGATAAAAAATTAAACAATGTTTGTTTTTTTAATGCCACCTCAGACACACTTAATAATAATATAATAATATGTTCTCTGCTCCTTCACTAATGTAAACATGGCATTCTGATTAATGTTACATTTGTGGAATATGAGTTAAGCAGCAAAATGCACCCACTATTATCCATCTTATGGGGCGTCCATTTTGTCACTTTCTGTCTGTTCACAGTTGCTCAGGGCTCAGATAAACAATCACGGCTCACTTGTTTTCTGAAGCTAGGGTTGCCAACTGTCCCGTATTAGCCGGGACGTCTCGTATATTGGTCTAATTTCATTTGTCCCATACGGGACCTCAAATGTCCCGTATATTATCAACTCTTGCAAATACAGAAAACTGCAATCTACCGATCCTAGATCAGATAAAGCGTCAATCTCAGATCAAGTGTCAATCACTCCACCTGTCATCCAATCACAGGCATCAGGCATCATCACGTGCATTGTAGGCCTGCCCTATACAGCGCAAATGCTCCAAATCCTGCAAATGATGTAATGCGGTAATGTGTAGTGTTGTCCGGTCCGTTTGGCAAAGGGAAATATAGATACACCTGTCAGAAAGAAAAGATTATGCAGTTACAGCAAGCAATGGAAAGCCAAGAAGTCATGGGTTAAGCCTGTAAGTGGAGACTCAATGAAAGCCTTCTGCACTTTATGCCGTCGGGAATTTTCAGTAGGACACGGTGGTGAAAATGACTTAACTCAGCATGCTAGTACAGAAATGCACAAGAAATCTACGCTAGCGAAAGGTGCTAGCAATATTGGTGCGTTCTTTGCTACATCTACAGCAGAAAGTGACAAAATAGCAGCCAGTGAGGCCTCATATGTGTACCATGGAAGTATCCGTGGAAGAAATAAATTTGGCGAGTCACACTCCTCTTTTACATTTCAGATTTCTTGTACTTGTTTTTTTTTTTATGAAAAGAGCCAAATACATATCATCACTGTGAAAAACACTTCTGTCCATTTTTTTCATTTTTTCTTATTTTTACATGAATGGGGTTTCCGCATTACAGACTTTGCAGTAACGTGAAAATTAGAAAAAAAATCCAAAATTCATACATCATGCTCACACCACCGTGGCACCGTGCACCTGTCCCTTATTTAGGAGTGAGAAAGTTGGCAACTGAAGCTGAGCCATGGTTGGTCGTTACCTGAGCCCTGAGCTACTGTGATGTCATTTTCAGTCGACAGCAAGTGGCAAAATGGCCGTTCCCTGAGATGGACAAAAATGGGTGGATTTTACTGCTTAACTCATATTCCACAAATGAAATATTAATCAGAATCCCATGTTTCGACTAATGGGCCTGCATAGAACATATTCTTGAAAAAAAAAATGTTCAGGTTGACTCCCCACTTTAAGTCGTATTTTCAAAAAGTTACTGATTTAAAATTGTACAAATTCTTAGTAAAGGCAAGCCTGATTGACAGCCAAACCAAAAATGCAATTTGATCAAAGTGGTAAAATGTAAATGGAGTGCACTTACGCCAGGGTTCACCAACTCCGGTCCTCGAGGGCCCTTATCCTACATGTTTTTTGAGGTTTCCCTCCTCCAGCACACCTGATTCAAATAATCAGGATCATTATCAAGAGCTGGCTGATGAGCTGATCATATGAATTGTGTGCGTTGGAGGAGGGACACATCGAAAACATGCAGGATAGGGGCACAAGGACCGGAGTTGGAGACCACTGATCTACACCATACGGGGCACAAAGCGCTTAAACAAAGCCTCAGATTAACGTATATGAAAACTACCGTATGTGTTGAACCAGAAAGTATGCTGGTGTGTCCTGGCTTCCGCTTCCAACTCCAGAAAAGGTTTTCCTTTCAGGTTAAAGTTCCTTTCTTGAGCATCAGTGTCCATATACCGTATCCTAATTGGCTGGGACATGCTGCTAGCTAGCTGGGGTTAAGTTGTCCTCGGGACTAACTTCCTTTGTTTCTTTGGACGGAGTGAGAGGTAGTAATATAATTACAAGGGTGTTCATACACTGTCGGGATGGAATTTATTCACTGTTCTTGTTAACAGTTTTAATGCTCATTAGCTGGCTAATTATTCCCAGAGGCAATGTTGTTCCAAGGTAGCGCGGCTCCACACCACGCACGCACACTCCCCAAATACATACATCACATTCAAATCTGACTGTAACAAAATTCTAAAACAAGGTCTGATTCAAGTCTGAAAATTTGGATTCACTGAAGCCATTTCCACATCCACACGAATCGCAAATTGAATCACCATCGATTCGTGCATAGCCCATTATGATGCAGTTGTTTTTAAATGAGGTAAAAAGTTTAACATGCTGCCAATAGCATATTGCTAGCCACAACCTCCACAAGTCACTAGCCAGAGGCTGAGCTGCACTGTATTTGTTCATGCAGTGGATGTATGGCCAAAGTGTAGTTCCACTCCCTTATCTAATGTTTTCCATGTGGGAACTCTCTACTGTACCGAATGTTCCATCCTGAAAAATATGAAAACTAAAACAAAAACATGTATCTATGTTCAGTCATATTTGCCCAAGCACAGCCCAAACAAAGCATGACTTTTTTTGTTTTTGTTTCTAATTTGATATTTGTTGCAAATAAACACTTGATTTCATAACAGTCACATATAACATCATTAACTGTATTGATGACTGTCTTTGATCAGTGGTTTAACTCTAACTTCAGTTTATATTGACCATTAATTATTAGTGGGTCATGAGAGTAATTAATTACATTATTTGAACATCCATCTATCCATTCATAAATTTACAGTACCGCTTATCGTCACAAGGGTCACGGGTGAGCTGCAGCAAACAAAATTAAACAGAATAAAAATAAAAGACTTGGTTTAGCTTGAAGGTTTGTAAGGTTGAAAATTACCACCAATGCCAAATCACTCTTGGCTTTTTGAGAGAAGCCATTTCAGTTGATGAGCATTGTTGAGGTGCCTTTAAACAATAAACTGCTAAATTGCACAATGCACAGCCACCTCAAGAGTCACTGATAGTGTAGTGGTACACACGCCTGAGTTGTGTGTGGGCAGCGTGGGATCGATTGCCGCTCAGTGTCTGTGTGTGCCCTGCGACTGGCTGGCGACCAGTTCGGGGTGTAGTCTGCCTTCGTCTGTTGACGGCTGGGATAGGCTCCAGCACCTCCCCGCGACCCTGTATAGGATAAGCGGTTTGGAAGATGACACATGATGACAGCCACCTCACTCTCCTTTGCATGCATGATTGTAACATCCATTTTATAGTTATGCATGCAACTGATATGCATGTAGTTTAACCTAAACAACTGGATCTAATGAGAATTTCCCCTCCGGGAGTGAATAAATGTAACAAAAACCAGAGCTGGGCATTCCGTCTATGTGACGGACGGGTCCGTCAGTTGGTGTTCCTCGTCGGCCGTTTTAGTGTGTCTTCAATGATGGGGGGGGGGGTCGTCGTTTTTTTGTTGTTGTTGTTGTTTTTTTAATAGTTCAGAAACACTGACAGATGCCTGGGGGCAGGGTGCAAGTGAAAGTTTAGTCGGACTTGCCGATGGCCGGCCGTTTAAAAGTAGAGGTGGACCGGCCTATAGACGGGTACTAAAAGTAACGGATGACAGATGATGGAAGGGTACCCTCGCTGCTGACGGATGCTCAATTTTTAGTAAAATGCCCAGCTCTGATAAAAAACATGTTGAGTATAATGGTAAATTTGCGAATCCAGATTATTTTAGCTGTAGTCAACAGTATAAGATTCTCATCAGATATTCTGCCATATTTACATTTGGTCTTTGAATGCAAAATTAAAATTTTTATAAGATATATTGTTCAGAGATTATCATTATATATCATTATTGGCTCAAAAAATCCTATTTTAAAAGTTAAAATATTGCAACTGACAAACTCGAATCATATATGACGGTTTGAAGTCACTATCATAAAAATATGTTTTGGATTCTGTTTCATCATTCAAAGGAGCAAAAAACATTTGTTTATTAAGAACTGATTACTGTTAACAACTGCAATTAACAGTTTTTGGAGTGTCACAGTTAAACTATGAAAACATTTTTTTCTGTTGAATTGATTTTTAAAAGTCTTTATAGATGACTGTAATGTTTTGCAGTTTCTATAATGTCTAGATGGTGGTTGCATCAGTGGTTTCGCAAGTCATCTAGGTAGGTGGTGATGTTGTATACGTAAAATGTTGAACTAACATCCTTGTTGAGCTGAGTGAGATAACAGAAAAGCAATAAATAGCACCATTAAGACCGAATAATGGCAGTGGTACTGAAGATGCTTGTATATTTCAACAGATGACGAAGTAATTACACACTAAATGATTGAATGTTTAAATAAAATGACCTTCATACACAAATCGAGTCATCAAACCAAATACTTTAATTTTGAAATGTTTGTAGGTAACAACAGTGTGTTTCTGCTTTTTTTTCAGTCCGAGATAAAAAAGATCTTCCTTTGGATTCTGTTGATCACAAAGACCAGGATGGATCCTTTGATTACCAGTAAGTGTCACCAAACAGAAGCTGCTGTAGTTTATCATCAGCACAGATTCAGGAATGGGCTCCCCTCCTGAAAGAGGAAGTCAACCCAAAGATATTTTTTTCAAGAATATGCTCTATCTAGGCCCCCTAGTTGAAACAAGGCATTCTGATTAACATTGCGTTTGTGGAATAAGACTTAATCCACCCATTTTTAGCCATTACTGGGGACGGGCATTTTGTCACTTCTGTCGACTGAATATGACATCACAGTTGCTCAGGTAACAGCCAATCACAGCTTAACTGTTTTCTAAAAGTTTAGCCATTATTGGTCATTATCTGAGCCCTGAGCATCTGTGATGTCATTTTTAGTCAACAGAAGTGACAAAATGGCTGCCCACTGAGATGGCTAAAAACGGGGGATTTTGCTGCTAAACTCATATTCCACAAACGGAATATTAATCAGAAAGCCTGATTTCAACTAGTGGGCCTGCATAAAACATTCTTGAAAATGTGTTTTGGTTGACTTCCTCTTTAAAGCAAGCTTCTCTGAAACATCTCATTTGATTTACCCTGATTATGGAGTAGAAAATGGGAGGTACTTTTCTGTTGTATTGTTAATGATTGTTCATTTTTGCGATTGCACCAAACTCTTTTAAAATATACTCGCAGTCTACTGAAATGGTGTGAAGTTACCATAAATGACGTGTTACCTTATTAATTGCTACAGTTCTTCAAGTGTCGGCGAAGTGATCAAAGCACCATATCTCATTTGATGAGCCATTTGCTGTATCACAGTACATGCAGGTCAGCGGGAACAGATGCTTATTTTGACGCGACCAACTCAACATCGGTTAAAAAGCATAAAAACAACCACAAAATGGAATAGAAAGGCTTTATTGTCACATTCTGTCATGCAAATGCAACAAAATTGAGCTCATCAAAAGATAAAAAACAACCAATTGTAACATAATAATACTGACAAGCTTAAAGTATACTAGACTAAAGCTTTGTGACAGAGTGGCCGAACATAATGGCCGGCGCACTACGGTGTTAGTTGGCTGGAGGAGCTATTCCTTCGTCTTTAAAAAGGCACTACTTCGGATGGCATTTCCATCTTGAAAAGCTCGGAGCTCTTGAATATACCTATTACAAAAACCCACGTTAACACAAATTTAAAGAATGAGGTTATTTTCTAATCTAATCAATCAAAGTTCAATTTGGAGGAAATAACACTCAGCAGAGAATAGATTTTCACCAAGATTAAACAATGTTAAATCTTTCCGCCTGAATTTTTGATTGTACGTTTAACCTGCTTCGAAATGTTCGACTGGGACGTTCGCTTGTACCAGGGATAGGGAACTCCGGTTCCTCAAGAGTCATATCCTGACCCTTTTGGATCTCTCCCTACTACAACACCTGATTCAAATGATCAGCTTATCAGCATGTTTGGTAGAAGTCTGAAACGATCCTGATCATTTGAGTAAGGTATGTTGTAGTACGGAGAGATCCAAAACAGGCAGCATATGGATCTCGAGGAATCAGAGTTCCCTACCCCTACACTATGCCAAACAAGTACGCAGTTTTGCCTACTGCAAAATGTATATCAAATAAAGATAACTAAAAACTGCAAAACGGCTACTTGAGCACTCAAGTATTTTTTTCTAACGCACAGTGTGACTTCCTAACTCACCAACTGTAAGATCACTACAAACGCTGACAACACTTGCAAAGAGGTGCAAGGTCTCCAGTGTTATGAGGAAACTATACATTGAATGAACCAATGAAATCCTCCACACAAATCGAGGCCTCGTTTGTCGGTCATGTGATTTTTCGGGGGGGACCCGATACACGCTCACAATGCGGGCTTCATTTGGCACGCCCACTTTTGCTCGAGACACGCTCCGAAGCCACGTTTCATTTAGCCCAGGGGTAGGGAACTCCAGTTCCTCGAGAGCCATACCTTCCTGTTTTGGGTCTCGCCCTACTACAACACACCTGACTCAAATGACCAGGATCGTTCCGGACTTCTACCGAGCATGCTGATGAGCTGATCATTTGAATCATGTGTGTTGTAGTAGGGAGAGATCCAAAACGGGCAGAATATGGCTCTCGAGGAACCGGAGTTCCCTACCGCTGCCTTATACTGTACCTCCTGGGTGACTCTTATGTTTCTGAGTATGTTTTGAGCCAGTGCCACACAACATCACTTTGTTTGAGATTACTTTATAACACGTTTTTAGCTCCAAAGAAATTGGACAAATGGCCACAGCATATTTCAATTAGATCGAATGCGTTCAGTGGGGTCGTATGTTGTATCAATGTTGTCTTTTGCTCCTTTCAGGTTCCACTGATTGCTGAGGCGTCATTCTTCTAAAAGAGCAATGACTAATGCCTTGTTTCCCCACAATTTGACTAAAACATGTTGTGTTGCATGCTGACTATACTTACCCTTACCTTTTTCTAATTAGTTATAATTCTGAAAAAAAATCAATGTAAAGCTTTTATGAAATTTAATTGTCATCTTTTTATAATACATATAATATAAAACATTTCATAACATTTCATTATGTTTTACTACGTTGTTTTTTATTTTTTATTAATACACGGAAATCTCCCCTTTGCTGAAAAGCTGTTGCTGTAGAAGTCTGAAATTGTGTCATGGAATGATAGGGAGCTATCTTTGATGTCACAAAATTTAGGTTAAAGCTCCTCATCTGCGATGTGGGAAATTCATGCAACCAGCATTTATGTTTACCTGATGGGTGCTGGTGTTTGCTGGTTTGATACTGTGGGAAATCTTGATGTAGGGTACCACTATCTGTGGTTAGACTCACGGACTAATCCCTGAAGCCTGTTCAGCCCCATGTGTTTGTAAAGAGCTCCTCTTTTTTCCAATCAAGCTAACTCTTCACTCCTCTCTTGCCCTCTCATCACAACTTATCTCTCATATGCTGAAATGACTCATCAGTGCCTGACAGGAACCAAATCAAGAACAGGTACTTTGGTTTTGCCAAGGCATCTTTCCTGGCACTGTGCATGTCCAGGATTTGTGACGAGGAGATCAGAATTTAGGGTGAATACAATTTGACAGCCTGTTTGACTCAAGCATTGTTTGCTTTATGGACAAGGTCAATTTGGAAAGAGTGCCATGCTTACTTGTTATGGCTATGTGTTGCTCCCCCGGGTAGCAGTCCAGGCAGAGACAACGTTTAGGTGTATGTAAAGGTAGCAAATATGAAGCTGTGACAGAAAATAGGCAGAGCACACGTTTCATGCCGTTACTGCATAGGGAAGATATTTATTGTTCTTTACAAAACATTCAACTGACTGGACCTACATCAACTGACTGTTATTATCAGTGTCCAACTGTCCATGGTTTAACACATTTCAATGTAACATGAACTCCATACATGTACCTGTTCAACCAATGCCCCTTTCATTATATGAATTAACGCTTTAAATCTCCACTTGTATATAAGTTTTAACTTGTTGAAATATTCCCAACAATAAACCATAAATTAATATTTACCTTTATTTACATACATTCATATTTGTGTTTTGCACTATTATAAATGTACAGATGGTAGCATTGTTGATCACAATGACAAAAACACAACTACCATGTATTTAATACAGTTTTACAATGGCATCACTCGTAATTGGTACCGAACTCAAAATAAATGCCAGTAAATGTCATATCACGTGAAAAACGTTTGATAAATGTCTTTGGAAAAAAAAATGTAATGGTTCCTGACATCCAGGCGAACTCTTAACCCGTGCTGCATTCCCATACACTTGGCCGTTAGCATTTGCAGGTTAGCTTATTCAACACTATTTCAAATGTGACACAAATACCTTGACAGAACCCATTTCTAGCCTTACATGTCTAACAATATAATCTCGGACCTCTTAGGACTCGTAAAAATAAACATCATATTGTCACAACCGAAACTTATCTGTATGTTTCGGTAGTGACCGGTTCGGGTTTATTATTCCCTTCAAATTTTGATAAAATATGGAATATAATATTGTTAAAATCAGAAGGATCCATGTATGACATATGTATCTATGTATTATATTATTTAAAACTTACTTTATTCAAAAATTAACATCATATTGTCACTACCAAAACCATTATGTCACTACCGAAACGTTTCGGTAGTGACCCTTTCGGTAGTGATGTTTTATGATAGTTGTTAACAATACTCAACAATGGTAGGCACAGCGTGGCTACAACAGACAGTTTTGAGCATGTGTACAGAGATAGAAAACAGTACATTTAGCATTAAAATCAAAGTGCTAATTTTATTGCCGAAACGAGGTGTTCGGTAGTGACGGTCCTTAAAACCACATGCTGATTTTCAGACTTGGAGGGCACATAACTTAATAATGCCGCTAACTAATTACTCGCCATGCGCCCAATGATGAACATTAAGGTAATGTCTCTTACTGGTGAAATTTCTGGGGATGTGGCTAAAACCAAGCCCTGCCTACAGACAAATACTCTTTGCGTTTCGGTAGTGACATGAAAAGTTGGGACAGGTTTTTTTACATAGAAACTTCTAATTTGAAAACATTTTTACAAAATCACTGTAAATCTTTCACCATACATTTAAAAGCAACCAAAATGTTCTATTAGAGTAAAGTATTTTTTAAATTGACAAAAATCTTCTACATTTTTTTTTCATGAATTGAAATTTAGGAGTTAGAGATTGGGACAGCCACCTCCCAATAGGAAGTGACATATAAAAGATGACTTTTTATACATTCAGTTTGATAGTGTCTCAATTAATGCCTTGTGGTAAAATAGATCATAACAAGATATTACTTAACATGCAAGGTCTGAACACTTCATTGTTTTTTAAAATTTGATTTTCATTGTGGGACAGCAATTTCAACCAATTCGGTAGAATGGCTCATATAAGACCTTAAAAGTCACAGTGCATGTCAGAGAAACTCAATATCATATATTTGCAGCGACCTTCATATTTAACTCACATGCTGGCCATTTCTTCTGCTCTTCCTTGAGGTGCTTCTGCTCCTTTATTGGAGTCCAGCTGCATTTAATTAAACTGATTGGACTTGATTAGAAAAGGCACACACTTGACCTTAAAACTCACAGTGCATGTCAGAGAAAATCAGAATCATGAGGTTAAAGGAACTGCCCAATGTGATCAGAGACAAAATTGTGGCAAGGCACAGATCTGGCCATGATTACAAAAGAATTTCTGCAGCACTCAAAGTTCCTAAGAGCACAGCGGCCTCCATAATCCTCAAATGGAAGACATTTGGGACGATAACAACTCCTCTTGGACCTGGTCGCCCAGCCAAACTGAGCAATCGTGGGAGAAGAGCCTTGGCGAGAGAGGTAAAGAAGAACCCAAAGATCACTGTGGCTGAGCTCCAGAGATACAGTTGGAAGATGAGAGAAAGTTACACAAATTCAACTATCACTGCAGCCCTCCACCAGTCGGGGCTTTATGGCAGAGTGGCCCGACGGAAGTCTCTCCTCAGTGCAAGACACATGAAAGCCAGCTAAGGGTTTCACAAAAAACACATGAAGGACTACCAGACTATGAGAAGTAAGATTCTCTGGTCTGATGAGACCAAGATTGAACTTTTTCGTATTAATTCTAAGCGGTATGTGTGGAGAAACCCAGGCACTGCTCATCACCTGCCCAATACAATCCCTACAGTGAAACATGGTGGTGGGAGCATCATGTTGTGGGGTTGTTTTTCAGCTTCAGGGACAGGACGACTGGTTGCAATTGAAGGAAAGATGAATACGGACAAGTACAGAGATATCCTGGAGGAAAACCAGAGTGCTCAGAATCTCAGACTGGGCCGAAGGTTCACCTTTCAACAGGACAATGCCCCCAAGCACACAGCTAAAATAACAAAGGAGTGGCTTCAGAACAATTCTTTGACTGTTCTTGACTGGCCCAGCCAGAGCCCTGACCTAAACCCGATTGAGCATCTCTGGAGCGACCTGAAAATGGCTGCGCACCAACGTTCACCATCCAACTTGACAGAACTGGAGAGGATCTCCAAGGAAGAATGGGAGGGGCATCCCCAAATCCATGTGTGAAAAACGTGTTGCATCATTCCCAAGAAGGCTCTTGGCTGTAATAGCTCAAAAGGGTCCATCTACTCAATAAAATGCATCAGGGTCTGAATACTTATGAACATATGTCATGTCATGTCATCTTCCAAACCGCTTATCCTATATAGGGTCGCGGGGAGTTGCTGGAGCCTATCCCAGCCGTCAATGGGCGAAGGCAGACTACACCCCGAACTGGTCGCCAGCCAGTCGCAGGGCACACATAGACACTGTCACTGAGCGGGAATCGATCCCACGCTGCCCGCACACAACTCAGGCGTGTGTACCACTACACTATCAGCGGACCTTTATGAACATATGATATTTAAGTTTTTCTTTTTAAATAAACATGCAAACATTTCTACATTTCTGTTTTTTTCTGTCAAGATGGGGTGCTGAGTGTACATTAATGAGAAATACAATTTCTTTCTTTATTGATTTTGGCAAATGGCGGCACGGTGGTCGACTGGTTAGCACGTCCGCCTTACAGTGCAGAGGTCATGGGTTCGATCCCGGCTCCGGCCTCCCTGTGTGGAGTTTGTATGTTCCCCCCGTGCCTGCATGGCTTTTCTCCGGGTACTCCGGTTTCCTCCCACATTCCAAAAACATGCATGGCAGGTTAATTGGACACTCTAAATAGCCCCTAGGTGTAATTGTGAGTGTGAATGTTTGTTTGTCTCTGTGTGCCCTGTGATTGGCTGGCAACCAATTCGGGGTGTTCCCCGCCCACTGCCCGTTGACAGCTGGGATAGGCTCCAGCACGCCCTTGTGAGGAGAAGCGGTATAGATAATGGATGGATGGATGGATGATTTTTGCAAATGCCTGCAATGACACAGAAAGTGAAAAATGTCAAGGGGTCTGAAATACTCTCCGTAGCCACTATACAGTATATGCAGAGCCGGGCATTTTACAAAAAATTGAGCATCTGTTATTCGTGTTCCGTCTGCAGCGTGGGTACCCTTCCATCGTCCGTCATTCGCCTTTTTTTGGGGGGGTGGCGAAACAAATATTACCCGCCTATAGGCCAGTTCGCCTCTTCTTTTAAATGGGCTTCTGTCACCGATTCCGACTGCAAACTTCAATAGTTTAAGTCTTTAAAACTAACAAAAGACTTAAAGCGGAAGTCAACCCAAACATAAATTTTCCCAGGATATGTTCTATGCAGGGCGGCACGGTGGTAGACTGGTTAGCACGTCCCAAAAACATGCATGGTAAGTTGATTGGACACTCTAAATTGCCCCTAGGTGTGATTGTGAGTGCGGATGTTTGTCTCTGTGTGCCCTGTGATTGGCTGGCAACCAATTCAGGGTGTGCCCCGCCTACAGCCCGAAGACAGCTGGGATAGGCTCCAGCACGCCCCGTGACCCTTGTGAGGATAAACGGTATCGATAATGGATGGATGGATGTTCCATGCAGACCCACTAGTTGAAACAGGGCATTCTGAATAATATTGTGTTTGTGAAATATGAGCGAAGCAGCAAAATCCACCAGTTTTTAGACCTCTCAGGGGGTGGCCATTTTTTTCACTTCTGTCAACTGAAAATGACATCACAGATGCTCAGGGCTAAGATAACGACCAATCATGGTTCAGCTTCAGATAACAGGTGAGCTGTGATTAGTCGTTTTCTGAGCCCTGAGCATCTGTGATGTCATCTTCAGTCGTTATTTAAGTCCTGAGCAACTACCATGTCATCTTCAGTCAACAGAAGTGACAAAATGGCCGCCCCCTGAGATGGCTAAAAACAGGTGGATTTAGTCTTCTTCCACAAACGCAATAATTATCAGAATGCCTTGTTTCAACCAGTGGACCTGCAGAGAACATCCATCCATCCATCCATTATCCATGCATCCATTATCTATACCGTTTATCCTCACAAGGGTCGCGGGGCATGCTGGAGCCTATCCCAGCTGTCTTCGGGCAGTAGGCGGGGGACACCCTGAATTGGTTGCCAGCCAATCGCAGGGCACACAGAGACAAACATCCGCACTCACAATCACACCTAGGGGCAATTTAGAGTGTCCAATCAACTTACCATGCATGTTTTTTGGACTGTGGGAGGAAACCGGAGCACCCGAAGAAAACCCACGCAGGCACGGGGAGAACATGCAAACTCCATACAGGGAGGCCGGAGCCGGGATCGAACCCACGACCTCTGAACTGTGAGGCGGACGTGCTAACCAGTCGACCACCGTGCCACCTGCAGAGAACATATTCGGGAAAAAAAATATGTTTGGGTTGACTTCCACTTTTCAGTATATAAATGGAACCATTGTTACTAGTTAGTGAAACTTTTTTTTTACAGAAATAATGGCACAAGCGTGCATGTGGAAAACTGATTGACAATCGTTTGATCATATTACAGAACCAGACAACTGGATATTGTATTTCCATGGTCTGGCCCAAGTGCCCAGTTTGATTCCTCAAGAGTGACATGACCTTCTCTACTCTTTCTGACATCACAGAAAAATAACACCCTGCTTCTCTTTGACTTGCAGCAGCGACGAGGACAACAAGCCTCTTCAAGGTAGCCAAATATCACTGGAGGGCAACGTGAAGGAGAGCGATGACAGCCTGGTGGACTACGGTGAAGGTGGCGATGGCCAGTTTAACGAGGACGGCTCTTTTATTGGCCAGTACACGGTAAAGAAGGACAAGGATGAGACGGAAGGCAATGAAAGCTCGGAGGCCACCTCACCGGTCAATGCCATCTACTCGCTGGCATAGTGCCGCAGAGCGCAACTTTTGAGACACGCTTGCACGGCCTGCTTTGGAGTGTTGTTGACACGCGCACAGATGAGGACTCAACATGAATATGTGAAAAGATGACTGTGTAGGTTCTCCTCCGCGGGTAAAGTGAGATCATACTGGAGAGGAATTAGAGGTCATGCCTTTATTTGAAATTTCCATAACTTGGAAATTGTTCCCATGGAGAAGAAATTTGGTCAAAGTGCTCATTTTGCTTTGCGCTCAGCCTGCCCTTTATCCACACAGACGTCAGTGTGCCTTTGAGGTAGCTTTCGCGTTTTACGGCATAGAAAAGCGCTCTGTTGACTTTTTCCATTATTTTTTTTTCAGTCTCTTTGATTTTCTCTGAGTAGAATGAGTTTCAATAACATATCAGCCGACAACTGTCAAAAGCACCAGGATGGTAGCAGATATGTTTATCATATTGATATATACACAAAGAAAGATTTTAATTTTTCCTCAGCTTCTCGTTCAAGCTTAATGAATTCTGTAGACAGTCCTGGCACGCAATTTAGTGCCCTGTACATCTATGCACTACCACCATTGCATTCCATATTGCTTAATACACATATTTTTTTTTAATACCACTTGCAGGGTCTATCACATGCTCATAATCACTTTGCCTTTTACACTGTGGTAGAAATACTTTTCTTACCTCGAATCCTATGTTGTAGTGCAGGCGTCCAATATGGTAACCACAAGAAAGCCATATCTGCTCCTAGCAGCTCTGACAGTCTATGTTGCTAATGTATCCCATTTGTACAAAAATAATTCTGGAGCATGGTCGTAGTATGACAAAAGAAAACTTGGAAGGCATCGAAGAGTTGCTTTTGCTTGAGGAACACCAGTAGACAAAATTCAGTCTTTCATAAGCATGCATGACTGATGCTGTCACATTTGTTTACTGAAGGATTGTCAGGCATACATGATTGACTTTTTCTCATTTTTTTTTACTCACACTTGATTTAACTCATTTTATACCAACACGGCAACATCTATTTATCCGAATAATCTCATAATCACAAGGGATAATGGAGTAAACAGATATTATATATTATTATAGCCTACTACTTTTTAAAAAATATTTTCTTATTGGTGACAGCAGCAAAGTTCCCCATTTGTTTTTAGCTAAGCTCCAAAAAGATTACATCATGTACGCATGCAGTTTCATTGTAAGGCATGAATGCAGCGTGAGAATCTGAGATCCTAAAGATGTTTTCAAAATGTTTTCTTCACCGTTTATGTTTCGTTTCAAGCAATAGTATTCACCCCGGTTATTTAGTTTGCTACCATTTTTTCACCTCTGATAAGAAAATGGTAACACACAAGATAACATAACAACAATGGTAATCATCCAAGACTTAAGGTATTGTATATGAAAATATTTGCATAGTAGTATGAAATAGTAGTATGAAAAAGGAATAAGGCATTGTTTGTTAATTACTGTCCCAGGCCTGTTGAGTAGGTGAAGTACTGGGTTTGGGTGGCTTTTTAAACAATCCTTTGGCACCTTTGCATCAAATCTCAATCTATAAAATCATCTCCAAGCTTAGTCTTAACGTATCTTTCTTTTACAGAATTGTCAATTCCTCCCTTGTTAAGGTTTTTTATAAATGCAAACCATTTAACACTTGAAGAAAGCTTTAGATATGCATAGAAATGGTTAAAAAAAAAAAAAAAAAAAAAAAACAGCATGAAAACAATACGTTCATTTGACACAACTTGGAAATGAGAAATTTTACGGTGCTCTTTTTAGAAGGAAAACATAAATGATAAACATGTGTATGCACTATCCGTATGTTATTATTCTCACTGCTAATTATTGCTTTGCCATGGCATTATTCTGACTAGACTGGTTGACTTTCTACATATTCATTCAGCACAATTCAATTTAGCACAAGAGAGCAGTGCTAATAAATACAATAGATTTGATATTTTACTTCAGTTAACAACTGGAGTTCACATTTTATTTGACAGATTTGTTTTATATTAGTATTTATTGCTTTTGCTATTCATTCATTAATGCTAATAATTAAGTGATCATGTATTGAATAATTGTTAGACAAACATTTTTGACAAATTTGTTGTGAGAAATAGCCAAAATGTTTCCAGAATCAGTTACTGTTCATTATGACACACATTAATATCAGTATGTAACACGTTCAATATATTTTTGCAGCAGCTGCAGACTTTTCTGTAACAACTAATGAATCATGTTGTCATATATAAGAAAAGGTCATGTTAAGTGTGCTGCTCTTCTTGTATCCATGATGTAATATTGTTGCTCTTGTTATTCAGACTTATGTCCATCTACATAAAAAAAAATTATTGCTGTTTACTATTTGTTTGGCATATATTATGTACATTTGCATCCAGAAAAAAGACTCTGTTGTAAATATTTAAATGTTTTTTCCCAAATGCTATATCCTTCAAACAAATAAGAGTCACTAATTTGTACCTGCAAAGAAATGCGAGGCGAAGGCATTTAGTCTCCCAGGCAACCTTGTTTGGAGCTTTGACTAACATTTGCACTCTGGAACAAAATTCACACCCAGTTAATGTGACCTGTTGCTTTGACATTGTAATATCCTGTCGCAAATACAGCTGTTTATTTATTGATGGTTTGAAGTTAATATTGTGAAAAATGACAACTATTGCTCAATTCTTGATCATGTAAATAAGACAAACAGTACTAGTAGTGCTGCTGCAATGTACTGCATTTGTGGCACAAATTCAGCATACAGGCCTGGAAAATTTGCATCTTGGTAAAACTAACTTCCTTTTCAGTGCTACTCTTAAACTCTCATATGATATGTTAGTAGCCGCGTAACCTAAATTACCTGCAGGGCTCCAGACTAACTTTTTTTTTTTACTAGGAGCAGAGTGGCCCGTAACCCGGAATTTTAGGGGCGCATGTCAAACATTCAGGGGCACACACTGTAAAAGTCGACTTGCAAAGTAAACACCACTCATTTTTACTATTTTACTGATAAATTGGCTGAAGTGTGGAGCAGAAGTTTGTTAGCAACAAAAAATATTAAAGGATTTGTCATAATAAATAAATTTTAAAAATCTGCAGATTTCCTGGTCAACAGCCGCGAGTAGATGAAAAATTTACTTGCACTGTCCGCAAAATGCCATCATTTAGGGGCAGTCTGGAGCCCTGACCTGAACCTTTAAAAATCTTGTGAAGCACATGGAATTGCTTGTGGCAAATTCCACACCAACAGCTGTTGAAAAGACAATACCTAAAAAAACATGATTTTACATTTTTTTTATATAAATTTTTAATTTAGCGTGAAATGAGTCTATAAGAATTGTTTTTAAAAAGAAAGAAAAGTCCAGTAAACTTGAAATTGGTCAAATTTAGAAAGAATTATTTGATCCCTGGATCCCAAGCCTGAACATGGAACAAAACATTGATTACAGCAAACAGGCTGTCTAGGATTTAAACCCCAGTGTCCAATCCAAAGTGTACTTAACTGTACTTCAGCCTCCATACTCCAAAATTGCTCCGACTCCCCACAGCCATAGCTCATAGAAAGGAGATGTAAACTGGAAGTATAGCAAACAAAAAAGAATCATGCATATTTACTATTCCTTGTCCTGTTGTTGTGGTCTTTTTTTTTAAACAGAAACCCCAGTATCTCTTTTCACTGTCTCCTCCTAACCCTTCATGAAAGGGAAAAATGTCAACGTGCCGTTGTACACTGTGCTTTACTTCATTTCGAAATGCTGCAAAGAATAGAACATTTGCAACTTCATTGTTTATTCCGCTCGTTGGCTTTTCTACAATTAATTATCATATGGACATCTTTTTTATTATGTTCATCAGAGCAGTGAGTCTGAATCTTGTTTTGACACCGAATTAAGAGCTTTTGTAAGAAATATCTACTCAATTAAAAAAAATGTCAAACATGTATTCACCATGTACACGTGTATGATGCGATGTTGCAACTTCTGCTAGCGAAGCCCTCTTTATAGTAAAGCTATATTCTTTTCTCTACCTTCTGACTGCTGGTCTTTTGTCTAAGCAGATGATGCTGTTATAGCTGTTTCAAAGACTTTGTAAGGAAAGAACTGATCCAACGTCTTTCTAAAAGCATACACAGTATAAAATATCCAATAGATGTATTGTTATTGCTTACAGAATGCTTAAATACAGACCCCCAAAGTTACTAACCTTGCTACAATTTTAACAGAGCAGATGTGCAATAGCAGCTTTATGCTCGCAGCATGAGCTGGAGCCCATATTCTTAAAAGGGACGTCAACGCAAAAATGTTCTACCCGCCCCCACTCCTCTAAACACAGCATTTTGGATAGTATTGCGTTTGTGGAATATGAGTTAAGCAGCAAAATCCACCCGTTTTAGTCCATCTTCAGGGGGTGGACATTTTTTCACTTGCTGTGTTGACTGAAAATGACGTCACAGATGCTCAGGGCGGTCACTGAGTTGTGTGCGGGCAGCGTGGGATAGGTTCCCGCTCAGTGACGGTGTCTGTGTGTGTGCACTGCGACTGGCTGGCGACCAGTTCAGGGTGTTGTCCGCCTTTCGCCCATTGTCAGCTGGGACAGGTTCCAGCACCTCCCCGCGACCCTGTACAGGATAAGCGGTTTGGAAGATGACACATGACAGATGCTCAGGGCTCAGGTAACAACCAATCACAGCTCGCCTGTTTTCTGAAGCTGAGCTGCGATTGGTTGTTACTTGAGCCCTAAATAAGGAAGTAACTCAAAATCAACAAGCGCTCCTTCATAAACAGGTGGAGACTTGGAAGTGCAGTAAGTGGAACAGATAATGGCCTAAAATTAACAGGAAGTGCCTCCATTTTTGGGGGGAAATGTTGAAAATAAAACGCTTGAATTAATTACTTTAGTTTTTACATAACTTTCACATTAACCCATTAAGGCCTAAAGCACCTGGTTCAACATCTCCAGAATCTATAGAATCAACATCTATAGAATCATCCTCTATAACCTGAAGTTTTCAGAGACATTCAACACCTAATATCTCAGCCGCTGTAGCAGATAGAAACATCATTTCAAAATAATATGAGAGCTTAGACGTGTGGCTTAAACACAGGCCCAAGAGAAGCACTATTTTAAATTTTAAAAATCATCATTGTCTACAAACTTATCTCCATATATCATGTTCGACTGGTTCCACTGGTTCAAAGTCTACTAGCGCGTCGTCTATATCACTGCCATTACTCATTTCAGAGCTCCCGCAATCCTCTGCCCCATTATGGTAAAAAAAAAAAATTCCACGACAACCTCCGAGGGGTCACGACACCATCGTATGTATATTCTGATGCATTTCATTAGCTAAAAGACCAAGAATTGGATTAAAGAAAGAAAATGCACTCCCGGACTTAATGGGTTAAGTGATCTTGTCAGACTTCCAATTTAAAACTGTTCAGTGCATTCCGACTAAGATTCTACAGCATTTCAAAGACAATTTTTTTTGTTTTTACCTCTTAATTCCAATTTTTTTTGACAGACTCATACCATTCAAATTCCAAACTTTTCAGCTCATTTTACGTAGTTCCATATTATTCCTCATCATTCAATATTATTCCACATGTTTCCATATTACTCAATACCATTCACAATCATTATGTATTATTCCATACACGCTACAGCCGCAATACACATCACAGTAATATGAAAGACAATACATTGCCACAACACCTTAAAATACCAACGTGACAAGTGGCCGTCATTTTTAGGGATTTTTTTTTACAAACACAATGTGCAATGAACACTTCAAATACTTGTAAAACTAATCCATACCAAATACATTGACAAAATAATAATAGATTACATGCCCGGCAGTGGATGAATAACGTTCCATTTGTGCTATTTATCTTGAATTTTAAGGGCAAGTGAGATGGTTTGAAACCAGCGTCCTGTAAAATCCCCGCCCCTCGAACAGAAAAAAAAAATGGTGGAACATGTACTACTGTCTGTACATTTTATTTACTTATATGCGCCGACATCTTTTGTTCAGAATCAGCCCAGATGACAAAATTGGTGTGGTCCAGTGATGGGCCACACAACCCACCTGCACTTGACCCACATACCTCAATGAATGACGGTCCTTTAGTGGTCCACATCTGGGCCACACAAGGCCCATTTCTCAGCCAAATCATATAACCCTAGCTGGCTATGATGGACCAGAACTGGTTCCTGATATCAGCCTTAACTAAGCCACTAAATTCATGAGCCATATTTGACCCAGATTTTTTTTTTTTTTTAGGAAAAAAAAGACTCAACAACTTCAGTGTTATAAACAGATCTTTATTTTCAGAACTTGAGAACAACCGCACATAAACTGGAAAACTGCACTTTTTTAACACTGAACACAGCGTCCAAACTGGGACGCTGCATGTTCTTGAGCAGCATTCATCCAGCCTGCAAATTGTCACCATGGCCTCTTTTCTTCGCATCCTCTCCTTCCTGCCACCATCCCTATCAGGAGCCAGATGTAGCCATCCTTGGATTTGGCATCGATTTCCTGGTCTTTGACCTCAGATGTGGGGGCCGGGCGGTTACACTGAAACATGCAAACATGATTTTGAAATTATTTCTATCGTCAGGTAACTTGACTACTGAAAAGAATAATTCAACAAAAAATGATAGTGGTGTCAGATCAAGTGTTTCCCAAATGTTTACAGCTTTGTACAAAGAAACATTTTGTTGTTTTATAACTGATGCAAGTAAACACAAGGATGGACAGTGTTAAGAAAACAGACATTTGTGCAGATCATTACCAATAGTCAGTAATCAGTAGTCAGTCAGTAAAAGTAACCTTTAAAGATTCTTAAAGTAGATGTGACACTATGGGCTGAAATATGTGCCGCCGGAAACTGAATCTGAATAACACACAAAAGGCAAACACAAGATAAATTCATTTATAGGAATTTCAGGTGCAGAAAGTAAAAACCCTGCCACAGTTCAGCGTTAGCCGCAGGTGCTTCTAATCAACTGAGCTCGTTTACCTGCTGGTTGAGTAGAAGCACCTGTGGCTAGCAGCGTCAGTGTTATCCACTGACGGGATTCTGGAACCTTCCTGCTTCTTCTTCTTCTTTTCCTTTATTTGGGTGGCAGCTGATGTTTGAGGTGAATTACCGCCAACTACTGTGCTGGAGTGTGGGTCAGACTAGTATTAGGACTACTGCACAGTAGAAAAACAAACACAACTAAATTCTCATTCTCAATCCCTTCTGTCCTCAGCACATTTTTAAGACTAAACACTACCACCACACTCTTCTTGAATTTGTTCATAAAGTTTGCCCTACTTGTCCCGTTTATTTTAGTTATTAATTTGTTTTTAGCAACAAACACAACCATTCACACTCACATTTGTGGTCTATCGAGTGGGAAGTGAACCCACGCCGAAGTCAGGTGACTGCAGTCTGCACCAATCCCTCAACCGGAGCCACAGAGGACCACATTTTTTCATGTTGAAAATGAAGTCAGACAATATATTAAAATGATTGTACACCACAAATAGGAAAGCACTCAAGACTTTGTATTTATGAGAGTATTATATTATTTTTGTAGAATAAATTTCTTTTCCTGTTTGTTTGTCTCCCCTGGCTGTTATTATGATGTGTTGAACTGTGTTCTTGAATTAAGCATTTTAAATAAATATATAAATACTTATATATAAATACTTTTACGGCCAGCTATGGTTATATGATTTGGCCGAGCTATGGGCCCTGTGTGGCCAACATTGCGGGAACCAAATGTGGACCACTAAAGATAAGATAAGATAAGAATGCCTTTATTGATCCCACAGTGGGGAAATTTTCGTTGTTACAGTAGCAAAGATATAGGTCACACAGGGGCGGCGGCATAATGTGGCCATTAATGTATAACATTGACGGCAAACATTTAGAATCAAACCTATGTAGATATACGCAGTAACATGTGTATATACACATGTGTATACACACCAACCTACATCTACATAAAAAATATGAGGAACACTCATTTCGGCCTGTACATAGTACAGAGGAAAAAATACTCTAAGTGACAGTGCTGCAGTGCTGTAGTGAAATGTAAGGAACAGCATTGGATAAAAATAAAACTAGACTAACAGTAGTGGGGAATGTTGAGTATTGCACGGTATTACAGTAGTGGGGAATATTGGGTATTGCACGATACGAGCTCAGGTGCAGGACTGCACAATTGCACTAATGACCGCCAGTTTGTAGAGACTACACAATGTTCTTGTTAAAGAGTCTGACAGCAGCAGGCAAGAAGGAACGGCGGAATCTCTCCTTTGCACAGCGAGGGTGTAACAGTCTGTCACTGAAGGTGCTATGGAGTGCTGTTAGGGTGCCCTGGAGGGGGTGGTCCGGGTTGCCCAGCATTGATGACAGCTTGGCCAACATCCTCCTGTCCCCCACCGAGTCCACAGAGTCCAGGGAGCAGCCCAGGACAGAGCCGGCCCTCTTGACCAGTTTGTCCAGCCGCTTCTTGTCCCGGGCCGAGACGCCGCCTGCCCAGGTGACCACTCCCTGGAAGATGACCGATGCAACCACCGAGTCATAAAAGTTCCTGAGGAGTGTCCCCTGAACCCCAAAAGACCTCAGTCTCCTGAGTAGGAAGAGTCTGCTCTGACTCTTCCTATAGAGGGCGTCTGTGTTGTCGCACCAGTCCAGTTTATTGTTCAGATGAACACCCAGGTACTTGTAAGTTGAGACTCTCTCAACATCTGTTCCCCGGATATTCACTGGTGCAGGTGAAGAGTGCTGGCGCCTACCGAAATCCACCACCATTTCTTTGGATTTCCCCGCATTGATCAGGAGGCGGTTCTGCTGGCACCAATCCACAAAACCCTGAGTAAGTTCTCTGTACTCCCGATCATCTCCGCCTGTGATGAGGCCGACAATCGCAGAGTCGTCAGAGAACTTCTGCAGGTGACAGGTAGGGGTGTTGTAGTTGAAGTCCGAGGTGTAGAGGGTGAACAGGAAGGGAGCCAAGACAGTTCCCTGTGGGGCCCCCGTGCTGCAGAGGAGCACGTCAGACACACAGTCCTGTGTTCTCACATACTGTGGCCGGTTTGTGAGGTAGTCCTGGATCCATGTGGTGAGGTGGTGCGCCACCCCCGCCCGCTCCAGCTTGTCTCCCAGTAGGGTGGGCTGGATGGTGTTGAAAGCACTGGAGAAATCAAAGAACATGATCCTCACAGTGCTCCCCGCCTTCTCCAGGTGGGAGAGTGAAGTGTGGAGGAGGTAGATGATGGCATCATCCACACTGATGCCAGGCTGGTATGCGAACTGGAGTGGGTCCATTGAGGAGCTCACCAGGGGGCGCAGGTGGACAAGGACCAGTCTCTCCAGGGTCTTCATCAGGTGAGACGTCAGCGCCACCGGTCTGAAGCTGTTGAGCTCCTTCGGGTGGGGGGTCTTTGGCACCGGGACCAGGCAGGATGTTTTCCATAGCTGGGGGACCCTGCCCAGCTTCAGGCTCAGGTTGAACATGTGCTGGACAATTCCACACAGCTGGTCTGCGCAGGATTTGAGGAGCTGGGGGCTGATGCCATCTGGACCCGCTGCCTTCCTCGCCTTCATCTTCTTCAGCTGGTTCCTCACCTGAGATGTTGTGAAGGCCAAGGCTGGACAGGAAGGAGTGGTGGCTATCTGGTGTAGCTGGGAGCTGGAGTCTGTGGAGAAAAGAGGGGAGGGGGTGACACGCCCAGCAGGAGGAGTAGGTGGAGACTGCAGCAGGAGAGACTGAGTGGAGGCAGGCATCTGATCGAACCTATTGAAAAAGAGATTCAGCTCATTTGCCCACTGCAGGTCCCCCTCAGTCCGGGTCTTGGGTTGTCCGTGGCCTGAGATGGTCTTCAGGCCCCTCCAGACTCCCCTGGCGTTATTCTGCAGCAGCTGCTCCTCCATCCTCTTCCTGTAGGACCTTTTCCCCTCTCTGATCCTCCTCCTCAGCTGGCGCTGCACAGTCCTCCGCTCCTCTATGTTGCCTGACGCAAAAGCCCTCCTCTTCTCCTTCAGGAGAGCTTTTGCTTTTGCTTAAAGGACCATAATTCATTGAGGTATGTGGGCCCAGTGCAGGTGGGTTTTCCAACATTTTGCTATCTGGGCTTCTTCCACGGACATCAGTCAGTCTTTAACAAACGTGGCACATCGTAATGGTGTGCACATGTGTGCGCGTGTATGAGTGTGTGTGATGATGTAATAAAATTCGTACATCTGCGATGTAAAATAATACTGTGTGTAGAAAAAAATATTTGAAACTGCATTTAAGGGTGGGAGAAGACTGGCTATACATATATGGCCCAGAGTTCTAAATTGATTTCTGGGCCAGATCCTTCACTCAACAACAGGCCCACATCTTGTTTGCCAGACTCAAGACAGTCCATCCTAGGCCATGTTCAGTTCACATGCCGTATGCCAGTGCTGACTGAATACCACCTGTGCCAGCTTCATGCCAGATCTGGCCCAAATGCCTTTGCTATGTGGGAGCCATTTATAACAGGTAACTGACATGTCTTCCTTCTCATTGTCCGCAGAGCCACGCCATTTTACACAGCCGAACGCTGAGGGTCTACTGTAGGGGTAGGGAACTCCGGTTCCTCGAGAGCCTGTTTTGGATCTCTTCCTACTACGGCACAGCTGACTCAAATGATCAGGATCGTTTCAGACTTCTACCGCGCATGCTGATGAGCTAATCATTTTAATCAGGAGTTGGAGAGACCCAAAACAGGCAGGATAATGCTCTTGAGGACCAAAGTTCCCCGCCCGTGGTCTACTGCTTCTGGGTTGTTCCACTGCATGAAACTGGACGTTTATCGGATAATAGCTGGGCTTTATCACGGCCATCAGACGCTCAGCGCTTCTGGGGTCGACGGGGCAGTGGGCGGGCCCGGACGCTCAGTTTCTCAATGATGTTTGGGTGATCTGTCTGAGGCCTCATTTGAATGACCAGCAGCCGGCACTGTGTGAAAACCTTACCATAATTTTGACACAGTGACTTGGAGAGCCCCGTGGAATTTTGGCACAAGCTTACTGATGAATATTTTTACCCGAAGCTTGTCAGTCAATCACAGAAAGGATTCCCCAACAAGCAGGTGACACAAAAGGAGATATTTTTTGAAAGAATCAAGGTGTACTGTTTTTCTCTAATTTTACGCCATTTTTGACCATATTTTGTATTGGTGATACCAAACAAAAACCTGCCACAAAAAGTAATTTTTCTGACACACAAAACAAATTTCTCCAAAACTCATCATCCTCTTTTCAAAAATCTGTGTGTTGTACTGAGGTTGAAGTGGTAGTTCCAACCAAAACCGAGCATTTTGACAGACTGTCATTTTTGGGCAATCTTGTCACGTCGCTACTTCAAACAACAATAGTTCAACATTAACATCTAACTTTTAAGCCTGGCACTTAAAAGTTATTAAGCATGTGCAATTTAATGCAGAGGGAAAAAATTATCTCCAGTCAGACTTGTCTCCAAAGCTCTGCATTCACACAGCAGGTCACTCTATATGCCTTACATAATTTATTGCTAGGATCCCTTCTGGATGTTAAACCACGCACATTGGATTAGTAGTATTGTTATTAATTAGATCTCCATCTCCATCAGGGATCGTCAATCCTGTTCCTCAAGGGCCGCTGTCTTGCCTGTTATCCAGCTTCTGCAGACTTTGCTAATTATCTACGTCAAAATCCTGGAAGTGACGTCAGGAATCCTTGCTAGTCCAATCAGAAGACAGAAAGCCAAATTCAGGGTACACCCTGAACTGGTCACCAGCTAATCACAGGGCACACACAAACGAACAACCATTCATACTCACAAACACACCTGTTGACAATGCAAGTGTTCATTTAATCTACCATACATGTTTTTGGAAAGTGGAAGGAAACAGGAGTACCTGGAAAAAACCCACACAGGCACTTGGAGAACATGCAAACGCTACACAGAAAGGCCGGAGCCTGGATTCGAACCCTCGACCTCAGCACTGTGAGGCAGACATATTAAACAGTCACCAACCACGAAAAGAGAAATGAGTGTGCTATATTTGGTCAGCTCGCCATGTAGTAAAAGTGAACTGTATTTTCCAATTAAAACACTGAGATCTGTACAGAATAATTAATTGCAGGTGGGCATTTAACTAGATTTTGTGGTCCGTCATTCGTCATCCATCATTTTTTGTGTCAAACCGAATCGTAATCATCAGACCGTCAGTCAGCTCATCAGTTAACTCCGTCAGTCCATCTCCCCAACCTCCGGAAAAAAAAATGTGTAAAACTGGCATCTGTCAGTGACGGACTGATGGATGAAAATCCACTTCCGTCAGTGAGTCGACTGTCCTTTTATAAATGTCCTGTCATTTGTCAGCTGAAAGGAGAAATGATCATTCTCAGGACAGGACTAACTTCTTGCAGCATGGCTAATAATGGCACATAACGGTTCTGTGTTAACACATTCAAAGAAAAACTCTATATATTCTTTGTTCTCATCTGTGAGTCTGCTGCTCAATGTAAGCTATAGTAATGTGCAGTCAACTTTGTGATGTCTGGTGAGGCTGGGACAAACTGGCAGCACTACTTTAGTCATGTAACAAATATAACACTTACCACCACCTCTTTGTTTTTTTCTTTATTCTCTTGTTTTTTTTTTTATTTCTTCTTTCTTTTGCGTTCCCTGATCAACAAGTTAGCTTCATTCTCTCACTTCTGCATACTGGTCAGCCCAATGGCAGTCCATTCCTGATACTGGGGCACAGCTCATTAATACTGGACTGCAATAATCCTAAACATGAAGACAGAGCTACACTGTTCAATCAAAGAATACTTTTGTATTCAAATGGCCCAGTCAAGTCCAGACCTAAATCCCTTTAAGTATCGGTGGCAAGACTTGAAAATTGCTGTTCACAGACTCTCTCCATGCAATCTGGCAGAAATTGAGATTTTTTTGAAAATAAGAATAGGCAAACATTTCACTGTCTCGACGGAGCCTATCCCAGCTGTCTTCGGGCAGCAGGCGGGGTACACCCTGAACTGGTTGCCTTGCCTAAAGTTTGAAAACATTGTATCATTTATGTTCCACTTCACAAGTATGGGCTATTTTGCATTGGATGATCACATAAAATCACTATTAAGAAACATTGAAATTTGTGGTTGAACCATGGGAGAATGTGACAAATTTCAAGTGGTATGTGTACATTTTCAAGGCACAGTAAATGCAGTACACTAAACATGCAATGTTGAAAAATATACCTGAGGACTATAAATACTATATGTATTTTTTGAGTGTTTGTTATAGCTCTTTGTTTCAGCTGTTAAAGATTGAACTAATATGATTTATTTACACATTAAAATCAAAGCAGCACGGTCAGTGACTTTTAATAGCCATACACGACATTTTCCCATCTAATAAACACTGTCTGACCTTCAAATGTGAACCCAACTAACTCAATCCAATTTACACTAATAGCAATTGAAACGTGATTGCTGCCGTTAATGCAACGTGCTCCTATTAAGATGCGCAAACAATAATTTCACTCTAATAAAATGTTGCTCCGCCAAGGCAAGCTTCCTTAGCAGAAGTCCAGCAATAACAACTACAATGGTCAATAAGCTGAGAACATCCATACGCACACATCTAATAGAATTTCCTACCACTGAGGTGGCGTTTTGTTGAGTAAGTCATATACTGTATTGTATATTTTTATCTGCTGTTGTAATCAATTATTATTCTTTTAACCTGTCAGAAAGCTCTATTAATCTTGTTGTAGACACTATAATTCATCTTTATTTATTACAAGTCAATTAACTGGAAAAGCCTATGTGGTCCAATTTTTTTAAGAGCCCATTACATTTGTTCCCTTCCGTGTCTATTGTGAAGAAACCTGATTAACAGGACATGAGCTCTTCCCGGTTATAAATGTTTGTGCCCGCCTTTAGTCACCAGTCTGTCATTTGTTATGTTCATTAGTTAATGAAGAAGTATACAATGTCTTGCAGAAAGGTATATGTCATCAATGTTCATTTCTCATTTGGGATACTATTTGAGCACGTTGTCCAGGCAGCCCTTGTGGGTCTTAAAAGCACTCCAAAGACTCAGGGCCCTATTATGGCTAACTGGCGGCCGTGTGTTGGCATAAAAACTTCATTTTTGTGCCTGTGCAAGTATAGCGGCAAGAGGTGGACAAACCACAGCCTGCGGGCCACATACTTTTTAATCCAGCCCGCTGAAGATTGATTGGTACAAAATTCACTGATTGCATTCATTTGACTTTGGCTTGTAATGGGAGCATTTCAACACCAGGTAGAGCATTAGACGCAATAAGTTGAGTTTGCGGAGCTTGAGCCCATTCCTGTTGTCACTCCTCCACTGCACAGAGCCCATCTGCAGCAATGTCAAAGAAAAGAAAAGTCGACAGTGAGTGCCAGGTGTTTAAGAAGGAACGGACACCTAAATACTTTAGCCAACTAACAACCTGTCAGCGCAGGAATTTATGGATACCGCTGATAGGTTGGTAGCTAGCTTGCAGGCTCAGCAAAGCACCTTTATCTGAGTAACTTCCAACCAAGAATCAAGCACGAGGATTAGTTATTTACTGACATTCAAACTATCAAAAGCTAGAGCAAGCCTTTCCCAGACGGGGAGTTTCTCAAAGAGTGCATGGTAGAGACAACAAATATTTTATGTCCTGAGAGCAAGAACAAATTTGACAAACTAATTGACGAACACTTAACCAGCAAGCTCACAAAAAAAAACCTCAGTCTTGACATTTAATTGTTTGGCACTGGATGAAAGCAAGCTATTAATTTTTATCAGAGGGATTAATAAAAAATTTGAGATGACAGAGGAAGTTTTGGCTATGGAATCCCTAAAAAGGAAAAGCACGGGGAGAATATTTATATAACAACATCTCAGCAGTCATAAAGAGGCACAAGTTACCTAGGAGTACGCTCGCTAACCGAATCTGACAGGAAAAACCGTCGGGCTGCTCAAAAGAATTTCAGGAACAGTTTGGGCCACTTTCCTCCTATAGTCTGATTGATTAAATGTACTGTCTATGTTGATAATGGACCAATAAGCCGCCTCCTCTAAATTGTGGGTTGATCTCTGAGAAAAAATCAAGGCGGTGAAAAAAAACCCTCTGTAAAGCAGCAGGGAGACGGTCCCATAAGAGGAAACTCACCTCCACGCAGTATGCAACCGCTCCACCTCCAAGGCAAGTTGTTGCTCCGTAGACGCCCTCGTCTTGCAGGGACCGAACGCAGTAAGAGAAGCACCACGGTGCTTCGAGCATCTCATCTAAACAGGGGGGCAGGAGCCCACTCCCTCAACAGATGACACCAGCCGCTGGCCAGTACCCGCCATAGGCATGTCTGGGGGACAGTCTTTGCAGGGAAATAAAGCAGGCTTTCTGTAATTAATGTTGACTTTATTTACAACTTTTCCCCATATTTCTTTAAATGTTAATTCATAGAGTAAATGCACATTATTACCCACATAGCTCTTTCTTTGGTCAAACTAAAATGCAATTGACACAGACTGAAACATGGGCCTTTAGTCACGTTCGATATTTTGGTTATGTCAGATGTTCAGGTTTATTTCTGTATTTATCTGCAATTCATCAAGTTTTTTGGAAGTGGAACAGAATCGTCTGATAGCCGCGGTGTCCTCATGAGAAGTTGCCAATTCTGCAGCATACAAACTATTGAGTTGTATTAAAAATACTGGAGACTAGTCTACATAAGCAAGAGTGCCAAAATTAAAAAAAAAAAACATGTCATTGAGTATTTCATTATTAAAATTTCATTATGAACATTGAAAAATCTAAAATTTCTACACACCGTCCCTCTAAACGTTCTTGTTATTAATATTATTCCTTAGCTTCCATGAAATTAAATTACATTAATATTGATTTCTGGTTCAGCAAGTGGAACCTAAGAGTTCAAACTGAATTGGTTCTTGTGAAGTACTTTGGCTAGTTTTGCACCGCAAGTCTTAATGCTCAATTCGGATTTTTTTTCAAAAATCGGATTTTGTTGTGTAAGCGTTCATATCACATTTTAAATGCAATCTCAGTCTTGCCTGCTGCATGAACACATGCGCCACGAAAGTGACCTGCATACACAGAAGAAGAGACGACGTCACTCCCGACTTTGTGTTTGCGGAAAGTAAATGTGGTCCAACGTGTCGGGTCAATTATACAGGGAAGCGATTAGGTAGGAGGCAGAAATAAATACAGTATTTGGGGAAAATCACGAGGCGACTCTTTAATATCTCATTTCATGGACACATCACTAACGATGATGTCACGTCATAGCCGTGCGTAAAAAATGAATCGATTTGAGCCGTGGCTGAATTACTATGATCGCCATAAATGTCCAATTTATGCTTCATGTTTCAAGTGGGATTAAATTAAAGTCAAATATAAAGTCAACAGTGTTACTCAAAACAACTTTGCAGATTCGATACTAGGGCTGTTTGATTTTCCCTTGTAAAAAAATCACTATTATTTTCTCTCAAACCCAATTTTACGATTAGGATTTCTTTGTAAAATAAAAAATAATGAAAAATGAAGTATTTTGAATGTCTTTTATTTAAACCTAATTTTTCTTTCTTTGAACTCAAAATGTCAGTCAATTTAACTTAATACACACAGAACAATCCATTGGGATTAACAGCATTTTACTTACACAATAGATTTCAGATCTGTTCTTAATTAAACGAATAATGAAAGAAGAAAGTGCATATACCATCTGAAACGAAATCATCAACATGAGAGAAGGTAGACAGTCAAGTCTGTAAACCAAACAGGTCTGTCAGCAAGTCATTTTGCCAACCAGCTAGTGACTAGCCTTTCACCTTTCTCCCTGGTCTTGAACATAAATCAATGATTAGTACAAAACTGTCACTCAACAATACAATGCACTGTCAATCTTATGTACGGATGCGTAGTCTGGCTGCATGGACCAGAGGTCCGTTGTAGAGGAGAAAAAAAAGGGACGCCTTTCAGATGTTGAGTTACTTGCTCACGGGTTGTATTGTACATGCGGGCCACACACTACACTACAGATCTATTTTTGCCCGATTTATTAACTAAACGCTCACTTGCCTGAGCAAATAACAGAATCGCTGGTAGCAATGGAAGTTGTCATTGTTTTGGACTGCACGCTCGTTGGAGGAAGCGGAAATGCAGAGGAAACTACGGTGGCTTAGATACACCAAAAATAACGAAATGGAACGTTTTTAACATCGTAAAAGCCAGAAAATTTGGTTAGGGTTCAAAATCGCTTAATCGAGCAGCCCTATTCGATACCCTGCTGCCAGCACTGACCCTATGCCTGCGCGGAGCGCATTTGGGGCTCCGCATGACGTCAATGTTGGATATATGCGACTTGGCCATTCAGACCGCCGGATACGTATCCGATCTAGGACCACATATGAAAGTGACCCAGGTCAAATTTGAAAAAATCGGAATTGAGCCGGTCAGACTGTCATAAAAAAAATCTGATACAGGTCGCATAAGGGCAAAAAAAATCAGATCTGGGTCGCATTTGCCTGCGGTGTGAACCTAGCATAAATCAGATTTGTTCAACCTCAGAAACATTTTTTTCCTGAGTGAAGGAGTTTAATTCGTTCCTAAGCTCCAAATGCAGTAAATTCCTATTTTAATAACTATTTATGTAAAAAAACATGTACACCCTGTATTTAAACAATAAGAAATGTATATTAATTGTAAGCATGATAATTGGAAAATTTTAATCACCTGTGTATTGTTTACCTTTTTGGCTGCGGTGTGATTGCTTTAGTGGATGGATGTCATGGAGTCATCCTCCATGATTTGAATTCGTAAATCTCCTTCTGGGTTTATTTTCCCTTCTCCCTCTACAGTATTTAATTCAAACGGATCTCTCTGAAGTAGCTGTCCTTCCCTCAATGACTTTATTATACCTTTAGTCTTTAGGAGAGTCGAAATGATCAATTTAGCAATATGATACTAGTTAGCAAGATACGCAACACGCACTTCATTTTCATACGTAGAGATTATCTCCTTCCTTACATCCACTGTGATTGACATCACTTTCCTTTTTTCTTTGCTGCCGGTAGCCCTGCTGTCCTTATTCGGACCCATGGCTAAGAAAATGTTACATGAAAGAACTCATAAATGTGATGAGAGTGTTCAGGCTCCGACTGCCTGACTTGAAATGGGCAGGGTTATAAGTGGCAGACTGAAGAAGACAGCGGAAAGGAAGAGGGGTGGTTAGGCGGCATGGGAGTGGTTGCGGGGGTTGGGGGCAGATTGGGGGATTGGGGGGTCTAGAGTTGGGGGGCGTTGGTAATGGTGGTCTGGATAAATGAAGTGCCTGGGGGAGGTGTGGGGGGGTGGTCAATGTGACATGAGCTAATGGCTCACTGCTGGCATCTGGCTAATGTGCATACGCGGAGCTCATTTAAGAGTCAGGCAAGAATCCCCAAGGGAAGCAGAGGGGGTGCGAAGGGGTTTTTGAGTGGCGTCTGGCAAACTAGCCGCATGCTGAGATGACAGTAAATTAGCACTATTTCTTCACAAGGACATTGTCTCATTGATTTTTGCAGCAATGACTCCATGAACTGTTAAGCACTGAACTGTTGTTGTTGTCAGGCCCACATGAGATTTTACAGTCTCTATATTACAATCTGTTGTCTTTTTTGCCTCTATTTGTTAACGGAAAATGAATGCCTAGAAATGTAATCTGATATTGCTGACTCAGTCGTAATTGTTGTTTGCATGTGTGAAAGCCTATGAAATGTTAAAACATTATAAATCAAGACGAAGCGCTTAACCTAAATCTTATTTTGTTCCAAAAATAGCTGGATGAAATACCGAAGAGTTTTCAAAATGTATGAATAGTTAACCTTTGAGTATGACGTCATTGTTTTTGTGTTTCTGGGCACCAGTCAAAGCCACTCACAATGTAAACTGATAAAATTCACCAATATTGACTAGAGAAAGTGGAAATTAAGGATTTAGTTGAGGAAATACTAAGTGTGTGGTCTAAAGGGCTTGATTGTGTCTACCTATATGTAATTGTATTTGGGAAAATGACGGGCACAATCTGTAGGCTGCATTCACAGGTTGTCTTCACTGTGCTAATTGGTCATTGGTTAGTCATAGGCTTTACATGTTTAAGAATATAAACATTACATTTTTACTCAATATGGGATGTTGTGTACAAAACCACATCATTTTCTCAAGCATCTCATTTATGAATGAGCTGTTTCTTCAGGTATTATTTTTGGACTGATAAGTTAAGCCTCTTAGCATCTTCTCCACCCTTGTGTGGAGCTCGGCAGTGCCACATGATTAGATGCGCCTCACTGACTAGACACTTTACCCAAATACTGGGTCCCAGAAGGGAATAGTCCTGTGTATGGTCTGTCTAGCTGACACAGGACGGATGTGGTGGAGGAGAACAGGCTCAGCAGGGGGTGGAGGCTAAAACAAGCACATCTTTTTTTAATTGGCACTTCAGCCTTAAGATGATATTTATTAATCATTCACATGCTATATTTTGTTAGAGTTGCTGTCACTTTAGTGGTCTGAAATCACAAAACAGGCCTTTTAGAAAATTATTAGTAGAATATGTTCTTTTATCTTTTTCACCTCAGGACACGTACTTTTAATTAGTTAAGTAATAACATTTAAAATAAAAAGTGCTGCTGGTGTATACAGACAACGAAAGTATATTTTTCAATTTACAATTCAATTAAAACGTGCCCTTCGGTGAGGCCAAAGAAGTCAGTTTTCTTATTTCATGACTACCGGTATTTAAAAATAAACAATAAGTTTACAAATGTACTGTAATTGTAACTGTAATTAGCCAAATGTATACCGGTAAACTAAACTAAAAAATAGTGACGATTTTAAGAAAGAAGAGGATTCACAAAAAGAACAATAGTCTATCTGTTAAATCAGACTGTTAAATCAGACTTTGGTCAAGTAATAATTCTGATCAACAACAATTTAGACCAGAGATGTTATCAACATGAACATTGGAGAGCTGCTTCAGGGTAAGAAAATAATTTAAAAAAAATTTTCAATCTGAAATCGTTGGTTCTTCCATCTCAGACAGGTTATTGTTTAGGTTATCATTTACCTGACATGTTTCGGTGGAAGTCTTTCACCTTCTTCAGAGAGTCACATGACGGTGTGTGACTTGTCTTTATCAGCTGATGTTCAATGAAACATGTCAGGTAAATGAGAACCTAAAATATAACCTGTCCGAGATAAAAGAACCAACGATTTCAATGACAAATAAGAGACAGAATGATCTTCATTCCAAAAAAAAAAAAAAATCTGTTGTGAAGCTGAGAGAACATCAACTAGAGGCATTGCACAAACATTGACCATAACCAGGCTACAAATGTTTTGGATGGTCCTGTAGAAACCACAATGTGTACAACACTGAACATGTAGACCAGACATGTCCAGCTCCGGTCCTCAAGGGACACTTTCCTGCCTGTTTCCCAGTTCTCCTTTGCTGCAACAAACCTTTAATTGATCAGCTCATCAGCAAGCTCTGAAGAAGCTTGATAACGATCATGATCTTTTGAATCAGGTGCGTTGCAGGAGCGATAGATGGAAAACAGGCAGGACATCGGCTCCTGAGGACCGAGTTTGTACACCCCTGATTTAGACAGTAGGGTTTGAACCAACTAGTCAACTAGTTGATGTGTCGATAATACCACTGCACAATGACGATTATAACTTGAAGTTGATTAATCACCATGAGTCGATAACGTTTGGCAATCAACAACACGGAAGCCTCGCCAAAATCAGATGGTGTAGCAAACTAGTGGTGATTAGGGATGAGGAAATATTTGACAAAAATGAGGTTTGTCCACATTCAAAATGCCCAAACAGCGAGGTGAAAGAGCTTAATTCGAGCCTTGTATCTATAAAATTATTTATATGTTTTGCAATGATAGTACATTCATTCTATTCTATTATGTGCATTCATTTTAGAATTAAACTATTTGAAATTAAAGAAACACTGTGTCGTATGTCAGTTTTTGGTGATTATGGCACATTTCCCATGCGTGCCAGCACGTAGTGTCGTGAAATCCTGAGGCGTCAATTCAGGACATTTGTATTTTTTGGTGTGCCACGGTTGATCCCATCCTCCTTAAAGTTACTTTGTGCCAGTAAAAAAAGAGACAGACCCCCTCAGGGCATGAAGTCCCATTCAACTACTGTACTTGTAAGTAAATGTTTCATCAAAAGAGTTGTGAAATGTTTTTATTGAGGTCGATTTCTTGCCCAGTGCTGCTTTAAAACTTTGTGTCTGACTAAATTAACAATAAAAATATTTGTGGGGCTGACATGTTTTAAAGAAAGACATCTGATGCCTGTGCATGTGTGTAAGTGTTGGGTGGGCCGGCCCGGGACCATGTCTGGTCTCTTATACACATTGATTTCCTTTGAAGAGTGGCAGAGCTGTGTCACATACAGATGGCCTACTGTGTAACCTGACTCTGATTAATACTCAATGAAGGCAGTCTGTCGAATTCACCGACTTCCAGAGCTGGGCAGTCCGTCTCTGGGCCGGACCGGTCGTACCCCCCGGCCTGGCCGGATGCCCATTTTTGGGGTGGAGGGGTGGGGGGTGACAAATTTTAAAAAATGGCTGGACTAAGCATGGCCGGAAGTTTTAGTCCGGCCCACTAATCGGCCCTCATGCGTGTGACGTGCTCGCGAGGCGGCCAAAAATCTTCTTTTTAGGCTTCTTTCTACTCCCGCGTCGGCGCGAGCGACAACTGTTGTTATAGGGATTGTGGTATTGCAGCAACGAGCTGCGTGGTGCATCCGTCTCCGTGTGGGAAATTGTATGTTATCGCAACATGTGAGACAGCAACGTGTGCTCAAGCGTGTTTGTATTTTCCTTGTCGTCACATCACGTAACCCGCGCCTCCCACCTGCAACTGAGGCATACCGTTACAAGAGGGAGCGGGGGGAGGGGGGGGGGGCTGGGGGGGGCAATACCACAATCCCTATAACAGCAGTTGTCGCTCGTGCAAACGTGGGAGTAGAAAGAAGCTTAAATAGAAGCCTTTCACCGAGTAGGCTGAGATGATTTTTGGCCGCCTCGCGAGCACGTCACACGCATGAGGGTCGATTAGTGGGCCGAACTAAAATCAACTTCCAGCCATGCTTAGTCCAGCCATTTCTTTTAATTTGTCACCCCCCACCCCTCCGCCCCAAAAATGGGCATCCGGCCGGGCCGGTGAGCCCGAGTCAATGTGTACATTGATTTGTACGACATGGTCAGATGTGTACATAAATCTGCTAATTCATTCACTGCCAGACATTTTCAGACACTCTTTTACCCTAACGTTTGAAAAAAATATAAATAAGTTCCTGGGATAGAATGGCTGGACTTTGAAAAGACAAATAAATATGTCAATGGCAGTGAATGAGTTATAAGTGTGTGATCCGTAAACAGAGAGCCTCTTGATTGGCTGGATTCTCGCATATGACCTTTACTACAGTCCTGCTGTACACGACTCACAAATGCATAGATATGCAAATGCATGTCTGGAGACTTGTCTCTGGTTCGGTAGCCACACTTTCAGACATGCCTTCCGCCTTGCAAACTGCCCACCTTCTCGTAAATCATGTGTTCAAGCTTCACGTTATCCCTCAAGACATTGTTTCAGATGGTGGTCCCCATCTCTCCTCCCAAGTCTGCAAGGAACTTTGTAAGTCTCTCGTCGGGTTACCATCCACAAACCAATGGCCAAATAGAACGGGCCAACCGGGATTCAGAGGCTGGTTTGTGCTGCTTTGCCGGCCACCATCCGGTGTCTTGGAGCTGCTAACCCTGACCTGCTCAGCGACGGGTATGTCTCCCTTCATGGCCTGTTACAGTTTCCAACCTCCCTTGTTCCTTGACCAGGTGGAGGAAGTGGCAGTTCCTGCCGTTCGCAGAATTCAGGAGGTATGGAAAACCGTCAAGGCATCCCTAAATCACACTGCACAAAGGAACAAGAGGCTGGCCGACCGTCACTGATCCCAAGCCCGGAATATCAGGTCGGACAGAAGGTGTGGTTGTCGTCCTGTGACCTTCCCCTGGATATAGGATGAGACGACTGAGCTTGTTGTTGTTTGCTTTTCTGTTTCAGAAAGGGCGGGGCACTTTCTGGAGAAGACTCACTCACACCTGCAAGTGATCTGTAATCAACTCAGTTTAAGAGCCAGGCAGATCTGCATGCAGGTGCCAGATGATTCTTGGTCACACAAGGGCTACTTCGGCCGACACAACACAAATTTAGTTGAAGAAGATGCACAAGCAAGCAGTTAAAAGTTTTATTGTTTGAGAACATCAACTGATAAGTTGATAACTTTTTTTAACAGTAAGTCATCTATTTGGGTCAGAGCAAATAAGAGTCAGTTATTGAAAGCGTTTGTGTGTTTTTACTGCCTTGGACACACATTAGACCATGGGCCGTGAGGTAAATATAGCTTCTGTTTTTAAATTACAGGGGGTGGAGTGTGAAAATTGAATTCAATACTTTTTGTTTGCTCACACGTCCAAGTGATGCACACACACGGTTCCTCTAAAGCAGATCTGGGCAAAGTCTCGCTCACAGTCTCTGACCGGCCTTTACAGTGACCATGAAGTCAAAATAAAACAAATAGGCTGTGCTTTTATTTTGAAAGTTGTGCATCTATTTTATGTGCACAAGTGTAGATGTTGGTACAAGTGAGGTAGCGAGCAAGAGCTACTTGAGCGACTTGTGTCTGTAATGTTGCCAACTTAGCAACGTTTTCACCACTTTCATCAGTGACTTTTCCAATCTCTCTGGCATCAATTTTTTAATATGTAAATATCAGGGGTGTAACTGTACGCTAAAATCACGGTGCAGTTCGGTTTCTAGAAATTTCGGTTCGGTATATTTTCGGTACCAAAAAATGGATTTAAAAAATATAATAACATGTTTATTTTGAAAAGATAACAAGTAAACGGTACTTTTTTAAGAAAAAATAAATAAAAGCGAAACATTTGGGTGATATTCTAAGAAATTACAACAGAATAAAAAATTCACTAACAATAAAGATCTCTTTTGTAAACGATTAAGACACTGAAATCTTTGAACACTCAGCAGCAACAGCCTATGACACATCTAAGTATTCAAGTTGTCATTACAGCACATGTATACACGTTTTGTTGGGAAAAAAATACATAGTTACAATTATTGCTAAGTAGATTAAAACTGTTTTCTTTTTAATAATAAAAACTTTTTTAATAATAAAAAAAAAACAGTAACTTTAAAAAGTCTATGAAATGATATACACTTTTTAGGCATTGAAATCTTTGAATGTTCAACAGCATATGATAAATCTCGCTATTTAAGTTTGAAGTTTTTGGCTAAAAAGACTGCTTTCTTCTTCGTGGAAGAAACATTCACAGTCGGATGATGCCCTTTTAATTGCGTTATTATGTTAGACGTGCTACCTGCAACCATGTTGCAATGTCGGCGCACAACTTTGGGACTTATCCACGTACCTTTCCCCATCTGTGATTTTAACAGGAAAGCCAAAATGTTCCCTAACAGAAGACCGCAGTGCACGGGGGGACGGGCTCTGGCTTGTTTGCGTATGCCACAATAATGCCATTTATCCATGCATTTATGATTTATCATGGCTTCTGGCATACTGGCTCCTCTTCTGTGCCCCCACTCTCCTAGGCGTGCAACACTCAATAGTCTGTGTGAAATCTCGCCTATTCACATGAAAGCCCGCGCTAATAATAAAAACTAATCAGAAACGATACGCAACCGTGGACCGAACCAAACATGCCGCACCGAAATGTATTAATACACCCATGTATACCGTTACAGCCCTAGTAAATATGTAATTTTAATTGCCACTCCTAATTTTTGTATTTCCTAATTATAACAATACATACCATATCAACATATATAGCATTTGAATAAAACGAGACAATATGCTATTCCTAAATACATTAAAAATAATATAGAACAAGGTTGGCTTTAGCATGTTGGCTTGACCCTCTGTAAGCATTCCAGTTTCTCATGTGGCCCCTTTGCAAAATTAATTGCTTGCCCACCCCTGCTCTACAGTATCAGTTGGGGAGCTCCAGCCTGCCCCAAAATGTTGACATTTTGCCCTAGCGCAGGGGTAGGGAACTCCGGTTCCTCCAGAGCCATCCTGCCTTTTTTGGATCTCTCCCTACTACAACACACCTGACTCAAATGATCAGGATCGTTTCAGACTTCTACTGAGCATGCTATGAGCTGATCATTTGAATCAGGTGTGTTGTAGTAGGGAGAGATCCAAAACTGGCAGGATATGGCTCTCTTCCCTATCCCTGCCCTAGCGCATGTGTGACCAGTAAATTTGCTGATTGTTTCTTTTAAATTCTTGAATATTTGTTGTTACTTTCAAACTTCTGCTCCACTCTTCTGCCCATTTATCAGTAATATAGTGAAAATGAGTGGAAATGTGAAGATTTACTTTGCAAGACAATTCGTGATGAATTCATGTGCACCCCTAAATTTAT